>NC_045704.1:24808500-25108500 GCF_009834535.1 Camelus ferus | reverse complement strand
GATTGTAATGGCCTCTGTTTTAAATATAATTAATTCATGATCTACATAATTGCTCATTACCTGTACCTTAATTATGGGGCATAAAACATTGTTTATCACTACCGTAGTGCTAAAGGGAAGACGAGCTCTCTGTGATATCTTAGAGTCAGGTATTTCTGTGGAAGACAGCAATGGACATTTCATTTTCTCTAGAGGGAAAGAGAGAAAGAAAAAAAGCAAGCTGTGTCTCCAGTGACAACCAGTATGCAGAAACAGCCTGATAAACACAGGGCGTTTATGATTCTTTTATGACTACAGTTTCTGACAAGATAAAGCAAATACTCTTTGTGGGACTTTACAACTGCAAAAAGCTAAAGCTACTGTCCAAAGACACTGAACAATTTGTGTATAAATATACTGTGTTTGAGGCTGGCTCGTGGGCAAGGAGGATAGCCCAGTAGTTTGACAAGTTACAGATAATACCACGCAGAATTTCATGGTTTTTCTTCATCTTACTGCTATTACCAGCACAATACATCTTTTCTAGAAAAAAAAAATTATACAAATCTATGATACTTTCTGGTTTTTTTTTTCCCATATACCATAAGTTCTAAACATAGTTCCTGTGTTGATGACTGTTAGCCAATTTTTTTTAAAGCCCAAGCAGCAAAACCCGAAGAATATCACGTTGCCAGAAAATCTGAATTAGGTGAAGTTTTAGTGATTTTTGATGCTGGAGGATTTTTCGGAAGTCCTTTTACAGACTGTGGTGGGAGATGGGGGGGAAGGGGGGTGGTCTGTGGTCACCCCTGTCTGTGTGTGGGCTCAGGACTTGCCAGTGGGAGAGGGGCGCCCCAGTCTGAGGAGCTGTGGATGCTGTGGGTCAAATCTACAGGAAGTGACATCATTTAGTCATAGAGGCAGAGCGAGATGAGGGAGGGGCAGCTGGGCGGCTGCAAGGGCCACCTTTTGTTAATGCTGCTCTGTCTCTGTGGAGCTGTTTTGGGAAGAGATGGAATTGCCTCGGGTCACAGCTCTTTACCTCCATGGCCAAAGAGAAGTTTGTCTCACTCCTCCTAATGGAGGGAGCTGCTTACAACAGGATGTCTCACAAGTCCTTGTCATTGTTCACTGATGCTTGTTCATTGTTTTTCTGATGCTTGCATATGAGTCCCACAGTGCTGATCCATGTTCCTCCATCCTTAGACCCGTAGGCTGCCAGTCCCCTGTAGTTGGTGATGTAGTCTCTGAAACTGATAAACCAAGGACAAGTGACTTATCTTATCAATTTACAAACTTGCGTTAGGCTCTCAGGAAGCTCTGGAAATTGAAACAAACAAAAAGAAAAAGTAGACAATAGGAGACAGGGAGAAAAAATTATTTTTTTCTGAAATCAAAGCCAGAAAAAAAATATGCTGAAATGTTTTTAACCAAGTGTTTTCATTTCATCCATGTAAGTTTCCTTTGTCTTCAGTAGGTGTGAGAGAATAGTTAATAGACTTGAGGTTTATGACCAATAAAAAACAAACAAAAAAAACCAGAAAATGAAATAAGAGACAATTCCAGATAAATGAAAATGCTATGTTTGAAGCAAGGACCGCTTCCTTTCTATTGATCACAGAGAAAGAAGCCTGCAGTTTCTCTCAGTAGAAAATCCCACGTGGCCTCACTAAGTACAGGTTGACAAATATGAAAAAGCCTTGTGGAAGGAGCCTGGAATGCCCGTTTTCTGTGTGGATCCCTGCCCCATGAACGGCTCAGCACCTCTGGGCACAGGGTTCTTTACTCCCTTGGAGATAGGAACTCTTGTCTTGCCAGACTCACGGAATAGGGTTAGTTGGCTCCGGCTGCCATAACAACGAGCTGCAGGCCAGGTGCTTAAACAAGAGACTTTTATCGTCTCACAGTTCTGGAGGCCAGCAGTCCGAGATCAAGGTGTCAGCAGGGTTGGTTTAATCTGAGGCTTCTCTCTGGCTCACGGCCGGCCTCCGCCTCCTGGTGTCTGCCGTGGTTTTCCCCTCTCTGTGTGTCTGGGTCTTAAGTTCTTTGCCTTGCAACAACGCCATTCATACTGGATTAGGGTCCACCCTGAAGACCTCATTTTAACTTAATTACCCCTTTAAGGACCCAAATACAATAACATTCAGAGGAACTGGGGGTTAAGGCTTCAACATATGAATCTGAGGGGCATACAGATCAGCCCATGAGAACAGTAATGTGGAAAGGGGGGAGCCGAGGTTCAGGGAACTGTTTTGTAAGTTATAAATTATCAGGTAATGACAAGGCACCCTCCCCTCATCCCCCCCAAGGATGACACCGATGGCTGCATTTAGAACACTAGTTCTCCTTGGCAGAAGGGTGGGATTTTGCCCCCTGTAGGACGTTTGGCAACACCTGAGGACATTTTTGATCGTTGCAGCCAGAGAGGGGTTGCTACTGGCACCTGGTGGGTGGGGGTCAGACCTGCTGTTAAAGATCCCAAATATAAATATTGCCAAAGTCAAAAACCCAATCCAGAGGGATCTGCCTCATTTCCTTTCTTTTTACTTAACCTGCCTACCCCAGGGGAGGAAGAGAGTTAGGGTGTGGAAAAGACAGGCAGAAATGGCTTCTATGGGCAGGGGCCTCCCTACCAGCTGCTGGTCCATTAGTTGAGTGCATGTCTGACCTCAGACCATTTGGCAGAGCCAGGCTGCCCCAGTGCTTCTCTGAGGTCGTTTGTCTTCAGTTCCACTTTCCCTGTTAGAATTACTATTACTCCCCTCTTCAGTTTTCTAGAAAGCTCCTCGAGTGTCCAAAGGACTAATAACAAAGTAGATGATTTAAGTCAGGGCTGCGTCCACTAAGGCTGCAGGCAGTGAGGAAAAACCCAGCTCCCGGGGTCTCACAGCCCAGCCTTAGGACAGCCCCCAGATTGCCTTCTCTTGTGTTCTTTCCTGCCATGTCTAAATGTAGCCCTCTCCACAATAACCCAGGGAGAGGTCCACGTGCTCTTGTTGTCCCTGTGATGTGGACAGAGCAGGACCACATCCTAATAGTAAATGGTGCAGGGACCTGGCAGGGAGGGAGGGGCGGCACGCAGGGATCTGCAGAGATTGGCAGATCCCACCCCGGGAGGTGGAGGAAGGTCCTGTTCTTCTATGTTCTGGTCTCTGGGGACATCATGGAGTGATCACCTCCTTTCAGCAGGTGGAGCAACATTCATCCCACCCCACAGGCCACTGTGCCAGCCCTTGGCTCAGACCTTCCTCCTCTTGGTCCTTTGGCACCAGTTTCGTGCTCAGCAGCCTCTGGGGTTTCCCTTCTCCTGAAGTGCTAATCCCCGGACGAGAAGCCCTTTGTCCCCAGCTAGCATCCTGGAAGCATAGGGAGAGGAAAGTCTTTGTAGTGGACCTCTGTCTCAGGCTGGGCTCCCTGTGGAGTCGCAGATGGACAGCTGCAGGCAGGTTTCTTGGGGGAGACCCCTGTGAGGAAGTGAGCAGGACAGAGGGGGCAGAGGGAGAAACCAACTTCAAACTTACAGCTGAGACCTCAGCTGGTCCCACCGGGCGCTCGCTCTGGGGCTGGGAGGGACTTCAGAGCTGTTCCAAATTGAGGACGAAGCTGGACTTTCTGCCTCCACATTGACTGGTCACTGCTGTGGGCCCTCCCATGGGAAGAGGCTAGCCTTTTGGGGAGCCAGTCCCCTTGAGAGGTGGGCTATGAGCCAGGGCACGGGCACCTGAAGACCGGGTCTGGACAAAGCTCCCCAGGATTGATTACAGACTCCTGGACAAATCAAGAGTTAGCAACTGAGAGGGATGCTGTCAATTGGCCCTCCTAGGGTCACCCTACTAAACAACAAGTACTTTCACTTTTCACCCTTCACTCTGTCATCATAACATCCAGGAGAAGCGAAAGTAACCAGAGGGAGGGACACTTTTTTTTTTTTTTTTTACCTTGGAAGGGGCAGGGAGGGCTGAGCTGGGACAGGTGGCAGGGCTGGAGGACCTCATTTCTCAGGCTGCCCACAGGTGCATGGCCTGTGCATCTGGAAGGTAGGAGGGAGACCATGAGGGGGAGAGCAGGAGCGCCATGGTCACGGGACCACCCTATTTCATGAACTCATTGATTTAAATGGATGAATTCATGGAAGCCATTGTGAGGTGGAATAAAGCTAGCAGTAAGTAGGGCTAAAAAATGTGATATGTGCTTGCCACACACCAAGCCCTGCTATGAGCATCTAAGGATGTCATAACCATCTCTTCCCACCATGCCCTGCGAGGCAGGGACTACGGTTACCCTCTTGATACCTTAACTTCCCCACTTATAAAATGGGGTCGAGCAATTAGTCTGAGTCACTCAGCTGGTAAGCAGTGGAGCTGGGTGTTAGCCACACTGCCCGCGAGCTCAGCCACTGTGCTGCCTTCAAAGGACAGGGGTCGCGTGGGGTGAGGCTGAGACAAGGCAGAGGGAGCTCCTGACGACCCTCAGGTGTGCGCCTGGGGTTGAAGCTCACCATACCCACAAGGAGGGATCGTCGGATTTTACAAGTAAACCAGAAACCACCATCCCACTTGGTAAGCCAGGAGACAGGCTTAGCTTAGGGAGTGGCCCCCGACCTGTGGAGGTGGAGAGAGCAGATTCCAGGGGAATAGAAGCTGCCTATACGCTGAATATTTGTATATATCTTGAAAATGAATGATGGAAGTGCAAGTTTCAATTGCCGTAAATAGACTGTCCAGTAAAATAATATCATGCGTTCCCATCACAGCATTCCAGAGTGGGAAGGGGCTTTGGAGAATGCTTGCTCTTTCTCTGCTCCTTGCAGACTGGGGAGCTGAGGACAGAGAGGGAAAGCCACTTGTCTAAAGCTGCACAGCTGGCTAGTTAGGTCCCCACATTTCTGCCACCAAGTAACCATCCTTCTCATGAAGCAAACTGTTTTGGAGGGTGGGGAAAGAGGGCTTGCTGGATTATCAGTGAAATCGATCAACAGAGTCACCATTTAATTAAAAAATATATCAAAACCTTTCTTGATAATGATCGACCTGTTACACTGGAGCAATTATAGTGGTGATTTTACTTACTGAGTTACTGCCAACTCCTACGATTTTTTGTTTGTTTTTTGTAATACCCTTGTGATAACTCAACTGGAAATGTGTGGTAAGATGCAGTAATGATAATGCCTTTTCTTAAGATAACTTGTGCCATAGCCAACCAGGGAGTTTCTCTGATGGGTCCTTTGCAAAATGGAGGTCCCCTCTGTGCCATTCTGAATCCAATGGCTCTGGAGGGACCTGTCAGGAGTCTTAGAAGGGGCCTGTCTTTGAACTGGTGGGACATACACCCATGCGTTCAACAGCTCTTTGGCTGTTGTACATTGAAAGTAATTAGAAATGGATGCTTTTTTAAAGATTTAAATATTTACTTTTTAAAATTAAATTTTTATTTAAAATTTTACAAAACAGAAAACAACCCCTCCCCACACCCACACACACACACACTCTAGACATTCTCAAGGAGTGACAGCCTAGAATTCTCCAAGCAGACGAGTGCAGATGCTTCCTGGTGATGGTGGGGGTGCTTATGTCCTGGCCGCAAAGGCTTACAGACCCACGGATGCTGGACTTTCAAAGGGGGAATAATGCACCTTCATTCACTGAAATGTCAGTGGGCTCCCATGCCCCTAGTTATGTGCCCCAGGACGCTCACGTCTCAAGACATTTTGCTGGACAGTGGATGAGAAAGAATTCCATTGTCAATTAAATTTGGGAAAGGCTAGACCCAATACTGCCCTCTTGGATTAACATACTGAAAGTTCTGAATCAATAAATCAATTTAATTTTTGGTTCATCATTTTTCCAATTTATCTGACTACAGTCCCTTGTCTTCATGTCATACCTACGAAAAACTTGAAGAATCCGTTCTGAGAAACTCTTAATTGGGCAGAACTAGATGGAAACTGACTATTAATCAGAGGAGCATGGCAATAGGACGAACCGTCTGCCAGGGGACAGGAGACCCGATCTGGTCTACACTCCTTCATTCATTAGCTCTCTGACTTTGGGGATATCTCATTCCTCTGGAACTTAGTGTATCTGCCTAGAAAATAAAGGGCTGACTTCCTAAGTCCCTTCTGGCTCTGATAGACAATGATTATTCTGATTTGTTGAGGCTGTCCGCCCTCTCATCACCTATAAGGCAGTCATGGACTTGGCCCTGGTGTCTCCCCAGGCCAGGTGAGATGGATCATGCTCCCAGAGACCACTGGGTTGGGATTGCTGCCTGTATGAGCCTGGCCTGCCATAGGATGATGGCACACCATCTGTGCCTCTCTCTCGGGACTCTGCCCTTCCTGTAAATCTCCGTAAGTGCTGCAGGAGAGAGTTGGCACCCTGGCCCTTCTGTCCCTGGAGCATGAAGTCGAGATAGGGAAAGAAAGCAGTCCCACGTGGACACAAGTGACCACACGCAGCAGTGGGTGTTAGCATTTGGCAGGTGCTTGGGGAGATCCAAGAGGGAGCCTCGTGCAAGGCTAGGTGATCATGGAGCCCCAGGCAGGATGAAGGACACAGGCAAGTCTGACTGGATAGCAATACGGACGGCCTGAAAAAGGCAGAGGGGTGGAACGGCACTCCCCCCGATTTGGGGGAGCTGGTGGATCTCTACCTTGGCATAAGGAAAGGCGGGAAGAGCAGGCAATGATGTGGGACCAGGGGCTGTAGAAGGACTGTGAGAGCCTTTAAAGGTCATGTGCTCAGGCTCCAGTCTTGTTCAGGCAGTTGGGAGCCATTGAAATTTTTAAGGAAAATGGTATTTTAGTCAACGAACCTTGGGATATGATTGGAGCTTGATAACAGAGCAGGTGCCATCCACCAGCTTCAGAAGTGGCCCCAGATGTGGAGCCCTGGACCAGCGTGAGCTCTGCTTCCCAGCCCGTGCTTTGCCCAGGTTCACAGTCCCCAGACGAGAGCACCCTAGGACAGAGCACCCAGTGCCAGCTTGTACCCAACGAGTGAGAGCAGAAGGAGGAAACCCAGCTCTCCAGGATCAGAAGCACTGAATTTGAGGCAAGAATATCCCAAGAGCAGAAGATTTGGGGGAGTGGGGAGGATCCCTGCCAATTCCACCTTAAAACAAGTGAGCTGTATCTGCCACTTCTCCGCAATCCACCCGTGCCTCCGGTTCTCAGGGAGAGGATGCTTTGTCATGTATGCTTTTAACTTCAGTGACAATGAAAGGAACAGGGTCTAAATGGTTTATGGTCTGGGACATAGAAAAATGGGTGAGATGCTTGGATCAGGAAGGGAGATACAGCTTCTGTCCCATAAGGTAGCCACAGAAGGTAGCCAGACACTTCCGGGGAAGCGTTTCTTTCATTCTCCTGAAATTCTCAGGAAAATGGGATAATCACTGCTGTTGAGGTAACTTTTAAACAATGATTCAAAGGCCAAGTTTTCTGACATCCTGTCTTAGCAGGGATGCTGTTACATGGAAGGGGCTAAGAATCAGAGGAACTCAATGCTCTCCTTGGGGACATCTGCTCCCTTCTCCTGCTCCAGTCACTCACGAGTCTGGACAGATGTGTCCATACTGCCCGGAGTGACTGTTCCAAGGAGCTGTTCCAAAGTTCAGTGGATGATGGAGCAAGGACCCTCCGAAGCAAGAAAGATTTTCTTAGACACCTCACATTGGTCCTCCTTTCTTCTTTGCTGTGTCCCAGGTTAGCACTCTGACCTCCAACAAGTATCACCAGTGATCTCTCCTCCAGCTTTGCATGGAGGCAGCTGAAACCCTTCATGAGAATCCGTTCTCCGCTGCTAGTCCACTCCCCTGGAGATGACTGGAAACATCAGGCCCCAGCCTCTGGGAGCAAATCCTGAGATGCCTGCCTTGGGGTTTCTGTTAGAAAACTGGACAGATAGATGTATGTGTACCAGTTACACCATCTTCACTTCTAAGCAATAGGAACTCTAACTCAAACTGGTAGGAACTGTAAAAGGGATTTACTGGCTCAGGTAATGGGGAGTCCAAATGTTGGAATGACTTTAGGGTCAATGCAACGCTTTCTTTCTGGTTCTCTGTTCTGCTGCTTTGTGGCCTCAGCGTCATCTTGGGGCTCCCACTTCCCTTGGAGAGAAAGACGGCTGCCAGCAAATCCTCAGGTAATGCATTTTCTCGACCAAATTCAGGGAAAGAGAGAGAAGAGAAGAAGGTTTCTGTCCTAGAAGAGTGAGAAATCTCCTCTTACAGGAGTTCAAAGAAAACCTCTTTTTGCATCTCATTGGCCTGAAATAGGACCCAAGACCACTCTGGAACCAATCACAGTAGCTAAGGGGCTGGACTTTGTTGCATGTCTTACCAATCAGCACCCTCCTCCAGGATCTGGGGGATTGGTCAGTTCCTAGCTTTACATCTGACGTAGAATGAGGGAGAGTTAATTCTACAAGGGGAAAGGAGGGAATTTTCAGTAAGAAAAAGTTTAAATTGGATGCTGGGGAGTCAGTCAGGAGCTGACCACTGTCAGAAGTTGGACCCCGTGTGGAATTGCTGTCGCATCAACCATCATTTCTTCTTGGACACACACACCATGACTGCTTCTTTGTGTGTGTCCTTAGATCAGTTAGGACGTTTCTGGCTGCAAGTAACAGAAAACCCAGACTCTAGCATCTCAGATAATAAAGGAATTTATATCTTGTCACATTCAGAGGTAGGGTGTCCCCTGGAGATGGCCCAGGTTTCTCCATCTCTCTTCTCTCTTGTCCTCAGTATCTGCTTCCCCCTAAGCCTGTGTCTCCTTATATTTACAAGGTTGTAAAAAGGATAATCCAGAGAAACGAGGAGAAACCCTGTCTTGTGGTTTTCTCTTGGGAGAGAGGACATTTTCCCCAAAGCATCACTCTCACTGAGAGACTCCTACTTGTGGCCAGAATTAGGACGTAGATGAGATTGACTTAAGTTGTGGATGGAATGGATGTTGACCACTACTGGATCCAGCTGGATAAAACAATGAGATTTGCATCTGCTGAAGGTACAGAGGTATAGCTTCTCTACCTTGGGGCAGGTCTGGGGAAAAAATCACAGACTTCCTGACATGGAAGTGCTTCCATTCCGGCAGACGTAGGCTCAAATCCCAGTCCCGTTACTCAGTAGCAGGTGGCCTCTGGTGGCGTTTCTTAACCGATATGGGTCTCAATTTTGTCATCTGTCATCAAAGAGATAATAGACCTCGAATTACAAAAGCTTGTGAATATCAGCAGAGAGATCCCCTTGAAACACCACCTGCCCCGGCACACAGTAGTTCTCAAAAACGAACAGCTTGACCTTCCTGGCATGGCCCACAGGCCCCCTGGGTCTGCCTGTTCCGGCGTGGATTGCCTCCGCGTACCCCGTGTTGACTGTGAATCTTTCAGATGTCTGTAGTCGAAGTGAGTGGAAAAAAGGAAGGTTTGGGGGCTTTTCTCTCTTTTGTTGAGCCCTTTGATCAATTTCACCCTCAACAGCTACTCTGCCTATAACCCTAGGAGGGTGACTTTGCTCCAACCATTGTTTTTTGGCAGAAAGGCCCCAATATATGTTTTCCTGCCTGCTAAAAAAAAAAAATCTAAAAGCGTATGTGTCAGAACCTATTTTTAGTGCTTTACAAGTCAGATCTTCCTTCCTTGCCTTCTCTAGTCCCTCAGGACTTTTAGATTTACCATTTAAATATTTATAAACTGTTACAATTATTTATTAAAGGTTTATGTTGTTATTATATTTAGTATGGAATATGCATTTCTTTCTCCAAAAATAACAGGACTTTCCATTAAACGACATGTGTTAATGATGCAATAAATTGTCTCTTAAAGCAACAGAGAAGGTTTCCCTCTCCTCTGACAACCCTAAGTACCCTTATTTAAAAGTAGGGGTCCTACCTCACTGGGAAATACATTGCTCCTGATCGCCCAAATGTTATTCTATGCAGATGTAGGAAATTTTTAGCGCTTCCACAGATAAGTTTTTGCCGTCTGAAATCACTGTGTAGTCAAAACCAGAAGATGTTGTTACAGTTGGTAGCCCTTGCTTTTCTCCACGACTACTGTTGGGGTGTGCGCGTGCACATAGTGTGCATGTGGACACACATGCATGTGCTATATGAGTGCATGTGTGTGTGTATATGTGTCTTGGTCTCATTTCCAGTTAATTAATTCATTTAGTCATTCATTCAGTGTAATCTTCTTGGTACTAACACTGTACTACCCCAGCGACAAAGAAGTAGATAAGAAATACTCTGCCTCCAGAGACACATGGATCCAAAGAAGGAGAAAACAATAAATAATCAAATAACAGTGGTGTCTAAGTCATCATTAAGCAGTGTGGAAGTGTGTGTGCAACGCTATGGGAAGAGGGAGGAAGAGTTAATTTTGCAAGAGGAATGGCTTTTCGGTATAGATGGAGATCTACATGTAATAGACAAGGCTTGCTTTGGGAAGAATTAGCTGGCTTTTCCTTGGAATTAAACTTTTCCTCCACCACTCAGTTGCTAACTCATCCATCTGGTTGTGTTGCCAGACCACGGTCTAGCTCAGTAGTTCTCACCACAGGGATGCTGCTGAATACCTTGAAGTGGCCAGGACAGCCCCCGCGACAGAGAACGAGCTGGTCCCAAGTCTCAGTAGTGTCAGCGCTGAGGTTGGGAAGCCCTGGTGTAGCTCAAAGGGGATCCGAGTCAGGCTGGTTCACTCTTAATGAGGCCAGCGAGATGGGTTTGAGTTACTTGGAGGGAGAGCCTAGTTTTAGGCCCAGGGAGGTAGTCCAGGGCAGTGAGGTGAGAGCTGGCCCTTCCCGGTGACCTGGTAATTACCCATCTAGAAATGTGCCCTCAAGGAAGTGGTCAGAGTGGTTGATACTGACTTTTGCACAGAGATGCTCAAAACCACCGTGACTACAGCAACAACAAAAAATTAAAAACCTAAATAGTCAATGTTAATAGATTGGCTTACTAAGTTTTGGCATATGATGGATTTTGAAGATGTCTGTAACTTTAATAACATAGACAATGTTTATCATTTTAAATTCAGTGGAAAAGAAAGCCCTTCCCCCCAAAACTTCCCCTTATATATACAGTTACATACAGAAGAAAGGCCAAGAGAAATAGATCTAAGCCTTAATGCTAGTTGGTAGGTGGAAGATTAGAAGCAGCATCTTTTTTAAATTTAATTTTCTGTATTATCCAAGTTTGTAAAAATAAACATTAATAGGAACACTTTTTTTCTTAGTTTGTCTTTTATTAAAAAATATATTTTTAATGTTGGTTACTTTTCTTCTTGTTTGTGATTGGAATCTGAAGGATATACTTCCTGGGCCATTGGTTGGAGCATGAGGGCATTGGGGCATGTTCCCTAATAAAATCAGCCCAGGAAACGAGTAGTCAAAATTTCCAACAAGGAGCTGTTTTTCCCCCTCCACCTACCCCCAGATGGGGGTTCCCAAGCTACTGCCTGGAATATAAATCCTCCCGGACGAAGCTGTCCTTCTGCCTGCTGCGCAGGGCTCCACACCCGCTGCCTTCGGGTACAGGCATCCTTGGCTCCCTGGAGGCTGGGAAATCTTGCTTTCCAGTCACTAGGGAACCAGGTCAGAAAATCAGCTCAGAAAACCACTCTCCCCGACGGCCGTGGCGCCTTTGCCTGCAGGCAGGTGTCTACTTGCTTTTTTCGGAAGACTTTGCCAGTAAGGGAGTCTGCCGGAGGCACGTGTAAATCCAGAAATTTCTGGGGTTTGGCTTCGAGGACCCAGAGGGGCCTGGAATGCGGAGTGATTTAAGCTCCGTGTGGCGTCTGCAAGCGTCGGTGGGGCTGCCAGTCCATTTTTCCCACTCAGAGGGTTGGGGCGCCTACTGAATAATTGAAGTATTAGTAACAGTTTCTTTCCCCTTCTGCAGGCACTCCCAGAGGTCTGCCGTTTTCTTTGCAGGAACAGTTGGTATTAAATACGCTGGGTGTCAGTGCAGCAGTGAGGTGGTTAATTTTGACTGAATATTATGCTATATAACCACTTGGCATTTAACTTGAAAAATGGCTTTCTGCTTCACCTGTCAGCATACCCAGTTCTCATCAAATAAGTGAGTGAGAAAAATTTTTAAATTTCAATTTCCTGATGCTATTAGACACTACTTCTTCCATACTTAAACAGTTTAGCAGTGCATGTACAGGTTTTGGTATGCAGCCCATGCCTCAGACTACACGCTATTACAATAGCTTTTTTGTTTAAAGGGTAAAGAGATGCATGGATCTTTATCTTGAGGTTAGGAAAATGTATTGCAGGAACACGGCCAATCAGGTTCTGAATAACTTTGAAACATGGTACCGTCACCCCAGTGTAGTCCAAGGAATTCCGGTGCCTACTGGAGAGGATTTGAGACTGTCAGAAGGAAGCCTTAGAAATGAAGTAAATGTGCAGAGTAATCCTGCATGGTACTTCAGGGGGAAATTGATCACTCACGGTAGCATTAATCTATTTTTACTGTTTCTTTTGTCAATTATAATTCAGTAAACCATACCAGGGACTTACATTCATGAACTCCCTATGTTGAGGATGAAAACCCCAGGCTCATCCACGATGTGAATTAGAGATCTTCCATTATTCAGAGTTCAAACATTTTGATTAATGTCACCTCATTCTGTTGATCCATCCTTAAACTAAAAAGCAAGATTTGATTTTGACGTCTCAGGACCACCTTCAAGGACTCTGTCACTTTATGGTAGATGTGCCCTGGATGGGGTGGGGAAATACACCTTGCTGGATTTAACCGAGTCTGGCAAATTATGGGGGCCAAATCCAGCCCATGGCCGGCCTGACCTGTTTCTGGAAATTAAGTGTTACTGGGGCGTGTTCAGACCCCTTCCTTCACAGACCATCTCTGGCTGCTTTGGGTTTGCAGAATTGAGGAGTTGCAACAGAAACCCACGAAGCCTAAATTATTTACTATGTGGCCCTTTATGAAAAAAAAAATTGCCACCCCCTCAATGTAGAATACCAGATTTTTATTCTCTTTTCTCTTTGTTCCTGGGATTTGTTTTTTTTTCCCCAGATCCTTAATGGAGATGTTTCTGGAAAGGATGCGTGCCCCAAGAAGTTGTGCACTTATAAAGAGATTCCATTTCTTTCTTTAGACCCAATGGAGGGCTGTGCAATTATCCCTATTTTACAGATGAAAAAGCTGCAGCTTAGAAGGATTATGAGCCCTGCAAGTGCATTCAGATCCGGGACGAGAAGCACCGACTCCTTTTGGTGCAGGAGTCCCAGGGATTAAACAAGCTGGAAGTGAGTTGAGGACAAGCCCTCAACATACAGCAAACCCTCAGTCATTGTTAAATAGTATCATTCCCCTTATGTTTTATCAGTCCCTGAGCCTCACCCTTGTGCACCCGGCTGTCAGGAGGAGGGGTTCCCTCCGCTGTCCAACTTTCCAGTGACACAGAGACCCAGGCCGTCAACCCAAGTGGAGCTGCCTCCATCGGAAACACGAACCACATTGCCCTGTAATGGGCTCCATATTTTGGCCAAGCAGCTTCAGATGTCTGGCCAATAGGAAACCCGTGTCCTTCCTGCACAATTTCAGCCCTAAGAATCTGTGACTCTCTCTCTCCCCAGAGGCCGGCAGAATGAGAGGGAGGCACAGCTAGGAATCGATAAATGGATTACACACCTTCGGGGCTCTGCCATTTGTCATCTCTGACCTACACGGACGTTCCGGGGCTGACACAAACCTGTGCTACGTGTGTTTCCACGGGCCCCTTATCTTCCACTCTGACCCGTCAGGACATTGTTCCCAGTTCCCAGTTCTGAGCGGGCTGGCTGTGGGGAGACAGAGAAAGAGAGAAGGAGGGAGGGTGCGAGGGGGGAGAATTCAGAGCCAGAGGTTGAGAGAGAATGCCCAAAAGTCCTGGCTCCAGCAACTGGTATTGGATGCCACGTGCCAATGTTATCCCAGCCCCTGTGAGGTCAGCTAGGTGACGGGTCCTCTTCACCGGCTGCTGCCCTCAGAAGGAAAAGAGCCCTCATCTGCAGCCCTGCTCTCCTTCTCTGAAGACCAGTGAGAAGGAAAGGGAGTGAATTCACCAAGACGTTCAACATATGGTCTCCAGGGTGAAGTGCAGACTCAACAGAATGTCCTTCAAGGCCGTTCGTGCCTCTGCTCAATATATATCCCCTAAGTGCCCACTGGGCGCGGGTCTGGGAGGAGATGAAGAGGGGAACTGACAGCCCCTGCCCCCAGGACCTCTCTGCACCTCACGTGTCATCAGCCCACGCTCTCATTTAATGCGGGAGACTAGTTACCAGGGTGTCGGAAGAGTCAACAGGCGATGGAAGGGAAGTCAGATACTGTAAATTGCAGGCTCCTAGGGTTGGAGGGGTGATGGGAAGACGGGGGCAGTTCAGGGTTCGGGCTCTCCCAGAAGCCAAGGCCATGGAGGGAGGGGCTGTCTGCGGGTGGTGGAGCCCTGGAGGTGATGCGGCCCCTGGTGGATATGCCACCCTCTACGCCCCCGAGGCTCTTGGTCCTTGCAGATGTCATTTGGGAATTGCTCTCTGAAGCTCCTTCCTGCCAAACAGCAAGCTGGAGAGACTTAGAGGGGTGGTGCGTGTGCAGGGGGAGGAAAGACCAGCTGGGAGGAGGGTGTCCTGTGCCCTGGCTGCGACTCTCACGAGGATGGATGGTTTCCCAAGAGTGGCAGAGGTGAGGAGTCGGGAGGCTGGGCTTCCCTTCCCGGGTTGGTCTTCATGCCAGACTGGGTCTCCGCTTCCTCTGTGATGGAAGACAGCTGGGGAAGTCTCAGGGTGTTTTCCTTAGATGGCACCCTAGGGAACAGAGCTAAAGACCACCAACTAGAAGATGGAGCTTTAGGAAAAAGAAATGGCCCGGGCCAGCTCAGAAGGGTCACATCCAAGGCCTAAGCCCAGGATGCACGGTGTGGGCTTATGTGAATCGGTGCCATGCTTTCGCAGAAAGCAAAATGACCATTCAACCGACTGAGCTCTGTCATTGCTGGGGCTCTAGGCCACCAGGACCTCCCCTCGGCAGAAGATTCTGTGGTGATTTCCCATCAACCTGGGTGCACCCCCCAGGCCCAGCCTGTTCAGAGCATCCAGGAGTCCTGAGCTGATCTGTGAACACGCCTCAAGGTCCTCCCGCCCCACTCTGAGATTTATGGCTCAAGCCACACCTCGAACTTTTCTGTAGGGCCCTAATGTCCTGTCTTTCATATCTTTCTTTAATCATGAGAGAGTAATTGCAGATATTTAAACACTCGAGTTTCCTGCAGGAATTTCTATACTGGGTTTTATAGGCCTTTTATAACAGAACAAATCACAGTTTGGATGAAATTCTGGGAATTCTCTTGCAGGATAATCATGCTCAGATTGCCTCCCCACTGCTAGCTTAATGTGGCTGTCCAAGTCTGGGATTTACTGGGGAGCCAATTTGTTTTAAGAAATTAACAAAACCAATACCTAAGTACTGCACTGCACATAAAGTTTTTATTCATTTTGGTGAAAGGGAAGAAAAAAAAAAAAAGATACCCAACATCCTACGACTCACAAAACAGCTCTTGAAAATCATTTTTATGAAATTGAATCTTTCTCCCCAAATGATTCTCTCATGCTAAGTGGGAGGCCTGCAATAATCAGTCCCTGGTCTTTGTCTGGTGGCTGGCTCACACTCCGCAGGCTCTGCCTGACCCAGCGGTCTCATTGCACCCTCTTTATACTTTTCTTTAATTTTATTTATTTCCGTGTGTACAGAAGTGCAGGGAGCCATGTTGATGAGAGAGAATTCTCCAATGGGAAAAGCCATTTAAGGACTATGACAATTTAGACGCACAGGGAGTGATCTGTATCTCTCCCACCCTGCACCCCACACATACATAAACTATATTTTAGTTTTTTTGAGGGGAACAGATAGCTAAGTTTATTTATTATTTATTTATTCAGTTTTTTTTTTAAATGGAGGTACTGGGGATTGAGCCAGGACCTCGTGCACGCCAGGCACACACTCTACCACCAAGCTATATAATTTGTTCCCCCCAAATTATATATATATTTTTTCCAAACATAGCCTAGAAGGAAAAGAGGAAGAAGGATGTGTGGATGTATGAAAATCTCTTTGAAAAGGAATGGTATTTCCCCCTGGGGAGGGGGGCTTTTCTTCCCAATCTTGCTCTTACCTCATGAGCCCTGATTCTGCTCTGTGCTGGAGAATCTCTCTCCACCATTGCAGCTACTTGGGAAGCATTTGAAGCAGCTCCTTTTTGTCTGCCTAGAACTGCAAATGCAGCTGAGGATCTCTCTGTGAAATTCCCTTTTGGGCACGAGGCCCACAGGGGCCCCATCTTTGCACTCAGGAAGGTGTCCTGTAGGACATGGATGGACTCTGAGCCCTGGCCTGGGTCTGGTGTGAGTGGACTGAAGGCTCCAGGGAAGGGTCCTGGGACCCCATTCTACCAAGGGTTTGGGGACACTGAGGCAACTTCCTGGTCGGACTGTAGAGTGAGGAGACATTGTGCGGTGCAGAGGCACTGAGGGGACAGCAGGACAATCACTGCTGGGAGCATATCCCCTGTGGGAAGCACCCCCCAACCCAGCTCCATGAAAGTGCACCCCGGATGGCCGTGAACTGCAGGATCTCCCAGCCAGTGGCCCTTATGGGGGGGGTGTCTGTGCAGAGAAAGGGCAGAAAAGAAGTGATCAATGTGTCCCAATAAACAAGTGATCCGTCCCGGTCCACGATGTGGACACGGTGCTTGGCACCGTGGGAACAGCTCAGTACGTCACCAATGCCCTGCTGTTGAAACCTGGGGTCAGTTTGCACTGTTCCAAGACCCACATGGGTTGACTTGCCCTCTCTAGGTGCAGACACTCCCTGAGAATGGTGTCACCACCCAACCCAGCCTCCTGAATATACAAGACAGAGGGCTCCAGGGGACAGACTTGCCACATTTCTCATGGAGTTCCAGACCCAGGCAAGTCCACTTCCTGGACAGTGCAGGCCCTGTGTTGACCCCCACCTCTCCCCTAGCAAGCACACACGCCCCAATGTACCCTCTGCTGCCCAGGACTCGCCCACCAGTCAGGCCCATAGGACCTCACTGGAAGGTCCTGGTAGGACCTTTGCAGATCCTGGCCACCCACAATGGGTGGTTTTGAAGCTGTGTGGGTGCTTCAGAACCTGCTCCGGTGTATCCCAAACCTGTGGCCTGCTTCTGTGTCTGTCACTGCCCAGCTGGTCCCCTGGTCTATTGCCTGGGGAGCCATTCCCAGCCCTGAGATCTGGGCTGGAGGTGCCCTGGGCCACCCTGGTGTGGCCCAGCTGGATCTGAGTGAGCTGGGCTTTCTCAGCCTCGGGCACACCTGTGATTCTGGACTTGCGTTGATCTGTGGGCCAGGACGTCCTCAGCTGGTCCCGGCTCACTGCTAGAACCTACTGGTTTCCTGGTAGCATTCACTGGCGTCCCGGCCTAGACCTTAGAACCCTGCAGGCATCAGGAGGCTCAGATGATGGAGAGCTATGAAGCAAGGCAGCGATTTGCTCCGCTCGTCACCGGGCCAGCCCCAGCCATGGCTGGCTCTCCCTCATGCCCGCCTCCTCAGTGCCCCCTGCTGGCCCATTTGCATACTTCATGGGGCTTCGAGGTACATGGACCTGGTTTAACAGGTCTGCAGGTTCCTTATCAGACAGAGAACAAGGCTGCCCCTCTCCAGGGAAAGGCCAGGTGTTGGCCTTGCCTCCCTGTACAGTTGTTCCGGTCTTGATCTCTCAACAAGGATGAATTGAGCACCCACTGTGTACCTTCAGGAAGCTACAGGCTAGGGATGCAGCAGATGAGACAAGGTCCCTGCTCTCTTGGATTATATAACTCAGTAGAGGAGACAGGCCATCCAGAAATAAGCGAATGAAGATAATTTTAGGTAGGGAGAAGGGATCATGGATGAAATGAAACTGTGTTAGGGACCGGATGTGGGGGTATAGGTTAGGTGTCAGCATTAGATGTAGTCTCACAAAGGCTCTCTGAGGAGGTGACTGACCCTTAAAAGGGGGCAACTGGGTGATGAGGGAGCCACCGTGCCCATACACATGGGAGGGCATTCCGGGCAGAGGAAACAGTACGGACAGGTGCCAGGGGTGGGTCTCGGCTTGGCCTTGGCCTGTGTGCTGGGCACAGAGGCCCCAGGGGAACAACAGAAGCAGGCAGGGCCCAGATCACAGAGCAGGCAAGGAGCATGGATTCAGTTTAACACGTAACAGGGAGCCCTGGGAGGGGCCACGCAGCCGTGACCCGCTCTCAGCCGACGTGAACCCCATCACAACGCAGAAAGCACACTCTTGGCACGAGCCTGTGCCAACTGGAATCTGGGGAACACTCTTTTCTCTGGAGAATCCATTTTTAATGAACAGATTTTATTTAGCATAGCTGAGTTCCCTCTTGCTCATATAGCTCCGTTGAAGAGAATTTTAAACCATCAACTTTTATTTACCATGAGGCTATCTCCCCAGCAGGGGCCCTTCCCTGTGGTCCTCCTCTGCGGAGGCAGGAGTGAGCAGGGAGGGGGACCGCGAGCCAGATCCAAGGTCCAGCTGCCCTCAGGCCCGACCCCAGGTCTCAGTGGGAGAGACACAGCCTGAACCCAGGCATGCCTTGCAGACAGCCACGCCGTTTTCCCGGCTCCACTTTCCTTGCTGAAGACCACGGGGCAGGAGACGGTCACCGTTTCGATGTGGTTTGCCAAAGCAGGGTCTGAATTAAATCTCGCCGGGTAATCCTACCGGGTGCCTCTGGTCCAGCAGCTCTCCGGGTGGACAGGAAACACCGCGGGCTTCTGCGCCCTCACTAATTCCATTGTGCGGCTTTCACTGTCACTCTGTTTAAATCCCTGTCAGAAAGCCCTTCGGGACAGCCAGTTTTATTTACTGTCAATATAACCGCTCCTTGGTTAATACCATCATCCGGATGGGAACCAGCGTCTTATAAACTGGGCCTGCACCGGCTGAAGGAACAGAGAACCAACACGCCACCTCTCCCTGGCATATGTGCAGATTAGAAAATTTATTGGGCCCATTTTCATATCTTTCCACTAATGGGGGGATTTTAAGACCTTTCTAAGTATAGAAGCGGTAAATCTTGGTCTGTATTTCATCCAAATACACAAAATAAAAATACTTTTTGATTGAGACCAGAGAGTCACCCGGCCCATACCTCCAGTTAGCTACCCTCAGTTCCCGACACCACCACCACCACCACCAACAACAAAAAACACCGCATTGTAGCAATCAGCCCTCTAATGAGCCTCTAACTTGGTTTCTACCTTATCCCAAAGGTAAAGGGAATAGCGCTGCTTTTTTAAAAATATCAAGAAAACATCATTTGCTCTAAAATGTCCCTAAAAGCAGGTCTAAATTGCCAATAAAGGCTAGGTAATTGTATCAGCATGGATCAGAAAGCATTTCTCAGGCCCTCTGAAAGAGTTTACAGGGCTGGAGGAGCGGGGAGGGGGGGCGGCTGCACACTGGGTCCTTGCGAAACAGCTCACCCACCGCCCCGCTGGGAGGGCAGCGGGAGAGATTTTCCACACAATGCCATTTCCCTTCGAAAGCAAACGCCTTTCTCTCCCCCTCATTTTGCTCTAATTAGTTCAACTTAATTTCTTCTGGGAAGTTGTCTGTAAACTTAGGTTCAATCAAAGAAACTTTCTGGCTGTTTGATTCTAGAAGCAGATCTTTCTCACTGCCCGCCGCCCCAAGCCCCCCGCCCCAAGGTTCTGAATTACTTATTTCTCTCCTCATCCAGGTTAACGGCATACGGACTGAAAAAGTAAAATGCATGGGTGGCTCGTCTTCTTAATCACATGACCAGCCTTGCCCTCCACCTTAGAGTTCTATAATCACTTGACTAGCAAACACATATACAGTATAAATATTTAAGAAAAAGTAAATTCCATTAAGCTGCTGTGTGATGGATGCAGCGGTAGGTACTTATCTTTGAAATATTAAACTCTAGACATTTATATCCATACAAAAAAGAGTTTCCTGCCATTTGATGAGAATTATGTGCCTGGCACTAATAAAATATTAAACTCCAATTTAAAAGATAAGTATCTTATCCACTTTTTTCATAATAAAACACTTTACAGTGCTCAGGAAAGCCAATATGCCTCAGAATTTCCATACAATACTGTATTTACAAACTTTCATAAAAGTTTTGTGTTTGCATTTATCAGTGGCTGGTTTTACACTAGCATCCTGATTATTCTCCCTAATGACACAGTGTATTTCAATAATGTATGATGGTAGGTGTACACACCGCCTTTGCTTTTGTGTATGATAATTCCAGATTTTGGGTTAGTGGCTCTCACTGTCAGTTAATTAAATGGAGGTGGTCACTAAGATTGCATTATCCTTTTCGGTCCCCATTATATAAATTAATGTCAAACTGATGCAATGTTTCATGTTTAAAATAACAGATACAAGTGTTAAAAATTATAGCCTGCAGTTTTCCTATTTGACAATGCATTATTTTCAGCTACAGATGTCAGTTTCTAACCCCTGCCAAGAATATTGTGGAGAGGGCAATGAGTAATAAGTGTTAGTTATCAAATTTAGTGTCTTTTGAAATTTGCCCAGTGTTGCCAGGGCAGGGGGTGGGGAGCCAGTCAAGGTGCATGTGTGAATTTACGGAGGCTCAGTTTCCAGGGCCCTGCAGAAGAAAGAGAAGGAGCAGTTAAGCCTTTCCCCAGCAAGAGCTGCCTGGGAGCGCAGCATACAAGTCCTGGCAGGAGCCCGGGAGGGCCAGCCTTGGGTGGTGTCCCGGCAGTCTCTGCTGGTGGGGATATTTCAGAGCCCAGAACAGCAAGGACTTATGTGATGCTCCTGAAAGGCAGAACATTGTCAAATGGCCTCACCTAATCTGACCTGGACTTCATAGGCCGCAGTCTGTTCATTCTGACATAAATCTCACCTTCGGCTTAGAGGTTGCTGAGCTGGGCTTGCCCATTGATGGAATGTTCCTGACACCCCGGGACCGTCTCCGTCTCTGACAGCTGAAGTCACGCGCGGGAGCCTCCCTGTCCCTGTAGAGATCGGCTTTGACAAAAGGATTTCTATTAGCAGCCTTCTCCCTCTTTGTTTTGATAGATGTCAAAAGACAGCTCTGCCTTAAGAAATATAATTACTCAAGAGGATGATTGGAGGTAAAAAGCTAGGAGAGGTAAATAGAGTGATGTTTTAAATAAACAAAAATCACCACAAGGGCAAAACCCCTCTGCCGTCACCTGCAGGTTTGGGATTGAGTAGTGAAAGGTACTTCCCAAGGCTGGGTCCCTGGGCTCTTGAGAAAACCAATGATTTTAGCTTGGATGACGCATGTAGCATAGGACTAGCTTAAAGGTTCTAGTATCTGTGACATCGGAAGGTCCCAGAGTGACCCTGGATGCCCTGAAACTGTGATCCGCCTGCAGAGACCTTTGCTCATCCTGAACCTTGATCTCCAGCAGGAGGCATCATCCATCAGAGGAAGCAGGTGGGGATGTCTGATCTGCTGCAGCCCAGCTGATGCTTGACGAGTGGTGGCCACGTTGTCCTCCGAACATCACCAGTTCAACACCTCAGAGACAAGCACTGCCCAATTCTAGCAGAGAGAACAGAGCTAGCAATCCGCAGAGATTTTCAGGTAATAAACATCTCGTAGCCCAAAGGACAGCAGCTTTGCAAGTTTTCTTGCCATTGGGTGTGTGTCCCAGTGAAGTCGATGGAAGCGTGTTCTGTTTTGTTCTGAGAATATTAGTGCAAGCGGTTATTTCTGCAGGTGTGAGGACCCCTTGGTAACCCGTCGATGAGTGACTGTTGCATCGTTTGGCCACAGATGTCAGTTCAACAGGAACTCTCTCTCCCCTTCCCTTCCAGGAGATGAGCGGTGGTAGAGTTCCTCATTTCTGCAAATTGCTGTAGAAACAATGGGCTGCAATTATCATCACATTTGAAAAGCATCTGCTAATTACACTCAGAATAAACTGCACTTAATACCTATGATATCTGCTATGGGCGAATCAGTGTGATGCCCTAGCATGCACTGATCCTTTTATCTTCCAATATTTGGAAGAAATAATTGCTCTGTAAAGAGTTCCTTAAAAGCCTTGCCTGCTGGAGTTCTCCTCGGCGGCTGTTTCGTGGGCTGTAGTCTGAGAGGGATGGCACAGCTTAAGACTCTTTTCTTTTGGGGGTGCAGCTCAGCAGAGTCCTACCTTTTGGTCACTCACTAGCTGTGTGATCTCAGGTGAGTTTCCTAACCTCTCTGAGCCACGGTTTCCTTCTCCGTACAATGGAGGAGGGGGGGATAAGACTTATGTTGTAGGATTATGATGGGGATTAATTGTGTCAATATGTCTAAAGCATCTAAATTGTTGTTCTGGTGAATGATTTAGAGGCTCTGGAAGGCTTGGTCCTGGAAGTTTTGCCCAAAAAGCCTCTTACAGGGAGTAACAGCTTTGGGCTATAAGGCAGCATTGCCTGCGGGTGATGATGGGGGTCTGAGTCTGGTCAGAGAGGGGAGATCAGTTTACTCCGGGCTCAAGTGGCAGCCTCTGGAAGGCTTTGGCAAGTTTTTGGTTCAGCCTGAGTCTTGGGGAAGGCGTCCTGAATTCGGCTGCTGGCTGCTTCACTGGAGGAGCTGAAATCAGAATGCTACTCTCCTAGCCTTACCAGGGGACCCAGAGGAAGCAAATCACGGATAAAGGGAGGTCTGCAAAGTATACCGTATGGAAAATGAGCTGTGGATAATAATAACCCTATGTTATTAAAGAACATGGCCCTGATTTATGCATTGTGGAGCACCCAGTCTCTTCCCTCCTCTCCAGCCCACTGCCCGGGCTCCGATCTGACCCTGCACCTGACGCTCATCTCACAGCCAGAACAATCCTCCTAATATAACCGGCCACGCAGCGCCCTGAGTGAAGTCCTTGCCTCCTCATTGCCCCAGGCTCAAGTTCAAGCTCGTGGCACGGCTCCCGTCTCCAGCCCCGGCTGGCTCTCCAGCCTCACCTCTACTCACTCATGCCTTCTCCTCAGGCTGCAGCCTTGCAGAAACTTCTGTAGTCCCTGGAAATTGCCACATCTTCCCTCTGCTCCTTGATCTGTGGGCCCTGAGTGGTAATAGGCAAGGAGTCTAGATCTAGATTCCTGGGATTCAAATCCCTGCCCATCACGGAGAAGCTAGGGGCTGTTGGGCAAATCACTTCACTTCTCTCAGCATTCGTTTTCCCAGCGATATTATGGAGTATCTACTTCACAGGGTTATAATGAGGATTAATTAAAATACATTAAGCTGGGGGTCTTGGGTTACTTTTTTCTTCTGGGATGTGTCTTAGGAAAGGGCGACTCCTGGGCAGATACAAAGACGAGCTTTCTGAGGTGGGAGGGGCCTCTCTCGCTCTCTTTTCTGTCTGTGGATCCTTGAGGGTTTAGGTTTAAACTCCCCTTTCCCAGGAAGCTCCTCAGTTCTCCACCCCACGTGTCTCTCCCCCGACCCCACATGCTTGGGCTCTGTGTTAGTCACTAGTTCATCTCCCAAGATAAGATCCTAGGAGGACCTTAAAGAGGCAGAGAAGCCTGAAGCCAGGTAGGATCGTGTAGTTTCCAGACCTGGCCTTTGAAATGACTGATACACTGTCACTGTTTTTATTGTTTCTACCTGATATGTGATGGTTTTTACCTGGTATGTGACTGTGTATGAGGCTGGTTCTAGTCTTGCTCTAACATTCTTCTTGTTTGGGAAAAAAAAAAAAAAAACAAACAGAACACTACAAAGCCCAGAGAAGAGGAGTATAGGTTTCTAGGATGTGATTCTTTTTGGGGGGAGGGGAGGTTAATTAATTTTTTTTAATGGAGGTACCAGGGATTGAACCCAGGACCTTGTGCATGCTAAGCATGCGCTCTACCCTCCCCGTGGATGTGACTCTTAAAAAAAGTTACCTGGGAGAAGAAAATGACAAAGAAGGAGGAGAAGATGACAAATAAGGAGGAGGAGGAGGGGTAGAAGGAAGGAAGGAAGGAGAGGTGGAGGGAAGGAAGGAAGGAAGAGAGGGAGGGAGGGAGGGAGGAGGGGAGGAGGGAGAGACGGAGGATGTTGAGCCCCCTTCTGGCTCCCCTGGACCCAGCTCACTTTCCTCCATCTAACTTGAAGCTGATCTCATGGAAAATTTGATGCCGCACATCTGATCTGTTCTGTGTGACAAGGACAGGGTGGGTGGCTTCTGTCTGTAATTTAAGGTAAAATTAACGCATATGCTTCTTCGGTATTTTCACAGTATAAGACTTCCAGCCAAATGTGAGTGTTTCCACACACTTCCTTCTCGAGAAGGCAGATTTGCATATGCATTAAGGCCACTTGATCAGAATGCACACACAGAGGAATGACACATCTCATTGACAGCGCCCGGGTGACGGATAACTCCACACAAAACATACATTCGTGAGGAAAATAGGAGGAGGAATAGAATTAAGGGCTGGTGTGTGAGTGGCAGCGTGTTTTGTGCGAGGGACCACAGATTGCACAGCCTGACTCACTTCCCCGCTCTGGCTCTGCGTGAGTCGTGAGTCAGGTGGCGACAGGTGATCCCGGGTCTACCTGCACTCCCGTTGGGGGCTGCTGGGCACCTGCATCTTTGGTGTTTCATGCCTGAGGCACAGCCAGCCCCACCTGCCCTGTGATTCCCAAAGTTTGACCCCAACCACTGTTTCACCTCCTTCCTGACGCTTACCCACGTGTGTCCCACTGCTTGGCTTGCCTTCCCTGCAGACTGTTGTTGGGGCATCCAGAGGGGAAGTTAATGGCAACTCGTGCACCTTTAAGCTTAGGGGACCCCTCACTCGTGAGTGCCAGGAGAGGTGGAGGTTGGGGTGAGAGGGGAAGCCAGCTAGCAATCAGGAGGCATTTCAGGGAGCACCTAAAAATCTCTCAGAAGGGCTCAAATCTCCAAGTTCCCAGTGATGTGCTGTGATTTCTTTTCTCATTCTCAATTCATAGTCACTTCCACATGAATATTTTTCTTACAGAGGGTCCCCCAAATTGGAAAAGACTCAATATTCATGAACCCTAGATTTATCCCGTGCAGACTTCTTTCTATTCCAGCAATCAGCTCTCAGCACAAATTGTACCTGCTCAGAGGGCTTCTGTAATACTGCTCCCAACCCCCAGTTATTCTACGCTTTGGTTTATAGGACTTGACTACGCTCAAAAATTGCCTGTTCATTCATTTATCCACTCACTCACTCATTCACGTCTTGCTTGTCTGTTCCACATCTTGACATCATGTCCCTGCATCTACGGTCACTTACAGCAGTTGTACTGTGCATCATGGTCGGATGCCCCATCTGCCCAGGACTTTCTCTGCCCTCTGGAAATGTCATTTACTTCTCTGGAATTACCAGCTTCCTTATGAATGAAAGGGTTGTATTATATTTTCTTTCTGTGCCTTTTTTGTGTCCCAGGAACTGTGCTAGGTTCGAGGTCCAGCAGAGAACATGGCAGACGCAGTCCCTGTCTTTCGGGGAGTACAGTTTGTGGAAGACACAGACATCTCATGGGAAAATCACACCATGATTTAATGAGAGTTGTGTGGATAATTGAAGGGTCTTATGGAGAACAACCTCTTGGGTAGCTCTGCTGAGGAACAGCTGATGGTTGCCAGCTCAGTCCACATCCAGCATGTGTTCCTCGTGCTGTTGATGGCCGACTGACAGGACCTGGGTCCGGCCTCAATACCTTGGAGAGGGGCACACGCAGAGGGCGCTGGGCCCTTTGGCCTCCCCGAGGGCCCCAGTGCCTCTCAGCCTCTCCTCCTAAGAGCAGGTAATAGAAGGAATTTCCAGGCACCTTCTTGTCTCCCCCTACCACAACTATCTCCAAGTTCAAGGGTCCCTAGAGCATCCAAGTTCAAGGGTCCCTGGTCTCAGACAGCCGAATTACCATTACCACTGTGAAGCACCATCTTCTTTCACCTCCCAGCTGCATGATTGCCTCCAGCAATGCTGGGCAATGGGATTGGGAAGAAGAGCGCATGGCCTGTGGCTCAAGGTGGCCGATGTGGTTGATCCGATGGGGTCTTTCCATTCCCACCATCTGGGAAACCCAAGTGAAACCCAAACCTTCCCTTTCCATTAAATGTCTATCTAGTACATGTACATAACAAAGGTGTATTTGTTTTTTCAGAAGGACGAGATGAGCCATGTTGGCTGTCTTCCCTTTTGTGAGTCTGTTGGACCTGGCTTTCTTGGGAAACCTCATGCACAGATTCACCTCTTTTATTCCCTCAGGGCCACTGGTGACCTGAAGGGTGGCAGCTGGGTCACATGCTCATAAAGGTGGTGGCTGAAAGCTTATGTCCACGATGGACACTTGGCCAACCTTTGCTGGATGTTGAAATGCTGCTGTAGGCACGCATGTGTACTGTTATTAGGTCTCCCTCCGTGGGAGCAAGCAATGCAATTTGGGCTGGGGGGCACCTTAGCAAATTACATACAATTGACCAAATTCACCTTCTATTTAATCATATTAATCTGCATTACTGATGCATATAATCAAAAGTTACTAACGCTTTCTAGCTGTTTTTCGCAATGGAGATGCAGCCATCAGAGGCATAGATCCAGGTACATAAGATTATTTTAAACTCTGTCCCCATCCCATTCTTCCAGCCAGAACTCAGCCGAGGCATGTGGCTAACAGTGGGAGGACCAGAGCCACCGCAGATCACCAAGGATAATTTGTGTGAGGGAAAAATAGCTTAATGCAATTAACCCTATTGTCAGTGGTTAAGATTCCTGCAATGACAGATGTATCAAAAGCGCAAGATATCAGAACTGTTTGTTGTTAAATCCCCAACCTAGAGCACTATTATTTTGCTAAGAAATTACAGAAAACTCAAAAATTTTTCTATCAAGTGTCTCCCTGGGTGCTGAGTCTATCTTGTGGCAATGTATTAATTTTATTTTTCCGTTGGAGACACTGATGATGGCTCACGCCCTCACTCCCTCTAACCTGGTAGCTTCCCTATGCCTTTAGAAGAGAATTTGTAATTGCTGGAATATTCTTGGCCATCCTTCATTTGGAATTTATGTGGTAATTTCAGCAAAACCGAGACCTTGTGCAGCAGTTTTCATCTTTTTCAAGGCTGCCTCTATTTCTTGAGATGCTGGAGGGTTTCCAATTATTCCTTCTGGTCTCTTTGGATGTGAATCGTAACAGATCAGCTGAGAGTCGCAGTTCAACATTGTTAAGCTTATCAATATAAATATAATGTTAAACCCCTTTTAGATAATTGGAGCTATGTGTGAAAATGTGACCAATTTGTGCATAAATTGGTCCTACACTTCTTCCTGGCAAAGACAGAGAGAGAGAGAAAGAGAGACCAACCATATGTGAGGCTGGTTCGCTTCTTCTCAAGGACTTTTCTGCACCTTGAATCCTTGAGCTGGTTTCGTGGCTGTTGACAGTTGGAAACCTGCAGAGGTTATGCAAAACCATAAGGTCCTTTGCCCCTTTGAACCAAACTTCTTCTGTCCTAGAGGCTATGAAGTGAATATCAACAAGGCACTTAGATATCACACCAATGGGGAAGATCAGACAGTCTTGAGAATTAAGCGTCTCTGCTTGGACCACTACCAAATTCAAACAACCAAATGGAGAGACTGCCGCCCATGGAGAGGGGAAGAGAGGATGCTGAGGGAAATCCTGGAACTGACTCCTCCTGCTTGGAAACCTTGCTGTCACTTCAAGATCCTGGAAAGCTCATATTCTCTTTGCTGCCTGAGTGTGTGTGTGTGTGTGTGTGTGTGTGTGTGTGTGTGTGTGTGCGTGCGCGTGTATTGCGGGTGGTGGGGGTGGGAACCAGTCCATTTCTCCAGTCATGGGTCATCCACAGCAGGCTAGGAGGCCTGAAATGCCTATGATACAAGCGCCAGAAGCATCTTAGAGCTTAAGAAGAACATTTAACTAAAAATCAATCCTCTCGACGATACTGAGCTAAGTCTTATTATTCAGACTTTACAGATAAAGA
Organism: Camelus ferus; assembly: GCF_009834535.1. Taxonomy (NCBI): domain Eukaryota; kingdom Metazoa; phylum Chordata; class Mammalia; order Artiodactyla; family Camelidae; genus Camelus; species Camelus ferus. The sequence goes on along the minus strand of NC_045704.1, from coordinate 25,080,456 downwards.
AATTGAGGTTCTTGGAAGATAAAGACGAAAAACAAAGCAAAAACAGAAGTTCAATGATACGCGGGACAATATTTGAAGTCCACTCTGCGGTTTTTAAATTTTTAAGAAGGGTGTTTCTTTACCTGCAACAAAGCTGTGAGGGGAGTGTAATTAAGGAAGAAATTTGCAAAGGCTCCTGTCATGTGTGGGGTTACCTGGCAGGTTTCTGGCAGGCCTGATGGTGGAGGTGGCATTTTTCCCACCTCAAGGTGTCCCTGGGGCTGGAGGCATTCAGGTGGGGGCGGGGTTCCACTCTTCTGGTCCCCAGTGGTGTTCTGGGCCCCTCTCAGGCCTCAGAACAATAGACTCACCCAGGTGTTACAGAGGTCTGGGGGAAAGGAAAACCAATGTGCAGTATTAACCGGGGGAGTCCACTCTGTCATGGCCACTGCACAGAAATGACCAGAGCTTCCGTTCCCTCCACTCCAGCTCACCCAGAAAACACAGCGACTACCTTCAAGCCCCACAGGTTTGACCTCAGATTTTAGGGATGCTCAGGGTGGGAGGAAAATATATATTAAAGCTTCCCCAAACCAAAAAGGGACCCAGAGAACTTTTGCTCTGGAAAGCGTTGTTTTCTGGGAAAACCTAAGATGACCATTTCAATTTATGATTACAATTCCAAATGGACCCCAAGATTTCATAGTCACAAACATTTCTTCAACTCCTCACCTTTTCCCTTCAATCTGCAGGAAAGGGCACACCTAAAGAGGTTTCTTGGACATCAAATGTTCTGTTGAAGCAGGAAGATGAGCGAAGCAGACATGAATCAGAAAACATATGGATCCAATTTTGGTTTCAAAATTAATGGGAAAACACATTCTCATCAAACTCAAAACAATGAAAAATATTTCTTAAGCAGGCAAAAAATCCCAAATACAGCTGGGTTTGCCCAGCTCCGCGCAGATTCCCTAACGCCCCTGATCTCCTTCTTTGGTTTTCAAAAATAGCAAGATGAGCTGAAGGATGTGTGGAATAAATTAGGGCAGCACTGGTTAGGGGTGGGCCTCCTCCAGCAGGCTGGACCACCAGGGCAGCATCCTGAAAAGACATTGGTGATGGCTGAAGCGTGGCCACCAGCCCCTCTGGTACTGTGACCTGAAGGCAGGTCCTGGGATTGAAGAGGTACCCAGAGGTAAAGTGACAGTCATGTTAGGCTCATCTAGGGACCAAGACCCTCATAAAGTGGAAAAGGGAAAACAAGCCGAAGAGAAATTTCTCTTCTATCATCCATTGGGTGGGACTTCACCCCAGAGGAAGAGCAGTTTATCAGGCATAATTCCCAGCTGGTCCTTCCTCCTCCTTTGTCCTTTCTACACACTCCTCCAGCCATAGATCTGCAAGTTCCTGGTCTCTGAGCTGCCTCCCTGGATGGCTCTTCTGAACCAAGGCTGTTCCCTGGTGCCAGACCTGCTGACGGATCAAAGATGAAGCAATCTGTTGATGGAAGTGACAGGCGATGGGAGGGGAAGTCTGAACTGTCAGCCTCAGTGGGTGTTCAGCCAGCCAGACCGGAGCCTCGAAATTGCCCACCGTCGCCTAGATTTTGCTGGTCGGCAACAGTCCTGGACTCTGTCCTCTTCAGATTCCTGAACCACCCCCTCATCTTGCCCCTCCTTCTCAGCAGATGATCAGATCTCTTTCTTTAAGGACAGACGCCGTCAGCTGACCTGTGCCCGAACCCCTGTCACCACACCCACCGCCCCACTCACATCAAAGCTCATCTTTTTGTCTTTCCTCCCATGTCAGGAAAAAGAGGGGTCCCTCTGCCCAAGCTAATCCTTCCGGCTGTACTCTGGGGCCCTGAGAATCTTCACTCTCTGCTCCCTCTCAGATGTCTCTCTTCCTTGTCGGGTGTTTCTTGCACAATGTTGAAACATCCCATTTGAAGCCAGACAGCCTGGCGTTGTGACCTTCAGGATGGCACCCAACCTCACTGCGCCTCAGGTCCTCCTCTGCAAAATGGAGATAATGCAAGTTCCCCCATAATGTTCCTGTTTTAAAGATTAAAAGAGTGAATACATATAAAACACTTGAAATAGCGGCTGGCTTGTCACAAGCAGAAAAAAAAGTGGAGGTTATCCTGCTTCGTTCCCACTATTTAAATGTGCTCTCATATTTGGGAAGGAATTCTTTCTCAGCCTCACATCCACCCCCAGCTACTGTCCTCCAGAAACTCACCCCTGCTGCCAGATTCCTTGGGTGGGAGAGCAAATCACACCCGTTCTTTCTTCCTCCTAAATCCACACAACTCTCCCTGCTTCTCTTCACTAAGCTCTTCACGCCACACACCTCCTGTCTCTGGACCCAGAGGAGGGGTTTCCACTCCTGCCACCTCACCTCTATGTGCTCACTGTGCTCTCTTCTAACACGCCTCCATCAGCCTTCACACCCTACCTTGGGGCAGGTCCTCCTTAGGGCCTCTTTGCCAGCTATGTTAAGTATGATGTCCTCTAGGACCTTGACCTCACCGTTTCCTGCCTGCTGACCCCTGCTTGTCCTCTCCAGCCCAGTCCTTTCTCTAGATCCCCACTGGGAAATGAACTTCAGATGCCTCACAGGCACCTGACTCTGTCCATCCCCATCATCTCCCAAGCTGTAAATCTTTAGGAGTCTCTGAATCCATGAGGTGTAACACTGAGCACCCTGTAGTGCAAACCAGTGGCTTGGGGGTCATTTCCTAAGCCTTTCGTCTCCCTCACACCGATCTTATTTCCAAAATACCCATCAGATCCCCGGCATGTCTCCAGCTCCACCGCCATTGCTCTAACTCAGACCACGGCTGCCCCTCCCCGGGGTGGCTGCACTTGCCTATCAAGTGTTCTCTGCCCTCCAGCCATTCACTCTCCAGCCATGCTCCACACTGCAGCAGGAGGAGGGCTCCCTGTGTTCCTGACACTGCCACCACCGCTGCTCCCACCCCCACTGAATGTCCATGGATGGTTTTCCAGCGCTCTGAGGGGAAGGGTCAAACTCCCTAACCTTATTTCAAAGACCTTAACTTACCGGTGTCTGCTGAAATTGCCAGTGAGACATCTCCATTTCTTCCTTGATACGGGATGCTCCTGCCACACAGAGTTTAGCGGGTATTTGTCATGTATCGGTCTCCAGCATCTGACTAGTCGACTGTGATTAGGGGAAATCCCCAGTGTGAATCTACACCCAGAGGGAAGGGAATATTTCCTTTCTCTGCTCTTTGTCACATTACGTGAAATCATGTGATTCAGATCGGCCAGTCAGGTGTCCAATGATGGTGACCCAGGGGTCAGTGTCCTCGTGAACTTTCCTGTGGGGTAAGCTTGACTAGGTTCTCCAGCAGTCCAGCTTCCTTTGGCTGCTGCCTGATAGCTCAACCCTCCAATCCTTTGATAAGCTATCTAATACTCTTCCAATAAACTCCTTTTCCTCTGAAGTTATCCAGAGTTGTTTTTTGGTGTTTGTGATTGAGAATTCTGATGGTTACAAAGAGTTTCTTGCAGATTCTCAAACATACAAAGTATGGGAAGTGCTCCCTGTACGTGCTTCACTTAGCTTACTCCTCCTCAATCTTTAGACTTGAATTTAAAGATCCCTTCTTTGTCTAGAGCCTCACCCAAACTTCTTTGCTCAGATCAAGTTAGGTGCCCCATGGAAAGTTTCTCTAGCACTGCTTTTCTTCCGTCCAGGCATTCATCGCCCTTTTGTGTGATTGCTTGCTAAGTTGTCTCCATCACTGGAAGCAAGATGGTCAAAGACCTCACCTAACTTGCTTACTTTTGCTTTCCCAGGTCCCAGCACCCAGCATCGCACTGGTCACCTAGCAGCTTTTACTAAATGCTTGCTGAATGGATGGATTGCTGCCTCTTGAGAGTGTCTGATGTGGTGTTTTCTGAATCTTTCTTTAAATTCACAAGTCCTTGGACTCTATTGTGAATTCCATACCTAATTCATCTCCAAGCTCCACCTCCTAGACCTCTCTACCCATTCTCTTTTCTACAAGCCCACAGCCAAGGCCACACCCACAGACCCGGGTTCTCTCCCGGGAGGAACAGATCAGTGATGTGCCACTTTGTGGACCTGTGCATGTGAGACCACAGAAGCACTTGGCTGAGACCCAGCTAGAGTGAAACATCCTGCCAGAGGCATTGGAAGAATTGAGAAAGCTGGAAGGGAACAGCGATGAGCAGGTGTCTATCTCCCCCACTGGAATGTCAGTTCCATGTGAACAGGGTCCTTTTTTCCCCCACTGCCCTATCTCCAGGCCTAGAGCAGTGCTTAGCACATGGTGAGGACTCAGTATGCATTGATTGATTGGATGGATGTGTATTACTTACAGCAAAGCAACATAAAACACACGCAAGCATCTTCCTGATGACTGACAGACTGGACATCCAGGAAGCATCCCAGAGAGTGAAGCATGTAAATGGCGAGGTGTGTCCAGCACCTGTTATCGCTGGCTGAAGATGGGCAAAATGCAGTTGTCGTGACTTTATCTAGATACACCAGAAATATTCAACATAAGGACTTTCACAGTGTTACGTAAGCACTTGGTCTTCTAATTCCCTCTCCCTCCCAACATCTTGATGAATTGCTTGTGAATTCTCCTGGTTTGGGGTTTATGTTTCAGACGCCTACACCCCAGGGGAAGGGATGAAACACTGTCCTCATCCACCTCTCTCCCCGGCTCTTTTCCACAAAAACAGCCTCTGCTATTCCTTCTAGTTCATTCTTTTTTTCATTGCCTTCTCTGCTGGTCTGCTCAGCTCCTCCAGCAAGGCCTCCTTCAAGTCTGACTTCCTTTGAGAATCCTCTCTGGACTGCCCCAGCCCATCTTCTCCCGCCCGTCTCCCAACACCTCCAGGACCCGATTCCATACGGACCACTACTGCTCCGGTTGTATCATTTGTAAGTTAAGCCTGACAAAGACAAAACTAAGCCCAAGACAAAATTAACCGTCTGTTTATTCGTAACTGTACAGCAGGGGAACCCATCTGGTCACTTTCCTAGGCAGAGGTTCAAGGGCATTAGAACTGGAGAAAATATTTCATGGAGTGAAAAAGAGGAGACATTGAGACAGTCTCTGGTTGGCAAAGGCTTATCAAGGCAGGGTTTGCGGAAGCTGCGGAGACTTTCTAATTGGCCTGGAGGTGTATCTGGCAATCCTTGGTTTGGGGACTTTTCAAGAGCGGAAGGATGGTTCGGGGTGGGGGTGGAAGATTTTCTGCGCTCGGCCATTTCCTGGAAGCAGTGGGGGCGGGGCTGCTGGCTGCCATGGCCGGCGTCTCTCAAGTCTGAGCGCCGCTTCTGGGCTGCCATGAGGCAGAAATCATGTCTCACACGTTCCTTGTACGTGCTTCGCTTCCTGGCACACGGCCAGCATTCAGCCCTACTTCCAGATTGCACGTGAAGGCTTGTGGAATTGGCTTTGGGGGAGGAAAGGTACAGTATGACATCCTCACCTAGTATATTTGTGTGTCTGTGTGTGTATGTAAATTCCCGTATCGGGAAAATGTGAAGACTGACATAAGGAAGAGACACAGCTGATATGTACTGTGGATCATTGCTTTCAATATCCCCCGTCAAAGACATCCATTTCTGAATATGACTATCTTCAAAGTCTAGCTGGTTTCGAGGTATCTGGCCAAGTACCAAAGCACTGGCAAAGCAGCTCTCAGGAGGTAGGAGCTGTCCTACAGGGGACCTGTCCTCCCCGAGGTCCCCTGAGCTGCAGGGGCTGTGTTTCTACATGAGCCAGCCAATGTTCCCCAGGATGGAGGTGCTCTAACAGACTGACAGACGCGGGAGCTGCCCGGCAGCTTTGGGTAACCAGACATAATGCATAGAAGGGGAATATGGCCCCAGGGCTGCCTGTGTGTGGGGGTGTGTGGGGGTGGGTGCAGATGGAAATTCCACATTGTCATTATGAGCCCAGGGCGCAGCAGAGGGGTGACCAGTGGGGAATGGCATCTGGTGGGGACGGGTATTTCCTGGACTGAGGTCAAGTGACAGCTTAGTGAGACTGAGGAGCTGGGGTGTTGGCAGACAAGGCAACATGTAACATAGCTAAACTGTTCTGTCCTTTAACCATCAGGTATTTGGGGGTGAAAGGAGAGCTCCCAAGGGAGGATGGCATTGAACGTGGCTGTCTCTGCAAAGAGAAACCATGTCCAGCACAAAACCTCTCCAGCTGCCGGCTATGACTTTGCGTCTCTTGTTGAGTTTTTTTTTTTTTCTTTCCTCAAAATCAAATGACAGAGTCATTGTGCACTTGGAGCTTCCATGGTATAAATGTGGTGGTCAGTCTTTTGATAAATAGACTTTGAAATGCTCTACATATGCCTACAACAAGCTTTTATCCATTTGGCTAATTTTATTCTTTGTAAGGCACAAAAGACAGGGGAAAATGGCCCTGTGATTAGATCTGGCTCTGAGACTGGGAGAGGGAAGTGGAATTTGAGCCGCCCTGCAAAGCATGAGCAAAGCATCCTTTGTACAAAAGATGGGATCAGAGTGTCAGGGCATCCTGGGGCTGGGAGGGACATTGGAGGCCCTCTGGCCCCATGACTCTCAACATTAACCCTCCAGCCTTGGGCTCTGAAGCGCCTGGGGAAACTTTGCAGTAGGCACATGCCTGTTAGACCAAATTTATCAGAAGCTCTGGACAAACAGCCCAGCTGTTTGTAATTTTAAAAGTGCTCCCTGGGCTGGAGGGGGTTGGGGAGAATATAATAGAGCATCCTTGTTCTTACAATTCCAGGTTCAAACCTGGCTCCACCACTGCTCGATGCCTCTGTTGCTTTTCCTACAAAAATGTGGGAAATTGATATATATCTCACAGGGTTTTTGTGACCAGCATGTGTGATCACCCCTGCGGTGCTTTTACAGCAGAATCTAGCAGGAAGTGTCCACTGTGATGAAGACCAGGGCAAGGTGGGAGGTGCACGGAGAGTCACAGAAATCCAAGGTTGTGGAGCTTTAAGGGGATGCTGGAGAAGACAGTCTGGGTCACCTGTCCCATTGCACAGGAGAACAGGCTGCAGCCTGGGAGTGGGAAGGATGCGCTCCCACAGACCCCTCGGAAAGACCTATTGGAAACTCTACCTCCCTTCAATGTCCATGCCCCGAGGGCTTTGCTGAGGCATGGAGACCTAGCTTTTAACCCAGGATCCTATGGATTGGATCAGGAGAATGCACCTAATGTCAGTGCACCTGCCGCAGTCTTTCTCCTGCATTTGAAATCTGGTTCTGAGGTTCTGGTTGACTGCTGGTGGCCCTGGACCTCGAAGAACATCTATAGTGTGGTCCCACCCACTTCCACCACTGTGGATACAGAAAGAGGCAGAAGCCAGTAGCAGAGGGACCCATGGAAGCTGAAAAGGGACCTGTCAGCCCTGCAGAGGTGGAGACTGAGCTTGTCCTCCAGTCTCTTCTGCTTCTAAGCAGTCTTCTCTGTGAAATGATGCCTCTCCTGGGTTAGCCTGCAGGCTGCCTGTGTGCAGTATGCTGGGCACAACCCTGGGGGGCCCTGGGACATGACAACAGTAAGTCACCTCCTCTGGGCTTTTTTGGCTCCATCTGGCAGCTCTTCTGGCTGTTTTGCACTGTTCTGACTCATGCACCCGATGGATACCCTTCCTTCAATTTCCACAAATTACTCACTTAGACATTCTGTGCAATGAATTGCCTGAAATTATTTTGGCGAGTTAATATGAGTGCACCTCCTGACAACACGGAGGACAAAACAGTCCATATTAATGCCCTTGTCCCCAAAAAAGACATGGCCACTTCGCTGAATCCAGCACCATCACCATCTCCATCTGCCAGCCGTCCCTCTCCTCCCACCCCCAAGTGTCTGATCATTTAAGGGCGATGTTCAAACTGTCTTCTATGTTGTCTTGTCTCCCAGTACCCCAGCTCCTCAGTCTCTCACCTCTCCCATGGAGTTTGATGGAAGAACTTTGAATGCAATGGCAGTGGCCTTTCGGAGAGAAACCCATCAGGTTGCGGGAGGCTCAGACTGTTTTCACCCCAGCATCCCTGGTTGTGATGCAGTCAGACCTAGAGTTCAGGCATCTTGTCCCTCAAGGCTACTGTGAGATGACCTCAGTAAGGAGCCCAGGCACCTTGTGACAGACCCAGTGCCCAGCACCCAAGTAGGTACATAGTTTTGTCATACTCAGATGCACTGTTTTGGATGCTTGATTGAGATATACCATAAAGATTAACTAGTTTAAAGGTACAGTTACATGAATTTGTGTACAGGTTGACAGTAATGCAACTGCCACAGAATCAAGACTTGTAAAGCTTCCATCACCTCCCAAATCCCCTTGGGTACCTTTGCATTCAGGACCACCCTCATCCCCAGCCCTGCACAATCACTAGTCTGCTTTCTGTTGCAAGAGAATTTCAAATAAATGAAATCAGATAGAATGCAGTGTTTCCTGTCCGACTCCTTTCACATAGCACGATGCTTTGTAGCAGGTATCAGAACTTTTTCCTTTTTTATTTATGGCTGAATACTATTCTGTTGTATGGAAATACCACAGTTTGTGTACACCCTCGCAAGCGGATGGATATCTGAGTTATTTCCAGTGTTAGGCTATTATGAATAGTGCTTCTAAGAATGCTTGTGTGCATGTATTTAACTGTGCATATGTTTTCATTTCTCTTGGGAAATAAATACCTAGGAGTAGAATTTCTGGGTCATGAGGAACATGCATGTTTAGTCTTAAAAGAAACTCCCAAATTGTCTTTCAATTGGTTGAACCATTTTGCTTTCTCATCTTCAGTATGTGAGACTTACCATTTCCCCAAGTTTTTACTAACACTTGATATTATCAATTGTTGTAATGTTAGCTATTTAAAATGAGTGTACATCTCTTTTTTAATTTGCACTTCCTGAATGACCAACGATACTGAACATCTTCTCATACCCTTATTTGCCAACAAAAAATTCTCTTTGTTGAAGTGTTCGTTAAAATCTTTTGACCATCTTTTAGTCAGGTTTTGTGGTTTTATTTGATTGAGTTGCATTGAGTTATTTATATATTCTTGTCTTTTAATTTTACTAATGGTATTTTTCAATGAGAAAGTTTTAAATTTTGATGAAGTCCAATTTGTCTTTTGTTTTGGATGTTTTATGCCTCTTGTGTACTCTCTAAGAAAGCTTTGCCAAGCCCAAGGTCACAATTTTTTTTTCCCCAGGAAAGTTTTAACTCTTACATTTAGGAGATCCATTTTTAATTGCTTTTGGTGTATGGTATGAGAAATGGGTCAGGGTTCATTTCTCCTTCCATGGCTCTCCAGTTACTCCAGCACTGAAAGACTATCATCCCCTGCATTGAATTGCCGACACCTGTGCCCTGGCAGGTGAAGCTTGGTAGTTGTGGCAACCATAGCAAAAGACCCCCTTTTCCAAGTAAATGGGCATCTGGGGAGGAGAAAGGAGACTTTCCTTCTGAAGTAGAGGCAGAACGTTTATGACTTGGACCTTGGGTTGCAGATGGTCAGGAATGCCTTTGCCAAGAACACTGCTTTCCACAGTGTGTAATGTACCATCTCTAATAGGGTATAAATGCCCGCCTCCCTCCCTCCCTCCCTCCCTCCCTCCCTCCCTCCTACGTTCCTTTCTTCCTTCCGGGGGACCCCTGTTGTCTTGATTGGAAAGCACAATAACTTGCAGGAAACCATGTACGACAACTTAGAATCTTCAAATATCAAAGCTAGAAAGAATCAAAAATGTAATGAAGCACAAACCTGTCACTTATAAAATCAAGGAAGAGAGGCCCAGGAAGGTTAAGCAACTTGCCCAGTGTCACGCTGCAAGGACATGCAGAGATGGGCCCAGAGCCCAGGCTTCCCAATCGCCTCCTGGTATCTGATGCTCATTTTCCAGCTCTGAACACCAGTGGCTCACCATTTCTTAGAACTTGACAAAAGCATCTGGAGAAGGGATATTCTCCGGCAGAGTCTAATGTAGACCTGGCTGTGGAAGGCGATGAGGCAGGAAGCTTGAGTTAATGGGACCGACCCCTTTCCCCAGCGGTCATCTGAAACTGCTCAGTTGCCTGCTAATTGCTCCCACACGGTCTCATATTTCAGGCCTCGGGGGATTTCTCATCATCCAGACTTCTACCAGACCCAGACTGCTCCTTCATATGTGGCTAGTGCGTGGCCACCATCAGGTCCAGACGAGTGTGTGGCAGGTCTGGACGTACCACAGCAGCAGTGGGAGTGGACCTTGTCCCCACTGCATGGCTTCGGGGTCTTGGTAGGAAGAGCAGGTGCCAACCTGGGCTTCTGGAGCCACCCAGACTGGTGGCAGCACACTCGGGGAGTGTTTTGTCCTGACAGTGACGTCACAGGTCTTCTTGTCTAACTCCGTCCTTTGCAGATGGGGAAACTGAGTCCTGGAAAAGACATGGCGTGTTCCTAACATCACACAGCAAAATTGCATAGCGTGTGCTTTAATGTGCAGAAATCCAACTCTATACATCATTAATTCTTTCCTTTTGTTTGATGAGACTTAAGATAAAAAATATATTTTTATTTGTACTCCTTATTATATACTTTATTATTGCATTGGCATTTACAAGTACAAATTACTGAATGGTGTTATCTTCACAAATCCACGTAGACTGTGCCTTATGGATGATTTATAGCATCTTCAGCCAAAATAACCCTTGAAATGAGATTTTCCCTTTACTTAGTGTCTCAGAACTTAACCCTCTGTGAAGAGTGTGAATCTGGGTAGCTGTTTAACTCGGGGGTAGGGAGGGGGGTCCTGACTCCTAATTAAGCACTCTTTCCCCAGCATCAATCTGCCTTTATCTTCCAGAGAATTGTCCAATTTTTGTCTGTTTGCCCCTCCACAAGACAAAAAGGGGGAGGGAGGTGCAGGATGGTGGGCTGGCCAGGAAGTTTGCAGATGGGGGATAATCTAAGTAGCAAACGTCCATGCGATGGAGTTTCTAATGGACTCAACAATAAGGGTTTAATTTGCCAAGCACCTCCCAGCCCGCCATCGCTGCAGCTCAGCTCCCGGGGCTGAGAGCAGCCCGTGCCTTGTCCCTTTAATGCTGGGTCTTCCTCTGGGTTCTTCGTCTCTCTGGGAAGTGACTGTGTACAGGGAGAGTGTAATTGGCAGGCTGTGACACTCCTGTCTGCAAGTGTCTCTCTAAGTGCAGCACATTTCAGCCTTTATCTGGTGATGGCTGCTACCTGAGAAAGGCCCTGGGCCATCTCAAAGGGCTTGTAGCAGCTAATTGTGCCTGTTAGGACCAGCAATTAGTGGGGAACTGTGGACTTCGAAGCTCCAACACCCACCAGCTTTCAGCTCCTTTCTCTCCCTTTCACTTAACTGGCCGAGCCTAATAGAGGCAGTGAAGGACAGGTAGGTGAGAGGCAGTCAGGACAAGGGAGGCGGGGGCTGGCCAGGTCTCCATCACTGACGCCCCCTCGGAGTCTCACACTCCGCCCCCGCCCAGGAGAACCAGTGAGAAGAAGCAGGCACGGGATGCTGATCTCATGCCATAAATACTCCCTGTTTATTGCAGGACTAGGGCTGGAGGCTTATTAATCGGTATCAGGAGTCATGCTGCCCCTGTTTGTACAGTTTAAGCGTGAGTTGGAAGATGACAATAAAAAACTAATTAGGCGCAGGTCATAAAGGAGATCACACATGCATGGTGTCTGCTGGTTACTGTGGGTACACGGTGATGGTTTCAGTGGAAACGTGAGGCAGAACATCTGAAAATGAAGACAATAAATCAGTCTCATTGAATAAAAGCCATGCATTTACCCATTAATTAAGGATAACGGTATCCTATAAGCTTTTGTGTGCCATAGGTAATTTGTTATACCTTGTTGTAATAATATACACTGAAGATTAAAAATTCCGTATACATTACAGGTAGTGGAGTAACACACCCTCCTCTATTTCCAGAAAGAACTAAAGATGTGAGCCCAATTCTGCATCTGTATTCAGGCTCCCATGATCGGTGTGGGTCCAGTGACTCAGTTCTAATTATTGGGTGCTCCTCCCTGCCGGCCAAATGAATCTCCATCCCAGAAACAGAGACACAGTCCAACGTCATGGATTTGTGTTTTATTATTATTATTTTTTAAGCTGCCTACCATCTTATCCCTTTCTTTACAAAACAGCATCCTGATTGTTGGGGAGGGGAATTGTGGTTCCCCTGTTGTTGGCAGTCTTGTTGGGGCTGTCAATCAAGGTTCCCAAGGTGGACACATAAGCAGGGCTCAGCCAAGGAAGCTCCATGTCCCACGTTTTGGACCCAGTGTGTAGAGAAATGGAAGAACAAACACACGACTGTCAATGGCGTGCTGACTTGGAGACCACGAAGACTTTTCCCCAGTCACTCTTGATGGTGAGCAGAGTAATGGCCCTCCAAAAGGAGATCCTATGATCATGTTACTTTATATGGCAGAGGGACTTTGCAGTTGTGATTAAGGGTACAGACTTTGAGATAAGGAAATTAGCATGGATTGCCCAGGGGTGCCTGGTATAATCATATGAGGAACACCTGTCTTCCCTGGGTCAGAAAAAGACATGACAATAAAAGAAGCATCCGAGATGGGACATGTGAAGGACTTGGCCACCGTTCCTGAGCATTCCTGAAGCTGGAAGAAGGGGCCCTGAGCCAAGGGATGTGGGTGGCACTAGAGGCTGAAAAAGGCAATATAGCAAATTGACCGTTCCCTAAAGCCTCCAGAAAGGAATGTAGCCCTGCTGACACTGTGATTTCAGCTGGGTGAGATCTGCGTCAGATCTGTAGAATCACAAATGTGTTTTGTGTAAGCCACTGAATTCATTATTTGTTAGAGCAGCAATTGGAAACCAATACACCCCCTTTGAGCCTATGTCGTCAGTCTTAACTAGTGTGTCTCTGCTGCTTGTAACCAGCCCTAAGGGAACTGGAAAAAGCAACTTTGCCTTCTGAGGCCCCAAGTAAATACAGATGGGCTGTATGCAAAAGCTATAAGCTCAGGCAGCCTTGCTAACTTAGCAAACGAAATGGAGCTGGAAATGAAAGCCTCTACCATCTCTCTCTTCCTATGTTTCCAGTGCCAGACCACGCCCTATCCATCCATCCACAGGAGTCTGTACAACTGATGCTAAGAGGATTCCCCTCCTCCTTCTCTTCTTCTCCCCTCCTCCTCTTCCTCCTTCCTCCTTTTCTTACTTTTTAGTTCTCGAAACATGAATGCCTGGGTCTCCCAACCCAGCTGGCACCTCAGCATTTCATTTGCTTCTTCTGGGAAAGGCACAGACATGTGATTTTTTTTTTTTCTAAGCTTACCTGAGGATTCTGCTGCATGAGGGGTTCTGATGCCTGGACGATCACTGGTCTAATTCAAATCCATCATTTCCTGATAAAGTAACTGAGAATTAGGGAATACAAGCATCCTGCCCAAAAGTCCCAGAGCCGAGCAATGACAGAGAACTCTGGGACCCCAACGCCAGGTTCAGTGCTTGTCCCATGACCAGGGGATGCTGTGCACCCAGGGGTATTAACAGAATTCAGTGTGCCCTCCATGACCTATCATTCTGGCAACCTTGTCTTTTAATTGGAACATTTCATTTACTTTTTAATGTAATTGTGTCCTGTCTGGATTTAAATCTACCAACCCATTAGGTGCCTTTGACTAGTCTCATCCACCCTATGCTTTTTGTTGTTGTTGTTATCTTTGGGTTAAATACCTTATTACTCCTTCCAGTGTTTCCTTTATTACTTTGGGATGTATCTACTCATTTACTATTGTTTTTTTAGTTACCCTAGTGCATTGGTTTTCAACTAGAGAGATTCCTCTCACCTTAAGGGAAGTTTGGCAATGTCTGGGGGGAAGGTTCAATGTCACAATTATGGCAGCAAGGTTTAGGGAGGGTGTTGTGTATTAGTCAGGATTCTCTAGAGAAACAGAACTAATAGGATATATACATATGTATATACACACATTAATACATAAATATATATACATATGCACATGTGTATGTACACATATACACTGCAGTAAAGTGAGTCATACAAATTGTTTTTTTCTCTTTTTTTTTTTGGTTTTCCAATGCAAGTTATGTTTACACCACATGGTACTATATTAAGTGTGCAATAGCGTTATGTCTAAAAAAGCAACTTACACATCTTAATTAAAAAATTACTTTATTGCTGATAAATGCTAACCATCGTCTGACAACACAGGGTTGCCACAAACCTGGAATTTGTTCAACAGGCAATATCTGTGAAGAGCAATAAAGCAAAACACAGCCTATATATACCCATGCCTATATGCCTGTGTATATATATATATGGATGGAAATTTATGAGAAGTTATTGGCCCATACAAATATGGAGGCTCAGAAGTTCCCTAATAGGCCATCTGCAAGTTAGAGACCTAGGAAGGCCTGAGAACCAGGAGTACCAAGGGCAGGGGAAGACGGGTGTTCCAGCTCCATCAGTCAGGCAGAGAGAGTGGATCCACCCTTCTTCCACCTTCTTGTTCTAGTCCAGCCTTCAGCCGATTGTTTGACGCCCACTCACACTGGGGATCAGGGCAATCCTCTTACTCAGTCCACCATCTCAAATGCTAGTGTGACTTCAAATGAAATTAACCTCTTCTGAAAGCACCCCAGCAGACACACCCAGAAGTGATGTTCAGCCATATATCTGGGAATCCCATGATCCAGTAAGTTAGCACCGTAAAATTAACTATCACAGATTGCTAGAGGTAACTAGTTAGTAGAGGCCAGAATTGCTGCTAAACATTCTACAGTATGCGGAAAAGTCTCCCACAACGAAGAACATATGGCCCCAAATGTCATCTGCCAAGGCTGAGAATCCCTGCCCTAGAGCTGGCAGCTTTCATCCTTGACTTATCAAAACTCTAATGTCAATTTGGTAACTTTACACGCTTTCTAGAGAAGGTAATAGAATACTTCCTTGGCCCAATTTCAGCTCCCATACTCCTGGTGTTGGGCATTCTCTGAACATCTTAAATGCCACAAAATATCACTGTTATTGTTTAATACAGATAGTTTTTTTTTCATTTAGATTTGCCCAGAGCTCTTCATTCTTTCCTACATCTCTGACCTTCCATCTGGAATCCTTTTCCTAAAGGACTCCCTTCCCTGTTTCTTGTAATGCAGATTCGCTAGTGAGAAGCTCTCCCAGCTTTTGTTTGTCTAAAAAAATGTCTTTATCGCACTTTGTTTTTCTGATACTAGAATGTTTATCAATGTCTACACGTAGAAAGCACTACCCACCCCCTAATAAAAGCAAGTATTCTTCTACCACAACCACAGTACCATTATCACACAGAAGAGATAAACAAGGATGTAGTGACATCTAAAATAAAGCTAACAATCAGATTTTCATAGTTGCCCTTTTATAAGGATTTACCTGGTTATGTCTCTTTAGTCTTTTTCAGCCTAGAATACTATCTGTTCATTTATTTTTTTAATTATTGTGATTACTTTTGGTCTTTCATGACGATGTCATTTTTTGAAGAACCATGCTGGTTGTCTGCTGGATTTTTCAGAGGACTTTTTTCGTGATTTGATTTAAGTTTAACATTTTGTGAAGAATATTACACGGGGAGGGGTGTATGTACTTCTCAGCACACATCAGGAGTTACAAAGTGTCAGGCTGTCCAACCAGTGATGGTCACTTATAATATCATTATTGAATTACAGCCTAATTTTTAATTCTACTAACTATCACCATAACGTTCTCCATAGGAATTCTTCTTCAATTCAGTATCCAATCCAGGACCACTATCTAGAATTTAATTGGGGTGTCTCTTTAGTTTCCTTTAATCTGGAACATTTCCTATTCTTCTATTGTCTTTCATGGCATGGACATTTTTGAAGAGAAACCAGAAAATTATTTTGTAAAACGTTCCTCAATTTGGTAGATGTCTCCTAATGTTTAGGTTTAAGTTACGTGTTTTGGGATGAACACTACAGCCGTAACTATGTTATTTTCAGTGCATCACTTCAGTAAGCATCTGGTGTCAATTTGCTATATTATTTTTGTCAGATTTTTAGCTGTACCTCTTTGATTGCTTTGGTATTTGCTCCAGGGATTAGATATACATCCTTAATTTTTTATATTAATTTTATTCACCACATTTCTCTTCTGTACTATTACTATTTTCCCTTTGTAATTTCTAAATACTTTTCTAAAATGAATTTTGACTGAACTAACTTTAGACTGTTATGTTAGTCAGTTAGGACTACTATAAAATAATCATAAACTGGGTGTCTTATTTCTCACTTATTTCTCAGTTCTGGAGGCTGAAAAATCCAAGATCATGGTGCTGGAAGATTTGGTGAGTGGTGAGGGCTCATTTCCTCACTGACGGCTGTGTTCCTGCTATAAACTTACATGGTAGAAGGGACAAATTGGCTCTCTGGGGTCTCTTTGAAGGATACTAATCCCAATCATGAGGATTCCACCCTCAGAACTTCAGCATCCCCCAAAGGCCTCACATTCCTAATACCATCACCTTGGGTATTGAATTTTGGAGAGATGCAAGCATTCAGTCTATAGCACTGCCTAAATATCCTGCTCCCACAAAAACTTTCAACCATGTTTTTAGCCTTCAAAGATTTAATCAATTATCCTTATCTAAATAATGATTGCACTGGTTTTTAAAATGTGCTTTTCTAATTTGATCATTTGTTTAAGGGCTTATATCCAGCATTCTTTGCTACAGAATATTACTATGAATTTTTATTTACTTTTAATTTCTGGTATTATAATCTATTTCCACCATGATTTTTGATGCTAAATTTGCCCTTCTTGTGGAGAGTGAGAGCCTCTGTAACCTTATTTTTGTGTTGTTTTGATGTATCTTCAGCCTTCTTTGAGTGCTTTCATTCTTTAAATGCTGTGTTTTCCTATCCTTTTACTTTCAAGTTATTTGTGTCTTTATATTTAACTTGAATCTGTTATAGAAAACATATAATTTTATATTGTTTTAAAAATTATTTCTGACAATCTCTTTGAATTGGAGAGTTTAGTTCTTTACAGTTAATGTAATTTTTTAACAGGTGAATTGTAAAATTTACATCTTCCATTTTACTATTTGTTTTTGGTTTTCCCTTCTGATTTTATTTATTTATTTTTTTTTGATCTTTTGATCTTCCTTTCCTGTCTTCTTTTGGTTTAGTTAAACATATAATATGGTTTTATTTTTACATTTATTAGATTATAGGTTATATCAATGGTCTAAGGATGGAAATATTCATCTTTAGTTTTTCACAGTAAACTTAGATTCATTTATCTTCCTCTGTTGCCCACTCTGTCTTGTATACTATAGTTAATGTGTGTGTGTGTTTGCTTCAAATAGTTTTATGATTTTTTTTAATTAAAAAAGGAAAGTATTTTTCTTATCCTACACATTTATGATTTATGAGACTACATTCTTTCTGAAAATCTAGTTGTCAAACTGGTACTATATACTTGCAGAATTTCTTCTAGTGTTCTTTTTACTATTTATCTACTAGAAACACATTTTCTTAGTTTTAATTTATCTGGAAATGTCTTTATTTCACCTTCATGTTTGAAGGGTATTTTCCCTGTATAGACATTTCTGTATTCACAGGTTTTTAAAAAAACCTTTTAGTATTTTAGAGATGTTATTCCACTGTCTTCTGACTTCCAGTGCTTCCGATGATAAGTCAGTTGTTATTAACATTGTTGCTCCTCTTAATGTAATGTACTGTATTCCTCTGCTGCTTTCAAGATTTCTCTTTTATTTTAAATTTTCAGTAGTTTGTGTATGCTGTGCCTAGATGAAATTTTCTTTGTACTGCTTTTACGTGAGGTTTGCGGAGTTTTCAAATCAGCAATATTTCCTCAAATATATTGTCACATGTTGTGACTCTTCTCATTCTGGGATTCCAATTATATGTGTGTTAGAACTTTTTGCATTGTCCCACAGATCACTGACCTTCTGTTCTTATTTTAAATTATTTTTTCCTTGTCCTTTAGATTGGATAATTTCTATTGATTTATTCAAGTTCAGTGACTCTTTCATTTGTCATCACTAATATACTGTTTATCACATCCTGTGAATTTTTCATTTTCTTCATTTATTGATGAGGAAATTTGTGCAGTAGGAGCTACTCCACCATTATCTGAAGCAGAATTCTCCCGAAAAGAAGATACATTATTTTTAATGAATTTTACTTTCATTCTTGAAGGATATTTTGAGGGGCATAGAGCTTAGAATTCTTATTCAACAGTCCTTTTCTTTCAGTATAAAATATATTACTTCATTTTTCTTTGTCATTTTTTTTTTTCTATTTAGAAGTCAGTTTTCAATCTCATTACTACTCTTCTGATAATAATCTGTTGTTCAACCTGGTTTTTAAAGGATTTTTGTTTGTTTGTTTGTTTGTTTATTTTTCAGTTTTATGTGTTTCTTTCTCTTGTTTTTATCCTCTTTGGCATTTGTTGGGCTTCTTGAAACTGTACTTGATAACTTTCATCACTTCTAGAAAAAAATTCTCAAACATCATGTCTTCAAATGCCTCTGCTTCATTCTCTCTCTCCTCTGCTTTTGTACACCTCCAATTAAATGTACATTAGGCTTCTCACTGCATCATCTATAGCTCTTATTTCCCTTCTGTTTTTTCTTTCCTATCATTTTAGAATAGGCTATCATTTTAGGATAGCCTATTCTAAAATCTATTAGGTCATATTTTTGTATATTTCTTTTGATGTGTCCTCCATTTTACTAATTTTCTCTTTAGCTGATTTCAATTTGCTGTAAAACTTATATATTGAGTTTTTAATTTCAGTTGTATTTATTGTTCTAGAATGTCCCTTTTTTATTCTGCTGTGTCATTCTTTTTCAGAAATTCTACTCCCTGGAAATATTTCAAAATTTGTCTTTTTTTTTTTTTTTTTAAACATAGAGAGTATAATTGTTTAGCATAATTATTTTAAAGACTGCCTTATGTTTTCATTATTTGGAGCCACTGTGGATCTGTTTCTGCTCTTATTTCTGCTAGTTTTCTTTCATCTTGCTTTGCCAAGTTTTATTAAACCCAAATAATCTCTTATCTTTCCTAGTCTAGGCACCATACTGAGCAATATTTATGACCATTCTTGATATGAGTATCAACTGTAATATCATCCCTATTTTGCAAATGAGAAAATTGATGCTCAGAGGCATTAAGTAATGTCCCAAAGCCGCACAAGTATAAGTAGATCTCCTGGAATTCAGACCCATATCTCTCTGCCTTTAAAGTTAAATGCTGGGTTTTCATCCCATGGCTACTTAGGAGAGATTAGGCTGATGAGACCCTATTGTCCCAACTGAAAGTGCTAAAACCAAACCAAACCATTGACAAGGATAGATACAGTGGTCAACTCCAGTGGAATCCCTTTCTCAGGTTCCCTTTGCACACTGAATCTGCAGCACCACATTGGCAGTGAGCTGTTTTTGGGCTATGACCTGGAGCTGGACAGCTGGCTCCCTTAGTAATAAGTGTGAAATAGGAGATGCAGCAGTTTTATGTTCATTTTAGGGAGGCTTCTCTGAGATTTAGAGCTGAGCAGTGGTGAGGTGCCTATCACCTTCTGCCAAGACAGAAGGCAGCCAGGAACAGCTAGCATAACAGACCCCAGGGCTTTCTTTATTGCTACACATTCCAGATCTTCTCTCTGTAGACACTTAAACACACACACATGCACACACAGACACAAACACTAATAGGTAACATTTATTGAACACTCTATGATCCACATGCTTCTAAAACTTCACATTTATTAATGTTTTTAGTCTCATATCAATGCTATGAGGTAAACTGTATTATTGTTGACATTTTGCAGATGGAAAAAAATCATGACACAGAGAGGTTATGTGTCTTTCCTAAAATGGCTCTGCTATTCAGAGTTAGGCACAAGACACAGTCAGACAATCTCATCCCAGAGCCTGTACTCTTAACCAATAGGTAACTGCATTGCAAGTTACTTTCCTTTTGCATTGGTGGCCTTATTGTGAGTGAAAAAGTGTAAAGCTGACCTAGAATTAAGCATAGATGTGAATGGGAGGTCTGGCAGAGGCCAACTCCTGGCTCAGCGAAGACCCAAGAGCCAGGAGCTGAGAAGCAGTCAGTGGTCAGTGGAAAGTCTTAGGGGTTGACTGTGGAGGTGAATATACAGCCATAGCAGATTTACACCCCAGCACAAAGAGGAACATTAAAAAGGCCAGCACTAAAGGCCATGGCTGCAATGGTGTGGAGTGGCAGCTGGCTCACCCAGGGAGGCTGAACCCAAATTTCTGCTTAGCTACTGCAGTAAAATGTGTGTCTCTTCAAAGCTGCCCTTTACTTAAGATTTTAAATACACTATTTAGTAAAAATTAACACTTTCACTCAGAATCTCTTATGCAACAATTCTTCCATATGTAGATGAATGCGTCAGACGAGATTTGAATATTTTATTTGTTATGTATCTCAGGGTCTGGGCAATTTTTACCCTCATAAAAGATGCTGTTTTATTATTTATTCATTACTTCCCCCTTGATTTCCCATTAGCTTTCTCTATGTATATTTTTGTAGTAGGCTTGCCCAGTACCTAGGGTTCCTTTCAGATGATGATAGTCACTCAGTTTTTAATTACATTGGGTGGTGGTTCTGGGATCAAGGGGCTTAGCTCAACGGCTGAGTAATGGTAAAAATGTCCTGTGGGTGAGCTGTGGAAATTCCTATCCTAAGCTGAGAACTCCTGCCTGAGAGCACAGACTGGACCCTACTGGGGCCAACAGCCTAATGGATGTGGGGACCTGAAGGTGATGCCTTATTCCAGAGTCAGCCGATGAAATCAGTGGCCAGACCTTTCAGTGAACATCACTCCACTAGGGGCTCCTGGGCTTTGTCATGAAGAAGATCTGGGGGGCCTTGGCTGGTCGGGGTTCTCAGGCTCTGGTGTCCCTGCTAGTTCTAGTAGACAGGGATTAACATTAAAGGTTGATCGATTATTATTCAAACTCTCAGGCATCTCACTCTGCCAGACATACAGATATCAGGCAGTGCCTTGCTGGGAAATCTAGGCTGAGTGTCCTACACATTTTGGAGAATGGCTTGTTCAAGACCTCTTGCCTGGCTCTAAGTTAAGCAGATTCGTGTGTGGGAGAAGTGTGGGTATGGACCATGCAGTGGGTAGAGAGGGAAGCAGTGCGGTCCTGGAGAAAGAACATTGGCCTGGGAGTCAGAAGATTCGAGTCTTGACTTGCCCCTAAACTAACCCCAGAACTCCCCCAAATACTGAACTCTCAGACCCCAAGGAGCATCTCCTGTCTTGAGGGAGCAGCAAAGTGTAGCAAAACAGGTACATACGTTAGAGTCCAGCGGACTTGGACCTTATTCGACTGTGCCCGTTACTTACCTTATGTCTTTGGCCAAATCACTTCAGTGTCTTCTATGTAAAAAGGAGTGATATGCCTGCCCTGCACCCAAAGATGCCCAACCAGGGGACCCTCCCTAAGACAACACTTCTCTGGGTTTCCAGCATGCTCCTGACACAGGTTAATGTCCCGACATGGTACCCCAAAGAGTAAATCACATCAAGGGAGCAGGGATGTGGCCATTCTCCTCTCACAACATCTCTGAGGGGAAGTGTGATCCCCAACTTCCAGATGAGAACCCTGAGAGTCCATTAAGCTATGAGCTGAATCAGAACAGGGAGGGTTATTTCCCATTTCCAGCATGCAGTAGGGTCTTAATGGGTGTCTGTTGGGTGAAGGAGCCTGTACTTTACTGAGTCAGTTGCCACCCTCCTCCCACCTTCCTTTAATGGTGAGGACTGCGCCACTCCATGGCATTTGTTCTGCAGTCACTTGTCATGGGGAAGGTTCCCCCTTCTGACCTCCTAAGATTTCACAGTCCCTGATATGAAAACCAATCCTTTGCTGCCTCACTCTCTGGCAGGTAGGGACTGATGCCTTTTACTATTTATGAAAAAAAAAATGTAAATGGCTACAAAAGCTATTTTTATAATGTTTTTTATCTATTCCGTGACTGACATCAATAACACATAACAGTTTCATTGACATTGTATCGTCTCCAATGGGCCCAGTGACCTGAGTCAATGTCAGTAGAAAAGCCTCGTACATCATCTCTGTGGCTGAATTGCAACAGATCCATTATTGACGCTTCAACCCCAGAAGTGCCCCAGAACCGGTGCCAAGTCCATTTCAAGGGTTTACCTCCTCCCTGAGCTTCCTTTTTCATCCCTTTCTTAGCTCTCTGACCATGGACATCCCCTTGTAGTTCACCCTCTTAAATTGGTCCACCCTGAACTTGCTTTTAGACTTGATGATTCTTAAGGGGTGGGACAGGAGAATATTTTAGCTTGGCATGTAGTAGGAGCTCCACTTAAGAATGAATGAGAGAAGGAAGGATGGGGAAAGGAGGGAGGATGGGAAGCACACATGCCCCTCAATAACAGAGCACAGAAAGTGCTTCCTGTGCAGGGCATCATGCTCCTCACAGCTCTGGGGACTGAGCTGGCACATTGGGGCCACTTAGGTAGGGTCCCTGGAGGAGTAAAGGTAATTAGTAGGACAGAAAATAGCAAAGGCTTTCGAAGGCTTTTGCAAAATACAAACCTAGAGTGAGGGAAAGCTCTGCTCCAGACTTCAGCCCCGGGACCTGGAAAGTCAGCCAGCTCATGGGGAAGCAAGGAGGCCACCCAGCCAGGTCCCTGTGCTGGGGACACAGTGAGACACTGCAACCAGCAGGCCCATCTTGGTCTCCTCATCTTTTCAGCCATGCAAAAAGGGAATGAATTCTGACTCTACCATCTTAGGTGGGTTTAAGCCAGCTCTTGCTAATACCACAATATATTTGTCATTTGCTGACTGGTAAGCCTGTTTAGTAGTCAAAACTGTAGAAAATTGAATATACACTCACTGTATAAAAATGATATGCTTGGTTAGTGATAGTTTAGAAGAAATAAGTACATCTATCATAGAAGAGCAGGCTGTCAGGTCTTTATATGTAAGAAAAATATTGAACACAAATGTGATAAATGTTGGGCACCATTTACAAAAGTTGTCCGACAACACTGGTTTGTAATAAGTTTTCCCAAGCCAAGGGGAAGATGAAAGGGAAGGAAAGAGACAATGGGAAGAAGAAAGCAAGAGAAAATGAAAGCAGGGGTGGAGAAAGAGAGAAAGAGGGCAGGAGGAGCTCTACTGTGATCTAAGAAAAAGGCACTCAAGTTGCTGCCCTTGCTCTGACATTGCAGCAACCCCTGCCTGCCTAGGAATTCCGCTGCTTGGGAAAACTTCTTTCCCCAACAGGGCTCAGACAGAGAAGGGTAAATTTGCTGCAGAAGATTCCACATCTTGGGAAATAGCTGAGGAACACCCTCCCTAACCCTAACCCTCCTTAACCCTAACCCTAATCCTCCCAAAGCCATCAGGAAAGGCAGCTGGGATGGATCTCACGGTGGCCCAGAGGGGAGAGGTGGGAGGATTGGGATCAGCAATTTGAACTGATGATAAGCTACAGGACGTGGGAGTAGATCCGTAAATCAGAAAGTTCCAGGTGTAGAGGGACTCCAAGAACTCAGCATTGTGGGGAACTGGGGCCATAAGGGGGCTGAGTGTGTGGCCAGGGGCACAAGGCAGGGCCTTTGAAAGTGAGCAGGCCGGGTCAGACATGAGATCAAAGCATCCATTTGTAAGTTTACTGAGTGCTTAGTGGATGTCAAGTCCAGTGCTGTAGGCTGGATACATTCAAACAAGTGCACACCATCTCTGGTCTAAGGACATTTCACAGGAAAGTGAAATGTGGACACCCAAGTTCTAGCTGTTACAAGCGTGAGAAGTGTGCCTGAGTGTGTCTCTGCATTAATTCGCAATGTGGGTTTTGAATGGTAGCACTCAGACCAAAGCACAGACCCCAGTCTCAGAGAGAGATCTCCTGTGAGCCATCAAAACCAGTGGCTGCTTTTCATTCAGTTCACGTGTGCCAGGACTGCAGGCCGTCATGAAATGACTGTTACCGAAGGCAAGTTCACGTGCCTGATGCACCATGAGGCCAAAGAAACAGAAACATGGGTGTTTGGGGCAGAGAATGGTTTACTGCAGGGCTGAGCAAGGAGGATGGGGTGTCTCATGCCCAAGAAAACCCCAAACTTTCCGAAGGGTGTCAGCAAAGCGTATTTAAAGGCCAGACAGAAGAGAGGGGTCACAGGTGTGTGATCAACTCATGCACAATTCTCTGACTGGTTGATATTGAGGGAACAGGGTGGTTAGTACTATCAACCCCTAGACTCCAGAAGGTCTGGCAGCACGTGCTCTCGATTATCAAGTAGTTAATTTCTTCCCTTTGGGGGTGGTTTTTAGCATCTGAAAGACTTGGGAAATAAGCATGAGATACTATCACCTGGGTGCTTCAGAGAGGAGCTGCAGCAGAGGATATGGGGGAGGGATCTGTCCTAGGAAGGCCCCACTAGGTCCTGTTGGTTACATGATCCATGACAGAGAACTGATACAAGGAGAGGTTTCTTTATGCAAAGCACAATCACTGTGAGGATTGCCTTCCACACCCAGGCTCCCAAATGCACGACACTGAGCATGTGTGCATGTGTGCATGTATGCACGTGTGCACATGTGCTGGGGGATGGACATCACTGGGCTTCCAGGACAGCGGAGACAGGGGATGTCTGCTGGTGGCCATGGGGTGGGACTACACCCATGGGTGACTCCAGGGAGGCCTAGAGGGTCAGTGGTCTGATGGCCCGATGTTCAGCTGAAGGGAAAGTTACTCCTAACCAGTTTATTCACTTATAGACTCTCTACTCTGTGTTGCCAAGAACTGTGCAGGAGGCTAGAGACACCTCACTGGACAAGAAGGACGGAACTGCTGTCCCAAAGAGCTGCCACCTCAGAGCAAGTGAGCAGACAGTAATAAATAATAAGAAAAATGTTATAAAGAGGAAATAAAAAGAGTATATTGGGATGCAGAGTGCTTGGTGGGGGAGGTGTGGGGAGTACTCAGGGCAGGGCTCTCTGGGGAGGTAAGCATGGTGGCATTTGAGCTGAGATCTGGGCAGGTGGTCAGCTCATGCAAAAGCAGAGATGGAGTAAAGGAGACAGTAACAGATGGGGAGAGGAGAAGGGGCTGCCATTACAGAGGAGACAGGGGCCATGGGAGAGAGAAACTTGAGGCTGTGGCAGGGGTGGGGAGAGTGAAGGAAGGAACTATATGTCAATTAAAAATACATGAAAATAGAAAATACAAATTTAACAATCAATCAATCAATAAAAAAAAGGCTTGTGGATCTGGCCTCATCAACTGAGTGGATGGTGATACCAACAACTGAAGGGCTGGGAGAGGGGCAGGTTTGGGACAGAGCGGAATCCCCCAAATTCTAGTTTACGTTGTAAAGTTTAAGAGGTCATTTTAAAATCCAGGAGGAGCTGTAAGATGAAATAGCACCATTGCTTCCAAGTCCTCCCTTTTTCAACTAAAACCCCTGGACACAAGATAGCAGACAATCACAGGAAAGGTGGAAAGCAGAAGGCACAGTACCCAGGGACCTCAGTCCTCAAGGAGCAGCCTAGTGGCATGAACAAACACATTCAAGGAGCTGGGTGAACAGAACAAATCCAGAGAAGCCCATGCCGAGATCATAATCAAATTTCTGAAAACTAAAGGCAAAGAGAAAATTTGAAAGGGACTAGGAAGTAAACACTCCACTCAACAATAGCATATTACACATTCTCTTCAAGTGCCCATTGACATATTTGAGGCCATAAAATAAATATCAACACATCTAAAAGAACTGAAGTTATACAGAGTATATTCCCTGATCATAATAGACTCAAAACAGAAGTCAATAAGAGATATAAAACCAAAAAATCTCCAAACACTTGGACCTTAAACAACATAGTCCCAAAGAATCAGTGGGTTAAAAGGGGGTCTCTAGAGAAATTTTAAAAATACACTGAAGGGTATGAAAAAAAAAAATACAACATCGCAAATTCTGTAAAATACAGCTAAAGCAGTGTTGAGAGGGAAATTTAGAGCACTGACTACTAATATTAGAAAAGACTAAACATTTTAAATCAAAAATTAAAATTTCTACTCCATAAACTAGAAAAAGAAGGGCAAAATAAACCTAAAGCAGGAAGAAAGAAAGTAGAAAAGAAAAAGATAATACCAGAAATTAATGAAATTGAAAACAGGAAAAGAACAGAGAAAATCAATGGAACAAAAAGATGTTTTTTTCAAAAAAATCAATGAAATTGATAAACTTCTAGTAAGACTGACAAAATTAGAGAAAAGACATAAATCACTTAGAGAAATTAAGCAGAGGTTGTCACCACAGACTTTAAGAGGATAATAAAGGTATATTATGAACAAGTGTACACCCTTAAATTTGACAATTGTTTAAAAAAAACCCACAACCCAACAGAACTCAACCAAGATGAAACAGACATTCTGAATAGCCCCATAATCATTACCGTGATTAAATCTGTAATTAAAAATCTACCCAAAAAATGAACCTCCATGTCCAAGCGGTTTCATTGGCGAATTCTATGAAACTTTACAGAAAAATTGGCACCAATGATACACGATTTTCATCCAGAAAATAAAAGAAGAGGAAACACTTTACAACTTATTTTTTGAGGCCAGTGTTACTGTGACACCAAAACCAGACAGGCAAGTACAAAAAAAGAAAGAAAAGAAAAAAAGAAAGATCAGTAATTCTTGTAAACCTACACACACAGAAATTCTAACAAGATATTAATCAATCAAGTCCAGCAATACATAAAAATAATTATACACCTGGATTGCATCAGTTTTCTAGGGCAGTCATAATAGAAGACCACAGGCTGGTGGCTCAGACAACAAGGATTTATTTTCTCACAATTCTGGAGGCTAGAGGTCTAAGATCAGGGTATCAGCAGGGTTGGTTTCTTCTGAGGCCTCTCTGGTATGCAGATGGCCGTCTTCATGCTGTGTCCTCAGATGTCATCCCTGGGTCTTTGTTGCCTGGGTCCTGGTTTCCACTTCTTTGAAGGAAACCAGTCATGTTGTATGTCACTCTAATGACCCCATTTTAACTTAATTACCTTTTTAAAAGACCTTATCACCAAATATAGTCATATTCGGGGGTGCTAGGGGTTAGTGTTTCAATATATGAGTTTTGAGGAGACATAATTCAGCCCATAACAAGGACCAAGGAGAATTTACTTCAGGTATGCAAATTTGATTTGACGTATGAAGGTCAGTTGAGTCCACAAAGTTGGAGACAAGTGACGTGATGGTGGCATCCAGCGGGTTGGCAGATGACAATGCTCTCGCCCTGTGTCAGGGGAGTGACATGGATGTAAGCCCAGCTGGAGCAACGGAGGGAAAAATGCATTGAGCACAGATTGTGGGGAACATCTTCAAGGGTGTCTAGAAATTGGCTCCTTGAAAGCTTGAGGGGGGCAACTTAGCATGTGAGTAATAGCTTAAGTTTGGGGACCTGAGTATATCCTTGGGTAGGAAGTCCCTCAAGAAAATATTTGAGCCGTATTCCAGGCTCTTTACCTGGTGAGTTCTGGAAGCTGCTCAATAGCCTTCTCTTTGTATCTAATTTGACCAGGTGATTTTTCTGGCTTATCCTCAGAGAATCCTTGGCTGTTTTAGACCTCCACTTTCTGTTTTGTCAGTGATCTCAAAGGGTCCTTCTGGCTCTGATGCTCAGTAGCCCGTGTTGCAGAAGCTGCAGAATTTACTCAGCTTCCTCCAAATGACAAATTCATATTTGTAGAGGGGAGGTTTCTCCACTGGTGATGTCCACACAGCATGAGTTGTGTAGATATGGTGAACAAGACATTGAGTAGGATACGGCATTGGGCCTGGAGGTGGGGGGGATGCAGATGTGTCTGGGGATCTGAAGTGGACCACTGTTGAGGGATTTCTGGATTCAGCCTTTGTACCAAAGGAAATTCTGTGTCCAACATTGCTTAATGGACTCAGGATGACCCTCAGCCATTCCCTCACAGGGGAATCTAACTCCTAAGTGCATCCTTTCATTTGCTGATGCAGTTCAGTTCAGTCTAGCAAGTTCAGATGGATGCTATTTGAATGCTCTGAAGGCCACTGGATGCTTCAAGGTGGGCACAAATTAGCATCTGCCCTCAAGGAGCTTATAGGCCATCTTACTGCACTGCCAGGCTTCCCTCAAAGCACCTCTCCCTTCTTGATCTTAGTCGTCCTAGCAAGAGAGCATTTGCACCAACTCACAGAGTCTGAGATTTACAACACACACATTTTAAGAATTCCAAAAATGATATCTGATTTTGCAGAATTTATATAACCAAAACCTACACCTTTATACACGTCTTCAGTTTCCTCCCTAACTCACCCCCAGCACAAATATGGAGAGACGGTGATTCAGTATAACTCTCCTTGGCCAAGGCTAGAGTTGTGTCTAAAATACTTTTCTGAACTGATGGCAGACGAAACCTCCTCACTCTCCAGATCTGAGACCGTGTTACTGGATTGCAGAGTGGCGGTGTTTGTGTTGTCCTCCAAGTTCTTAACATTGGGAGGTTCTGGTGGTGGGTCAGGTGGGATGACTGGTGGTGTTGGGGGGAGGGGTGCTGGGGGGCTTGGTGCGTTTGTTCTTTCATTCACAGCTCACTCTGTTCCTAGCCCCCTTTACAGATGACAGGAGGTGCTAGACAGTGGAAAGTTAAGACGTGTGGTGCTGCAGGCAGAAACTTGATATGGTGCAATTACCGTACATTAAAATAGATGGAATTTGGATATGAAAGCCTAGCAGATCATCTCTTATGTGAAGCTGAGGAGGGAGGCATCACCCTCCTCTGCGTGTGCATGTGCCTAAAAGAGCGTTCCAGTCTCAGAAAATGGCACATGGGCCAAAAAGTCCAAATAAACACCTCATCACTGGGAGCAGGAGGGGAGGAGGCTCTCACGAAGGCAGATGAGAATAAATGTGAACCAGAAACCACACTTACATGAACCATCTTTTGATTTGGACTTTGATTAAATATGAGAAACTGCATTGTCTTTTTCAGAACTAAACTAAAGCCATGACAATTCCTTTTTTGCACCGAGAAAAGCAATTCAATCAACTATGTCAGACTAGGTCAAGGAGAATAGGAGGAAGTTACTACATGCCCCAAGTAGCTTACTAGTTTATTGGACAGTCTAAAAACCAGCGAGAATAACGCTTGAAAGTACAATTTGAAATTGAGCATTATTACTAATATTTCAACTAGGAATGTCAAAAAACAGAGGGATCAATTATTGGTCAAAAAAAATCATAGCATAGGGAACTATAATCAATGGTTTGTAGAAATCTGTAATGGAAAAGAATATGAAAAAATGCACGTATAATGGAATCACTATGTGTACACCAGAAACTAATACAACAGTATAAATCAACTATACTTCGATTAAAAAAATTTAAATTTAAATTTAAAAAGTTATTGGAAAGGTACAACTTGTACTAGGCTTTGAAAAATGGATTCAACTGGACAAAGGGGTGGAATGTGTACCATCTAACTGAGGGTGGCAAACAGCATGAGAAATGGCTCAGAGGTAAGTACTGAGATGGTATATATGGCAACAGACGGGGGAAGGAAAGAGGAAGGATTCTCTGGATGGAATAAAACAAAGGGAATTCAAATGCTGGATGGGATTTGTCTGGAATCTAATGATTCCTTACTGCCTAAGCAACTCTGATCAGAAAATATCAGGATAAAATATACAAAAGGATAGACTTCAGAGAGTGGGAGGGTGTCTTGGGAGTGGTGCATGGTGGAATTTATTGGAGAGGGTGCCTTAAGAGTAATGCTGGTCCTCAAGCTTTTGGCCGGGTTTTGCATTTCCTTTTTGTTGGTCTTTTGATCACAGCATCTCAGCCCAGGGAAAGACAGAATAAAGCATTCAATTTCTCCAGGAAGCATTATTGAATTTTTAGAAAAGAAGGTGTCACACTGGGTACCCCGCCCCTCAGACAACTGGCTTCCTTTGGGTTTGACACTGAGTTTCATGATCTCTTTCCCAAGTGACAAAGAACACACAGCTACCATCACTGAGATGCACCTGTTTGGGTGAATTTTTTAAAAATTGTTTTTCACATGCATTTAAATGTATCAAGTCACTCCTGGAGGTAAGGCCATTTTGAATGCAAAGTGATCATCACATCCTTTGCAATCATAGAGCCAGAGGAAGAGGGGCCAGCTAGTTAAGAAGGAACTGGAAATAAAGCCTGGACTGCTGAGGTCATAACCAGGACTCATGCGCTAAGATAACAGTATGTTATGTTTATACTTACGCTCCATCTCCCAGGTGAGCCCTCCCTTCCTCACTCCACTTCGTTGAGGTCTCCACCGTGTTTGACTGATGGCAGAACGAAGGACGGAGAGTAAGCGGGCCTAAGGAAGACCATTTCCTGTTCCAAAGGACATCTGGCTAGGAGTCGTTGATTTAGCTACACCTCCATGCTCAGCACATGTGCACATACACACACGCATGCATGCACACACACACATTCTGCCCAAGTGCAAATGGGGAAAAAAGCAAACTCACACCATCACCCCAAACAGAAGCTGACAGACATGAATGCTGGCAGATGGAAGAAATTTTACCCAAGTGACAATGTCTTTAGAAATACAAAGAGAATTGGGAAAAATGCAATTATAATGACATTCCTAAATTTGATTTTGTCTTTGACAAATCAAACAGGAAAAAAGTGAGAAAATCTGAATAACACTTTACCTTATAGAGAATATGCCTATTTCCTAGCAGACCTAACCAAAGCATAATAAAGTAATAATTAATGATGAATATTTAATAAAAATAACAATCATTAGGAAATTAAATAACACTCTCAAATACCTATTTGTCAAATACAAATTCAAATTGTATTGTATTTATATAAAGATGACAATGAAAAATCTGCATATCAAATCTTAAAAATGGTCAAAGTTTCTCAGAGAAAAAAATTTAAAACATGACATGTTTTTATTTTCAACACAAATTTTAATGAGCTGAGCATTAACTCAAAGACTTAGAAATATGACAATAAAATTCACAGAAAAAGTAGAACCAGTTAAGAGAAGAATTTAAAGAAATTAGAAAAAGTAAAGGAGTAGAATGTATTGTGTGTATTCACATATTGTATGCATGTGTGTATATATATAATATTTTAAATCGTTTTCTGAAAATTCCAGACACTGCAAAAAATTTTTAAATGCATGGCCAGTATAAATACATAGGAAAAAACACAAAATTATTATGACTTATAGTTAATTAGATTGTTTCTCTAAATGCTAGGACAATTGAGCAATGATTATAACTAATATGAAATGTAATTGGTATAAATTATATGATTTTTTTTAAGAAATCAACAAGATGACTTAAGGTCTATCAAAGAAACAACAAGTTAAATAGTCAAGAAAAAATTTATATACAGTAATTCAGGAAGTCTTGACCTTTACACGATATGCAAATACAATAATAAAATCAGTATAGTTTTATTTTCTATGACAAACAAATGGACCAGAAGAAAAAATTCAGAAGTGTGCCTAGGGTTATGTAATGTGGAATTTAAAATCTGTGGACAAAGGATAGATGGCTTTATTAACGTGTTGGAATAATGGCCAAACTTAAAAAAAAAAAAAACAATATTTCATACCAATAATCAAAGCAAGTTTCATGCAGATAAAATGTAAATAATAAAATCATAGAAGTAATAGAATCAAATGTGGGGGTATATATATATATATATATATATATATATATATATATATGGTATGTATATACCATTGGCAGATGGATGAAGGTGGAGGTTGAGAAGAACATTTATTCTACAGTATGTAATATTTTACTCAGCTTGTCGTTTCTGTTTTAATTACAATATATGTTGATACTTATAGAATTGAAATAATATTTATTGTATCAGATCCCTATATTAACCCTTTAATGGTGTCTGCCTTTGGTATCTTGCTTGCAAAATTGTGTATGTGTTACTTGTGCATGCACATGTGTGTGTGTATGTGTATTCTAAAAAAGTACAAATTCCACCATTGTGGCACACTTAAATTTCTACTTCACGTGACCTTAGACAATTTAATCTTTTTATGCTCCAATTTTCTTATTTGTAAAATGGAAATAACAACATTGCCTGATACATCCAGAGGTGAGGAGGATTCAGTTTAGTTGACATCTGTAAAGTGCTTAGAACAGTAGTTGGCAAATTTAAGCATTATATAATGCTACTATTAAAATAATACTGATGGACATTAAAAGGTAGCTTAGAACTAAAAAAATATGCATGGCCAAAAAATACACTAAAATAACTAAAATTATTTTACATCTATTTGGTCAAAGAAGTGCAGCTGAAGTATTAATGGGTTCATATCTTTCACCTATAAAAGTAGCAAAGACAAAAATGACCAGTTCTCAAAGTTAGCGAGCTGGCAGAAAAATTAACACCTTGTAAACTAGTAGCCAACTTTGTAGAGTAACATGGCAATACTTACCAAAATATTATCAATGTATGTACTTTTAACCCAGCCATTCCTTTCCAGGAATGTATCTTATGGAAATTATTATTATGTGTGGACAAATATTTAGCTGCAAGGATACTCTTGCTAAGGCTGTTTAGAGAGATGATATCGTTTCTTTTTTAAATGTTTGATAGAATTCACTTCTGGATTGGTGCTTTTTTTGAAAAGGTTATTAGTTATTGATTCAGTTTCTTTAATGGATATAAGCCTATTCATATTATCTATTTCTCCATTTCTGAGTTTTAATACATTTTATCTTTTGAGGAGTTTGTCAGTTTCATCTAGGGCATCAAATTTATGGATGTAGAGTTGTTGATAAAATTCCTTTATTATCCTTTTACTATCCATGAGATCATTAGTGAAGACCCCTTTTTCATTTTTGATATTGGTAATTGTGTGTTCTCTCTCCTTTTCTTGGTTGGCCTGGCTAGAGGTTTATAATTTTATTGATCTTTTAAAAGACAAGCTGTTGATTTTTCTCTATTGCTTTCTTGTTTTAAATTTCATTTATTTCTGCTCTAATATTTATTATTTCACTTATTATGCTTACTTTGGATTTAATTTTGTCTTCTTTTTCTAGTTTCCCATGGTGGAAGCTTAGATTATTGATTTTAAATTGTTCTTCTTCATTAATATATACATTTTAATGCTATAAATTTTCCTCTAAATTCTGCTTTGACTGCATCTCATAAATGTTGACAGGTTGTATTTTTATTTTCACAGTAGCTCAAACTATTTTTTAATTTCTTTGAACATTTCTTTGATTTGTGTGTCGTGTAAAAGTGTACTGTTACATTTCCAGCTATTTAGGGATTTTCCTGGTTTTTTTTCTGTTATTTCTTCCTAGTTTTAATTTTATTGTGGTTTCAGAGCAGATATTGTATGATTTCCATTTTTTATATTTGTTAAGTGTATTATGTGTTCCGGAATGTGGTACAGCTTGACAAATGTTCCATAGAAACTTAAGAAGACTATGTATTCTGCTGTTGTTGGATGAAATATTCTATAAATGTCAATTGATTGATGGTTCTGTTTAGTTTGATTATATCCTTCCTGATTTTCTACCTACTGAATCTGCTAATTACTGACACAGGGGTGTTGAAGTCCATAACAGTGGACTTGTTTATCACTTTATCCATTTTTGCCTGAGGTATTTTGACTCTCACATTAAGTATTGTTACATCCTCTTGAAAAATTTACTCTTTGATTTTCACGTAATATCCCTCTTTATGTCCGATAATTTTCCTTGTTCTGAAGTCTGTTTGGTCTGAAATTAATATGGTGTTTTGATTTTGATTAGTGTCATCTTACTATATCTTTCTCCATTCCTTTGCTTTAAATCTATCTGTGTGTCTTTTTATTGAAATGTGGATTTCTGGTAGACAGCATGTGATTGGGTTTTGTTTTTTATCCACTCTGACATTTTCCATCTTTTAATTGGTATATTTAAATCATTCACATTTAAAGTGATTATTCATATAGTTGATGTAATAGCTACCATATTTTTAATTTTTAAATTTATTGTCCTTGTTCTTTGTTGCTGGTTTCTTCTTCCACTCTTCTTTGGCTTTCTCTGGTTTTAATTGAGCATTTTATACGATTTTACTTTCTCTCTCCTTAATATGCCAATTACACAAATTTTTTTTTTAGTAATTGCACTAGAGTTTACAATATACATTTACAACTAATCTAAGCCTACTTTCAAGTATCTTTAGCAGCTTCATGGTAATCACAGTTACCATGTAACAGAGTATTCCCAGTTCTTCCTTCCTGTCCCTTATAACATTAGTGTCATTCATTTTCCTTATCTGTAAGTTGTAATCACATTGTTACTATTATTAGTTTGAACAGTTAAGAATGAGAAAAATATATTTTAAAAAAATTTTACCTTCATTTATTCCTTCTCTAATGCTCTTTTCTTTATGTAGACACAATTTCCTGATCGATATCTTTTTCCTTTTCTCTAACTTGGGGTTGTTTATAATAGTAAACATTTGGAAACAACATGGATATTCAACAATTGACTAAAACTCTAGTAAATCCATGTAATGGAAAACTATGCAGCCATTGAAAATGAGTGTGAATCTCAACCCTTCCCCTGTTCTCTACCTCATGGTGGTCCAGTAATTAATCATAGCTGAGGAAAGTTCATTGAGGATAAATTCCAGGCACCCTGTGGTCATATCACAGGAAGAACTAACCATTTCTGTTTCTTCTTGTCCTTCTGAGAGTTTCCCATTGTTGATGGGACAACATCTTAAAAGAAAACATCATGACTAAGTGTCTTCTCCCAAGTCTAAGAAAGGATTTTAGGCTGGAGTGAAGGGAGAGAGACAGAGAAGTCTATGTTCCCTGAAGGGGTTGTTGAACTGTGCCCTAGGTTGAATCCCAGAGAGTGGGAGAATAACCTGGAAAGCTTAATAGGAACTTAAAAGAAGTGGTGGACTGCACAGTTCTCTGGGAAGAAACCAGTGAAGGCAAGAAGCTCAGTGAAGACAGACAAGGCTTTGGGCAATCTGGTGGAAGTTCCAGATAGCAAGCAAGTACAGAAGAAGCAAGCATCTCACTCCCCCATGTACTTGAGGGCAGGATGGGAGTGGGTGGATGAATTGTCTTTGGGCTGGAGAGCATAGGACATCTCATAGTCATTGGAATGGACCAATGACTCAGACTAGACATGGGAATGGGCATCCTAGTGAGTGTCAGGGTAGACAAATGACATTGAGGGTCATAGCATGAAGAACCTGGGTACTAAATATGTCTTAAAACCTAGAAGCAACTGGTGGGGAAGCGATTAGAGTAGTCCCCACTTTTACTGAAGTTAAATTTCTACCTCGATCCTGGCAAAATGTTTACTTAGAATAAATGTTAATTGAATTATAAAAAAATAGTTACATTTATTAAATACTTGTGTTTGTGGACCAAGATTCTTATTTGATCATTTTAATGGTAATTTTAGCTCCAAAATTCCCTAGGGTGATGACATGAGGAGAAGGAAGAGTAAAGACAACTATTAGCAGTTGTTGGGTCTGAAAATACTCACCCACTAACGGTTAAGGCAGGCCATTTCTTATCCAGACTGAGGAAGTCAGCAGCCCTAATTGTAAATAAGGAATTAATGTGTGCATCAAAGACAATGTTGAGATTGCATAAAAAATGAGCAGTTCACACCTTTTTTTTTCAAAGTTAACTTTTTTTCAGCTCAAAAACCTGATAAATGATTTCAATTAACAGTTACAGAAAAAGAAAATTATATTGCAAATTCATGCAAAATCTTCCTACAAAATCACTTGCCTAATTACACAAATCAATTCTTCAGACTGAGAATCCAACTCCAAAATAGAACGTATGGATATTCCAACAGCAGTTATACAAGTAAGGTGGGAGCCTTGGGGTGGTCTGCTCTGGCCTTTATCTCATCAGGATAAAATGAGTTAAAGATCACAGAAGCCTAGTCTCTCAGAACCCAACGTTGCTCCACTGAAAACTCAGCATAGTGCCTAAGAAGGTTCTCTGTAACTAGTTCTTTCTCCTCTTTAGGCAAAATGAACAGTAAACTCCTTTAGCCAAGGGAGAGTTGGAGAATATGTTAGTCCTGGAGCAACTGAGAACTACCACGCAGTATCAAACGTAAATGTGGATACTCTCATTTACACCATGATCCAAATAAGTCATCATCATCATGGTTGTTGTCATCATCACAATCATCATCACGGTCATCATCACCATCTAAGAAGCTTGCAGGCATTTGCATGGATCATGATGTAGTAGAAAAGGTATTTGGGTTGGAAGGCCAGGATGCTAGGTTGATCCAGGATTTCAATGTTTGTTTACTTTTGGCAGGATGCTTCCCTGCTCTGGGGCTCACTTTAGGTATGTGTATCTGAGTGGGTCATCTAGGTGAACCAGGATTCTTCTTTTTGGCATTTTCTACTATCTCACACGTGCCCTACCTGCATAGTTTGTGCGACTTTAAGGTCTTTGAGGGCAAAAATCTTGCCTTATTGACCATAGTGTCCCTCAGGCGGTCTATCTGGCATGTCTTAGGGTATGGCCAATATTGTTAGGGTACGTGAGGTAGAATTTTGTTTTCTCGGGAGGCGCCTGGGAAGGAAAGATAGAAGAGGTAATGGTATACACCATCGACTTAGAGGCATTGGTTTTCTTCACCCTGCCTCCACCCCCAGGGAGATAAGAGTCTAGAACTTTGTCCTCAATTCCTGGAAAACACATGAGAGTCATGCAACGTGCCTGCTTGCATTCAACAGCTCTACCACCCTGTGTTTTCCCAAAGCACTGGGAATAGCTTTTATGTCTTATTCTCGAGTCTTGGTTGTGATGTGGAGGTGGAGTGGCCTCCATTTGTTTGATTCTTAGTGGCAGTGCTGCTCCACCAGGTCTGCACTGTTAACACCAGGTCTGCATTGTTAACTAAAGGATGAACCTAGGGCAGGGATTCCTTGAGTGATCCTCCATCCTCCATCATAGAGATAACATTTTAGGCTCTGACTAAACAAACACAGATACTATAAAGCACACTCCAAAATACAGCAAAAAATAAAAATAAAAAAGCATCAAGAAATAAAGGAGATGGGAAAAGAAGTGGGATTTCTTGGAATACCCCTGACTGAAGAAAACTAAAACACTGAATACAAACCTTGGTGCTGAGTTTCTGGGGATCCCAGGAAATGGAGGGAACAGAGACACACAGGGTCAGAGCAACATCATAATGGTGCATGGGAAGAAATTAATTTCCAGTCCTGGGTTTTGAGGTGTGATGAGTAATATAATGAGCTAGAGTTTTCTGTATCAACTATTGCTGCATAATGATTCATCCATTTTAAGCCTATTAGTGGCCGAAAGTAACAACCTAAAATTTTAAAATTTGAGTCTATAGGTCAGCTGGACCGTTCTGCTGATCTGGGCTAAGACCAGCTAATCTCAGCCAGGAAAACTCATGCTTCTGTGGTCAGCTGATGGATCAGCTGTGTTAGCTGCTCTTAATAGCTCCAGCTAGCAGAACTCTTCTCTGTTCCATGTGGTCTCTCATCTTCCAGCAGGCTAGCTGGGGCTTGTTCACTGGTTACAGAGTTCCAAAAGGGACTGGAGAGGTGCAAGAGGATTTGAGGGGCTAGACTCAGAACTGACCTAGCATCATTTCTTTAGCAATCTCTCAGCCAAACTGAGTCATAAAGGCAGCCTAGAGGAAAGGGACAATAGTCTATTTCTTCACGGGAGGAGCTACAAAATAAAACTGCAAAGGTCATGGATACAGGGTGATGAAGAATTTGGACCACTTTTGAATCAACCACAGTTAAACCTCTGTTCACAATTATTCACATCCTTTCTTCATACAAAGCACACTACACCCCATCTGAGATCCCTACCCCCCAATTCTTATCCAGTCATGGCATCATTACCAAGTCTAAGATCTGTGATCAGCTCCAGATCCAAATCCTCTTGATCCAGAGACCCATGAACTAAAAAGCCACATTATCAGTCCTCACACATCCTACCCACAATGTTGAAATGAACAGTAAAACCACAATGACCACTCATTCAAAATTGGGAAGGACTGGGGGGGGCACGTAGCAGTCTTGAGTCTACAGGAGCTCTGAAATCCCACTGGGTAAATGGTGGGGTGTGTTACTTGATTAGAGGATGATTCTACGTCCTTGGAGTGGTTGCCTCATCCACTGGTTTTCACACGTCTTGGCTTTACTATTTGAGACATCCTTCCTTTTCTATCATCCTCTTTGGCTGACTCAAAAAAAGTGGCCTGCCTTGGCAGCAAGATGCTTTCTCAGCCTGCTTCTTGACTTTAAGAATTGGAGGCACAGAAGTCTCTTAAGAATTTGAAAAATCTCAGTTCTTTTATTCCACACTAGTAGCATTTATCAATTCAATTTCTTTCAAAACTTTGCAGGCTTCCTACGTACCTAATTATTATTTACTCCATGTGCTGAAATTCACAACTAATATAGCTTCTGAGACAGTCTCCTCTCTTTAAAGTTTCTTCTAGTTTGGAAACTGGCGTCTAAATTCTTAAGCTTCCCTAAAGTCCAGCTGAGAAGGTCTATATAAACTTAACAACATTTTTAATTTTATCTTTATATTTATGGTTCACTTTATTTCTTTTTAAAAATTAATATTGATAAAATTGACTTCCATTGTATGTGTAGTTTTATGAGTTACAACAGATGGATAGATTCACATCATTACCATCAGTATAGAGACACATTCCATCACCCTAGAACTGCTCTGTGTTATCCCTTTAGAGTCACACGATCCTCCACCCCTAACTTCTGGCAACCATTGATCTGTTTTCCATCACTATGTTTTGTCTTTTTAAGAATGTCACATAAATGGAATCATGTAGTATGTAAATTTTGGACACCAGACTTACTCAGCATAGTGACTTCAAGTTACTGCTTGTATCAACAATGCATTCACTTCTACTTTTCAGTAGGATTCCAGTGTATGAATGCACCGTTTATTTAACCCTTCATGCACTGAAAGATATTTGGGTTGTTTCCAGTTTGGGCCAATTATGAATAGAAATTCTTTAAACAATTGTACATAGGTCTTCATGTGGATGTAAATATTTTTTCTAGGGTAAATACCTATGAATAGCATTGCTGGGTCATTAGGGGAGGGTATGTTTGCCTTTATAAGGAACTGCACACTGTTTTACCTAATACTTATACCATTTCACATTCCTACTATCAACGTATGAAAGTTCTAGCCCCTTTTCATCCTCACCAACACTTGATATTCTTAGTATTTTTCATTTTAGGTGATCTAATATTTGTGCAGTGGGGTTCGTCTTAGCTTTAACTTGCATTTCCCTAATGGCTACTGAGAACATATTTTAATTGGCTAACTTGCCATCTGTGTCTCTTCTTTAGTGAAATATCTGTGTCTTTTAAACATTTTTCTAATTGGATTGTTTGTTTTCTTAATGTTGAATTTTGAGAGTTCTTTCTATAGACTACATATGAATCCTTTGTTAAATATGTGGTTTGTAAATATTTTTCCCCAAGATGTAGCCTTTTCCCCATCTTATTAAAAGGATTTTTCACAAACAAAATGTGTTAAATGTTGATGAAAGTCCAATTTATTGATTTTTTTTCCACTATGATAGATCACGCTGTGGACATCATGTCAAAGAACATGCACGCCAAGCCCTTGGTCCTGAAAACTTCCCGATGTTTTCTTTTAAATATTTTATAAATTCTACATTTTAATCTATGATTGATTTGAGTCAATTTTTATATGAGAATTTTTATATGAAGGGTGTGATTTCAAACAACGTTTATTCTTTTGCTTTGACTTATGTTCGAGCATTATTTGTTCAGAGGACTAGCCTCTATTTAATTGCCTTTTCCACCTCTGTTAAATCAGTTGGTTAAACTTGTGAGTGGCTATTTCTGTGTTCTCAATTTTATTCCACCAATCTATCTGTCTATCCTTTCACCAATACCAGTGTGAATATTGGTAAGTAAGTATGAAACATGTATGTAAGTATGAAAAGATGGTAAAACAATTCTTTCCACTTTATTCTACTCTTTCAGAATGTTTTTCGCTCTTCTAGTTCTTTTACCTTTCCAGGTATAATCAAGAATAATCATGCATACATCAAGAAAAAAATTGCTGTGATTTTTATAAGGAATTTGTGTTAAACCTGGACATTAATTTGGGGAAAATAGATACCTTTACTGAGTTGAATCTTTCAATCTATGAAAATGGAATATGACATCATTAATTTAGATCTTCTTTGATTTATCCTATTAGCATTTTGTAGTTTTGGCACACATATTTAGCTAGATTTACACCTGCTTCATTTTGTGAGTGATAATAAATGTTATTTATTTATCTGAAAATACACCAACTCACTTATTTCAGTCATTAAATTTACTAAGTGCAATTGCACAAATGAAAAAAAAATTTAGACAGTCAGCTTTTAAGATAAACAAGAAAA
The DNA here is from genome assembly GCF_009834535.1 of Camelus ferus. Classification (NCBI taxonomy): domain Eukaryota; kingdom Metazoa; phylum Chordata; class Mammalia; order Artiodactyla; family Camelidae; genus Camelus; species Camelus ferus. The sequence continues at coordinate 25,039,874 of NC_045704.1, read as the reverse complement.
AAGAAAAGACCTCTCAGCCTTGATGACCTGAAATTAATAATAATTATAAAGTGCTCAATATGTAGGTATAAGGAATGGTTAATATCCTCAACAAAATTCTTTGCTTTTTCCATTGTAGACAATCATGTCATCTACAAATAGGCACAGCTTTATTGATGAGGTCTAGTAGTTTTTTTGTTTGTTTGTTTGTTTTTGGTGGCACTTTTAGGATTTTCTATGTATAATACCATGTCATCTGCAAACTGTAACAGTTGTACTTTTTCCTTCCCAATTTGGACTTTTTTTTTATTGTCTGATTACTATGGCTAGGAACTCCAATACTATGTTGAATAAAAGTGGTGAGAGTGGTCATCCATACCTTGTTCCTGATCTTAGAGGAGAGGCTTTCAGCTTTTCACCATTAAGTATGATGTTAGCTGTGGGTTTGTCATCTATGGCCTTCATGAAGTTGAGGTATGTTCGCTCTATACTCACTTTGTTGAGAGTTTATATTATATATGGATGTTAAATTTTGTCAAAAGCAGTTTTTGCATTTTTTAGATGATTGTGCGATTTTTATTCTTAAATATGTTCATGTGGTAAATCATATTGGTTGATTTGTGGATATTGGACTATCCTTGCATCCCTGGGATAAATGCCACTTGATCATGTTGTAAAATCCTTTTAATGTATTGTTGAATTTGATTTGCTAACATTTTGTCGAGAATTTTTGCATCTATGTTCTTCAGTGATAACTGGCCTGTAGTTTTCTTTCTTTTGTGTGTGTGTGTGATATCTTTGTTTGGTTTTGGTATCAGAGTGATGCTGACCTCATAGAATGAGCTTAGAAGCATTCCTTCATCTGCAATTTGTTTGGAATAGTTCTAGAAGGATAGATGTTAATTCTCTAAATGTTTGGTAGAATTCACCTATGAAGCCATCTGTCTCTAAACTTTTGTTTGTTAGGAGTTTTTAAATTACTGATTCAATTTCATTACTGGCAATTGGTCTGCTCATATTTTCTATTTCTTCCTGGTTCAGTCTTCGAGATGTACCTTTCTAAGAATTTGTCCATTTCTTCTAGGTTATCCATTCTATTGTCATATAGTTGTTCATAGTAGTCTCTTATGATCCTTTGTATTTCTGTGGTGTCAGTTGTAACTTCTCCTTTTTCATTTCTGATTTTATAGACTTGGGCCCTCTCTGTTTTTTTCTTGGTAAGTCAGGCTAAATGTTTATCAATTTTGTTTACCTTTTCAGAGAACTAGCTCTTAGTTTCACTGATCTTTTCTATTTTTTTTAGTCTCTAATTCATTTATTTCTGCTCTGATCTTTATGATTTCTTTCCTTCTACTAACTTTGGGTTTTGTTTGTTCTTCTTCTTTTATTTTTTTAAGGTGTTAGCTTAGGTTGTTAATTGATATTTTTCTTGTTTCCCGATATAAGCTTGTATTGTTATAAATTTCCCTTAGAACTGCTTTTGCTGAGTTGCATAGATTTTGGATCATTGTATTTTTAGGGTTTTTTTGTCTCTAGGTTTTTTTTTTTTTTTTCCTTCAATGATCCACTGGTTGTTTAGCAGCATATTGTTTAGCCTCCATATGTTTGTGGGGGTTTTTGCAGTTATTTTTATTGTAGATTTCTAGTCTCATAGCTTTGTGGGCAGAAAAGATACTTGATATAATTTCAATTTTCTTAAATTTTGTGGCCTAGCATGTGATCTATCCTGGAGATTATGAGTCATGTGCACTTGGAAAGAATGTGTGTTCTGCTACTTTTGGATGGAATGTTCTATGTATATCTTACTTATTAAGTCCATCTGGCCTAATATGTTGTTTAAGGCCAGTGTTTCCTTATTTATTTTCTGTCTGGATGATCTACCCACTGATGTAAATGGGGTGTTAAAGTCTCCTACTATTATTGTGTTACTGTCAATTTCTCACTTCATGTTTATTAATATTTGCTTTATGTATTTAGGTGTTCCACTGTGGTTGCATATATATTTATAATTGTATCAACTGTACAGTTATATCTTATTCTTGGATGGATCCCTTTATCATTATGTAATATCCTTCTTTATCTCTTGTTACAGTCTTTGTTTTAAAGTCTATTTTGACTGATATAGATATTGCTATATTGGCTTTTTCCTCATTTACATTTGTCTGGATTCCTTTTTCCATCCCCTCATTTTCACTGCTATGTTTTTAGATTTGAAGTGAGTTTCTTATAGGCAGTATTTATATTGGTCTTGTTTTTATATCCATTCAGCCACTCTATGTCTTTTGATGAGAGCATGTAGTCCATTTACATTTAAAGTAATTGTTGATAGGTAGTACTCACTGTCATTTTGTGCATTATTTTTGAGTCATTTTTGTAGTTTTCTTGGTTCCTTTTTTCTTGTTTTGCTCTCTTCCCCTGTGATTTGGTGACTATCTTTAATGTTATCTTTGGATTCCTCTCTCTTGTTTGTGTGTGTATCTATTTTAGATTTTTGGCTTGTGATTGCCATGAGGTTTAAATATAGTAATCTATATACATATATGATCATTTTAAGTTGCTGATCTCTTAAGTTCGAATGTGTTGTAACAACTCTGCATTTTTACTCAACCACCCCACCCTGTTTACTGCTTTTGACATCATATTTTACACATTTTTGATTTATGTATTCTTTAACTACTTATTTTGGATATAGATGATTTTACTACTTTTGTCTTTTAACCTTCCTAATAGCTTTATATTTGCAATCAAGCATTTCACTATCTTTACTGTATATTTATATTTACCAATGAAATTTTTTTCTTCTATAATTTTTAAAAAATATTTCTAGTTGTGACTTTTTCTTTTTCACTCAGAAAAGTCCCTTTAACATTTCTTTAAAGCTGGTTTGGTGATGCAGAAATCTTTTAGCTTTTGCATGTCTAAAATACTTTTGGTCTTTCCATCAAGTCTCAGTGCAGTCCTTGATGGGTAAAATATTCTTGGTTACAAGTTTTTCCTTTTCATCACTTTAAATATATCATGCCACTCCCTCTGGCCTGCAAAGTTTCTGCTGGAAAGTCAATTGACAGACTTATGGGAGTTCCCTTGAGTGTAACTTGTTGGAAGCAAGTTTTCTTTACAGCGTTTAATGTTCTCTTTTTATATTTATTTATTTATTTAGTTAGTTAGTTAGTTAGTTAGTTAATTATTCATTTATTGCCATTTTTATTACATTGTGTTTTGGTGTATTCCTCTTTGAGTTGATCCTGTTTGGGATTCTGTTTCCTGGACCTGGATGTTTGTTTCCTTCTCAGGTTACGGAAGTTTTCTGCTATTATGTCTTCAAATATGATCTCTGCCCCTTTCTTTCTCTCTCCTTTTCAGGCCCCTTTAATGTGAATTTCAGTATGCTTGATGTTGTCACAGAGGTCTCTTAAACTGTCATTTCTTTTTATTATTTTTATTTTTTTCTGTTCAGTGATTTCCACTACTCTGTCTTCCAACTCATTGATGCATTCTTCAGTATCATCTAATCTACTGCTGATTTCTTCTAGTGTATTTTTATTTCAATTATTGTAATCTTCATCTCTATTTGATTCTATTTGTATTTTCTAACTCTTTTCTAAAAATTTCTAATTTCTCACCCTGGTCATCCAATCTTCTCCCAAGTTCTTGAATGCCTTTCACAATCATTACCTTGAATTCTTTATTGGGTAAATTGCTTATCTTAGCTATACATAGTTCTTTTTCTGGGTTTTTATCACATTCCTTCATTTGGAACATATTCTTCTATTACTTCACTTTGCCTAATTTGCTGGGGGGTTTTTCTATGTATTTGGGAGGGTTAGCTATGTTTCTGAACCTTGGAGAAATGGCCTTTTGAAGACATCCTTTCTGTCTCAGCAGCACACTCTCCTCTGGTCACCCAGATATGCTCTAGGGGTCCTCCCATGTGGGCTGCATGGATCCTTCTGTTGTGGTGGGCTGACTACTGTGGGCAGTCTGGTAGGCATGTCTGGCTCCTAGTCTGGCTGATTTCCAGTCCCTGTCCTTTGTGGAGGCTGCTGGTTACTGGTGGACTGGTGTCGGTCATGAAGCAGCCGGTTGCAGAGCCCTAGTGGTCCCAGGGCTGGTGCTGGCCCACTTGTGGGCAGAGCCAAGCTTGGGGATGAGTGGTTTCAGGACCAGGCATCTTGGATCCAGTGTCGACCTGCTGGTGGGCAAGGCTGGTTCCTGACACAGCTGTCTGTAGGGTCTGAGGTGTCCCATATCTGATGTTGGCTCACTGGTCAGTGGGGCTGCATCCCAGGTCAGCTCACTGAGGGGTCCAAAGTTTTGGAGTTGGTGTTGGACTGCTGGTGGGCAGGGCTGGGAACTGGATTGGGGGGGTGGTTCCCAGGGCTCATGCTGGTCAATATGGCCTGAGGCTCTGGCTATATGGCCCCAGGGGCTGTGGAGCTCCCTTCAGCCTAGTGGTGTGTGTGGCTGAATCCTGGGGCAGCTGGCTGACAGGTGCAGGGTGTGCCAGATGTGGTATTGGCCTATTGGTGGGCAGGGCTGGGTGATCCTTGGGGTTGGTACCGAACTGCTTGTGAGTGGGCTGCATCCTGACATGGCAAGCAGAGGGTGTGGTGGTACTGGCGCTGGTACCCACCCACTGGTAGGCAAAGCTGGGTCCTGGGTTCTTGGGAGCCTCAGGGCTCCTGAAGTGGTATCGCCTCACTGATGCATGGGGCTGGAGCACAGAGGGTCCTGGGGCTGGTGCCTGCCCTCTGGTGGGTAGATCCTGGTTCCAGGGTTTCTGATTGTAGAGCTCAGGGTCTCCAGGTGTTAGTGCCAGTGCACTGGTGTATGGGGTCAGGTTTTGGGCTCTCTGGTGGACAGGGCCAGGTCCCAGGGTGGCTGTGGGCTTAGGGGGTCTTAAGACAGCTGGTCTGCTGATGGGTGTGGCTGTATCACTGACCAGCTAGTTGCATGACCTGAGACATCCAGGACTAGTGCTGACAGGCTGGTGGGCAGGACTGGTTCCCAAGCTACAGAGAGGATTCCAAAATGGTGTTTGCCAACACCAGTGTCCACATAGTCCAAAATTGGATGCTGCCAGTGTCTATGTCCCCACCATGACTTCCAGTTTCCTCCTGATTCTCCAGGAGGCTCTCCAAGATTAGCAGGTGGGGCTGACCCAGGCTCCTTTCAAATTACTGCGTCTTCCCTGGCTCCCAGATCATATGAGATTTTGTGTGCACCATTTAAAAGTGGAGCCTCTACTTCCCACTTTCCTCTGGCTCTCCTGTAAGTAAACCCTGCTGGCCTTCAAAGCCAATCATCTGGGGACTTCCGTGTTCTAGATCCCTGGGCTGAGGATTCTTATGTGGGGCTTGGAACTCTTGCTTCGTGAGGAGAACCTCTGTAATTATCCTGATTATTGTCATTATCGTCCTGTTTGTGGGTCACCCACTTAGGGATGTGGGTCTTGACCACATGTCCACCCATCCTACCCATCTTATTGTGGTTCCTTCTTTATATCTTTAGTTGTAGAAGATATTTTCTGCTAGTCTTCTGTATTTTCTTATCAATAGTTCCTTTGTAAATGGTTGTAGTTTTGGTGTCCCTGTGGGAGGAGGTGAGCCTAAGTTCCTCCTACTCTTCCATCTTGGTCACACCTCTGTTGAGTGTATCTTTGATCAACGTTTTTAGTATTGTGCTGGTTACATACATATCCAAGTCTACTGGTGTCTACATTTTACCATTTCAAATGAAGTGTAGAAATTTTACCTTGCTTTACATCCTTTACCTTCTTTATTTATAATATAATTATCTAAAATGTTCTCTCTATACATATTGACAATCATATTAGACTATGTTTTCTTTTTTTTTCTTCAATCATAAAGCACTAGAGAACACAAGAGAAGTAAATTCTATTGTGTTGACCTATATTTTTGCCCTTATCTTGTTCTTTCTTCCTTCCTGATGTTTCAAGCATTCGTCTTTTATTATCTCCTCATGTTTAAGGGATTTCCTTAGCCATTCTTTTAGGATAAGTCTGATGACAACATTTTTTTTAAGTTTTCCTTCATTTAAGGATGTTTTATTTCCTCTTCTTTTCTAAAAGATATTTTTGCTAGATATAGAAGTCTGACTTAACAAATTATTTTATTTCAGTACTTGAAAAATATTGTGCTACTTCCTTCTGGACTCCGTGATTTCTTATAATAAATCTGTTATCATTTGAGGTTTTTTACTCTATAGGTAATGCATTGTTCCTCTTTAACTAGTTTCAACATTTTTGTTTTATTTTTAATTTTCAGATGGTTAATTATAATATGTCTTGGCATGGATTTCTTTGGGTTTATCCTGTTTCCAGTTTGCTTAGTTTTTTGAGTCTGAAGACTTATGCTTGTTGCCAAATTTGGGAGTTTTTCAGTCCTTATTTCTCCTAATACCTTTTCCCTCTTCCCTTCTCCTTCTGGAACTCCAATGACACAAAGGTTGGACCTTTTGTTATAGTTTCGCTCATCACCAATTTGATGGTACTTTGAACCCTAGTCTTATTTCCCAATATGCCTAATGCTACTTTACTTTCAGAGTCATGAAAGAGCTGCTTGGTGCATTTGGTGTAGATTTTACACCTGGAGTCAGTGCAAGGGGCAGGATGGGGTGTGCTTAGTCCTTCTTACCCAGAATCAGAATCTCTTCGTTCTATTTTGTGCATTTTCATCCAGCTAAAGAGTCTGGAGGAAAAAAAAAATTATTTTCTAGTCCTGCAAGTTCTTTCCCCTTTACATTCTATCTAAATTCTGATTGCAAATTGGCCAGTGTTTACTTCTTGTCCCTCTTTCACGATCTTATAATGTACAGCTAGGTGTGATCAGCTAACACTTTTAAAACCTTCACTGAAAATCATTTTTCCAATTTCAAAAGCAAGTCAACTTTTATCTTCCAAGTTACCACAGAAATCAGTTATTAAACAATTATTTGGCCATTTTATAGCATATGTTGCCATTTTTGCCTGCTTGTGTTGAGGGTTTCACTGCTGCTTTTCCAGCTTACTCTCCACCCAGTTCCAAAGCTGATGCTATGTATTTTAGATTTTTGTTACAGCAGAACCCCACTCTTAGATACTAATTTCTGTATCCATTTGCTTTTGAGGCATGACCACTCCAAAATTAAGTGGCTTAAAAAAAAAAAACAACCATTTGTAATTTCTCATGAGTTTATGGTGCGTGGTTTTGCTTAGGGGATATTAGCTGGGTCTGCTAATATGTCTGTGGTCAGCTAGAGGGCCACCCAGAGGTGATGTAAAGGGAACATCATTGACTTTTGAGGGCAGCAGAGGAACACACAGGAAGAACACAGATGCCACTCAGCAGGTTTGCATCCATGGGAATCACACGGTCATGGAGAATGCAGTATCTCCTGGCCCTGTGGAGTCCCCAAATTGTCAGTATCTCCTAACTTATTATGGGACCCGATTCCAGACTCTTTTGGATGTCTCTCGGTGATAAAATATTCACTGAGACATTCTAATCCATTTCTGGGAGGCTGTTAAAACCCATTTATTTAGTCTCCTGTGACTCCTGATAGCTCACTGGGGACTATGTATTTGGAGGCTCCATGAAGCTGAACATGGCAGTTGGAATGCTTTTGTCCTAATGAGGTCCTCAGTTTCTGTGCCACTGGCTTGAGTTACGCAGCTTCATGTAATGGCCCTAGACACCCTGGGATTGGCAGGTCCTTCTGCAGAGATCCAGAGATAATAGAAAGATGCAGGAATGGTAGTAGACACATTCCAGATGGGGCTGGGTGTCAGAAAGTGTTCAGGGCCTTGGAGCAGGGAAGCCATCCCCAGGCAGTAGGCTTAGTGAGCCACTGTCCTACAAGCAAAACACATTGTCCTTTTTACTTTAATTTGCCTGTTTTTTTTTTTTTAAGTGAGATTAGGTCATTGCCTCTGCACTACTTTCTCGAGAACTGACACATCCAGTGCAAATGAAGCTAATGATGAGAGACAATATTTTAATGTTAATTAGATATTCCATGTGTCTTAGTTCATCAGAGAACTATTGCTCTTTTATGTATCAGATGAAAGCACAGCTCTTGCTTGGAGGAAAACAGAATACACAGAAAAGAAAGTATTTTCAGTTTTGCAATTATTCAAATTATCGTTGCTTTTTAGAAAAATTCAGAAGATTTTCTGAGAGGGCAGAAGGATACTTAACAGGACACAACTGCATGGCAGGAAGCCACTGCAAAGCTATCTAACACCCTCTTCCTTCTCTTTCAGCAAAACATTGTTAAAAGCTGTAATCTCCAATTAGGAAACAGTCTCTCCAAGAGTTACTCAGAGTGGCCTCGTTGGACAAACAAGAGATGGTAGGACCAAGCCTCCTTCTGAATGGATCTACGCAAGAAGAAAGGACCAAAAGCACACCGAAAGCCCCCTGGCATCCTTTGGCCTCTAAAATGTCAAAGAAAGACACTGTCATATACACAGTAAGTAAATACTTATTTAAGTTCCTTTAAAAAGTGGGAAAAAAATGAAGACAATTCCGTTCCTTCTGTGGGTTCCATCTTCCTATCAATACAATGAACATATTGGACTAGCTCAGGAATTCTAAACAAAGGCTCTGGCCCCCTCTTCTCTAAATCTCTAAGATGTATAACATAGTTACAGGGTCAGGATGGGGGTGCTTTTAAATTACACACGTCCAGATGAGCTTCTATTACTGACGGGAATATGTTTCATCCTTCTTGCAGCTAAGGTACAAAAAGGTTGACAATCAGTGTACCAGGCTATCTAGTTGTCCTGTCAGCTCTTTCCTTCCTCAACTTGAGAATTAGCTGACCTCACTTAACAGGTGAATAAACGAATAAATAAATGGTTGACATTTATGGATAAAACGCTTATTTACCTATTGTTTTCATTTTTTACTTTTGAAGGTTTTTTAAATTTTTTTTTTCAAAATTTTGAAATAATTTTAGATTTCCGGAAGATATGCAGAAAGAGTCCTAAATTACCTTTTACCCAGTTTCCCTTAGTGTTTACATTTTACATATTATGGCACATTTGTGAAAACATTGGTAAGCTACTATTAATTATCCAAACTTTATTTGGATTTCACCAATTTTCCCACTAATATTCTTTTTCTGTTCCAATATCCAATCCAGGATGCTAAATGGCATTCAGAAAATATTTACTTCTGTGTGTAAATTTCTGTGCTAAGCCTTGTTTGGTTGGGTTTACAAATCCAAGAATGATTCATGGCTCCCCCTCTATAGAAGCTCATGAACCTTGGGGACAAGACCATATATGCAGAAAAGTTCGTGTGTCTTTATCCTTAGATCAAAACATAATTCACTAGGTTTGGAGGCAGGTCACTTGGCCTGGCCAGCTTACACCTGATGGGCTGGCAGCCTCAGGATGAGGTGGGTATGCAGGCTTCTTTCCTTAGGATGCTCAAGATCAGGACCAGTAAGTGTATTGGGTAAGTTAGTCAAAACGAATTACTGAAAAGTAGTCAAGCAATTTACTTTTCACCATGTAGCCAATACTGTTATTTTTATTTTGATTCTTTGCATTATGCAGACCCAGTTTGAGGTTTGTGGGTAATTATTCAACATCAGAAAGAATAACCCAAATAAAATTGGCAAAACTTTGAAAACGGTCAGTATCTGCTGTACTGGGGGTGTGGGGAAAATGGGCACTCCACTGAACTGCTACTGGGAGAAGGAACATCCTTCAAGGAATGTTGTCAGGAAATTTGTATTTCATGTCATCAAAATATGCCTACTCATTGACCCAGTTAGCAAAAGATCCTCGGTACAGTGTTGTTTACAATAGCAACAAATTAGAAGCAACATAAACATTTAGCCAAGATTGTTTAGACAAATTATGGAACATACATATGAAATTAATACACAGCTGTAAAAAAATAAATTGCAGGAGAATGTTTCCTGACACAGATGGCTATGTAATACTGCTCCAAAGAAAGAACTTTACAAATAGTTACGTACAGCATGACTTAGTTTTATTTATACATATTTGTATCCTGAAAATTATTTTTACTAAATATGTCAGTCGTGGTTATCACTGGGAGGTGGAATTGTTAAAAACAGATTTATTGAGATATATGTCACATGTCATACAATTCTCCTAGTTAAGTTGTGCAATTCAGTTTTTAGAACATTTACAGACTTGTACACTTATCATCACAATCTAATCTCCAAACATTTTCTTCACCCCAACAAGAAACCTCGCAAAGCAGTCACCCCCTAATACATCTTTATTCAGCTCCTGGGAACCACTAACTTACTTTCTGTTCCAACAGTTTTGCTTATTCTGGATATTTCATGTCAATGCACTCATACAAGATGTGGCATTTTGTGACTGATTTCTTGTACTTAGTGTGATGTTTCTAACTCGGCTTCATCCATGGTGCAGCATGTAATAAGTAATTCATTCCTTTTTTTTTTTTTTTTTTAGTTTACAGATATTTTCTAATGATTGTTTCTAAGAACAGATTAGATCTTTAGCTTCTTAACCTTACATAGTTATCAAAGGAATAAAGCCAACCACAAAATAAGAATCAACAGAATATGGTAATCCAATCATAAAGGACAGTCAAATGTGCTTACACATATTCAAGAAACCAAAATAATAATTAGTTCATTTATGTCATTATTATTGTTATTATTTTTTAGATTTCTCATTTAAATGATGTCATATGGCATTTTTCTTTCTCTTTCATTCCTTTTTTATTGCTGAATTACAGTATTACATTTTCTCTATCTACCACATTTTATTTCTTTATTCATCATTTAATAGCTGTGGATTGTTTCCATTTTGTGCCTCTTATGAATAATGCTGCTATGAATATTTGTGTACAAGTTTGTGTTGGGGCCATACATTCTCAATTTGGGGGTATATATCTAGGAGTGAAATTGTGGGGTCATATGTTACTTTCACATTTAACTTTTCAAGGACTACTAACTACGTTATAAAATGGCTGCACCATTTTACATTCTCACCAGAAATGCACGAGGGTTTCAATTCCTTCACATTCTCCTCCACATTTGCTAGTGTCTGCCTTTTTAAATATAGATAGCCATTGTGGTATATTGGAAGTGGTATCAGAGTTGTGGTTTGTAGTTCCTTAAAGACTAATGATGTTGATCATCTTTACGTGTGCTTATTGGCCATTTGTATATCTTCCTTAGAGAACTATTCAGATCATATAGCCAACTTTTAAAAATTGAGTTATTCATCTTTTTATTATTAAGTTGTATGAGTTCTTTATATATTCTTGATATAAGTCCCTTAGGACATTAACAAATTTAAAATATTTTCTTTCATTCTTTGGGTGGTCTTTTCACTTTCTTGGCTATATAATTTGCAGCATAGAAATTTTTAATTTTGACAAAATTCAGTTTATTTTTTCTTTTATCCCTCATGCTTTTGGTGTTGCATCTAAGAGAGCATTTCTTAACACAAATCACAAAAAAAAATATTCTAGGTTTTCTTCTAAAAAATATAGCTCTTACATTTAAATTTATTACCAATGTTGAGTTAATTTTTGTGTATGGTGTGAGATAAGGCTCCAACTTCATTCTTCTGCATGTGGATATACAGTTATCTCAGCACCATTTGTTAAAAAGACTATTCTTTCTCCATTGAAAGGTCTTGGCAACCTTGTCAAAACTCAAATGCAAGGATTTGTTTACTGGACTATCAATTCTATTCTTTATGCTTTGTTTATTACCACATATGTTTATTACCACAGCTTTGTAATAAGTTACAGTATATTTGTAGTAAATTATGAGAAGTGTATGCTCTTGTCTTGGATTATGTTGGCTATTTTGGGATGTTGCATTTCCATATGAATTTTGCGATTATTTCTGATCATAAATTTCTGCAATTTCTACAAGAAGGCAGCTGGATTTTGAAAGGGATTATATTCAATCTGAAGCCCAGTTCAGAGAGTATTGCATCTTAATTAACAATAGTAAGTCTTCCTATCCATGACCATGGGATATCTTTCCATTTATTTAGAATGTCTTTAATTTTTTCAGTGATGTTTTGTACTTTTCACTATGCAAGTTTCGTATTTTTTGTTCAACTTATTTCTAAGTATTTTATTCTTTCTGATGTTATTGACAACTGAATTGTTTTCTTAATTTCATTTTCAGATTGTTTATTAATAGTATATAGAAATTAAATTGATTTTTGTATATTGATCCTATATCCCACCACCTTGCTGAATTCATTCATGAGTCCTAATAGGTTTGTGTGCTGTGTATGCATGTGTGTGTATGTGTGCATGGGTGTGTGTACTTCTTAAGAGTTTTTATATACAGATAAAAGCAGTTGTGCTTCCTTCTTTCCAATCTGGGTGCTTTTTAATTCTTTTCTTTCTATTTTTAATCTAATTTTTATGATTAAGACCTGAATAGAATATGCTATGGAGAAGTGGCAAAAATACTACATCCTTGTCTTCTTTTTTTCTGATCTTGATCTTAGGACAGAATGCATTCCAGCTTCCAGCATTAATTTTGATATTGCTGGTTTTCTAAAACTTTATTCTTTCTCTGCTTATATGTTTTTGTTAAATTTTCTGTAATGTAGAAATCACATTTGCAATTTATAAGTTAGTAAGGAAAAGGAATAAATGTCCAAGATCCTAGCAGCTAATATTAACATGGTTTTGGGTGGGGCAAATATGAAAGAGGAGCCTGAACCACCTGCTTTTGTGGTGGGGGACCACATACTCAGTGTTTTCACACTTCAGTTTATCCAAAGCAGCCAATCAATCAACAAGTGGATGAGGAGAGAGGAGCAAAAGCTGTTCATGAATTCGAGAACCATGCACACTTTCCAAGGAACCATGAGAGAGGTAGTCCCAGGGTAAGGAAATATACAGCTAAAAACCAGATAGTCATAAGCAAAGGAATTAGGTGATGACTTAGATTGGGTTTCCCCCAAAAGCAGACCCAGAGACAAGGATTTCAGTGCAAGTCACTCATTTGGGAGTAGATCTCCAGAGGCACCAGTAGGAGAAAGAGGAAGTGAAACTGGGACCGGAAGGAAGCCAGTGCAGAGTGTGTCAACTTGCAAGATATGTCGGTGGGAAACTGGGGATTCTAGAAGATGGTGAAACACACATCAGGGATGTCCCATGTGAGGGGCAAGGAAGGTAGGGCGTTTATCCTCAACTACCACTTGTCCTTTGGGAAACAGGCATCACATACCTTGCCCTGTATATCAGGCTTGTCTTAGGGGCCACCAGGGTCTTGTGGCCAGCGAGCGCCTGCATGCAGGGTCACAGGGCTGACAGTGAAGGCCTTACTCATGTTTGGGGGAAGTGCTAAGGGGATATGCCATCTGCTAAGGGGGTGATCTACTTTTGTTCAGCAGTTCCCTCTGGGCCCCCTTAACCAGCTGACTTTTTAATGAACTTAAAATATAATGTGATCTCAAGAGTTCAGATGATCACACTTTGCAACAAACTTGGAGCCTCCGGGGAAAGGAACCACTTATCTAGCTCCCCTCCTCACTCCTCTGCATTTCGCTGATGGTCAGGAATAGAATGTGGGCTTCATACAGTTTTGTACAATTGACCAAGGAAATACAAACATGTCCAGGTCATACCTCCGTAGCTGGCAGATGTGAGTCTCAGGACATGTGTAGGAATAACGGGAAAGGTTTTGACTAAGATCAGCACTGTGTCCCTGCAGCTGGGGTGTGGATGGAGGGAGACAAGTGGGAGCACACGCTTGCCAACCTTTCTAGAAAGGAGACCCCCATGGGCTATAGCCCCCTGGGGAGCTAGTCTTGTATTCATCAGGGCTCTTTCATAAACAGAACCTTAGCCCAAACTCACCTCAAAGAAAAAGAAACTCTGTTGGTTCATTCCACTAGGACAGTCCAAGGATGCCCTCAGGCAGAGTCCTCAGCCAAATCCCCAGGACCCAGTGTCTCTTCCTCCCTTAGTTCTGCTTTATCCCTGTGGGCTTCCCTCTCAGGCAGGATTTCCTCCTGTGGTGGCCTCTGGCAAGTCCAGAATTATATGCTCCAAGTCCATCAACCTCAACTGAAAGAACATCTTTTTCATTAACTCCAGTGAAAGGCAAGTGTTAAATCACTTTGGCCTGATTCAGGTCATGTGCCTTTCCTGCAACAGCCACAACAGCTTGGGGTGGTGTTGTGGTCTGGCTGCCCAGGACTAGGCTCTGCGTCCATTCCCAGAGGGAAGAGATGAGGTCAGCACACGAAAACCATACGGACTGAGAATAAGAGGAGAAACCTCTCCCCCTGCCAAAGCAGAGCACGCCAAAATGACTGAGCTCTATGTTGCAACCAAAGCCAGTGTTCACTCTGCCTACGGACACCCTCTTCTATCTTTGACTCATTTAATTAATTTATTCTCCATTCTCTCTGTCTCTCTGTCTCTCTCTCTATATATATATGTATCTATGTATGTATATATAGAGACTTAAACCTATTATGTAACAGGCATTGAGCTTAGCCATAATCACATGGCTAAGGGTGCATTTAAATGCAGTCAATGCATAGAGACCAGAAAGCTGATCTAACGACTGATCACAGAAATTCTTTCTTGGTTGTCAATTAATGATTCCCCTGGTACCAGGCTGACCTATCTCCAAAAAAGGGGTTGCCCTCAAACTCAGCCTCCCATGAGTCAGATGTCCCCAAGATCTTCCATGGCTGGGCAGCTGACGTATCCTAGAAACTGCTCTAAACAATACAAAGTAAATATGCAAAAGATCATTTACAAGAAGTTGATAAATATACAATCATAGTAAGCTATTTAATACAACTCCCAATAATTGCAAAGAAAGCAACAAAAGATATTAAGAATGTAGGGCATTTAAACCAAACAGGTATGTTTGTGGTTCTATGTACAGCGAACCCCACTACCTGCCAAAATAGAGCACATATATATTATTTTCAAGCATACATGAAATACTAACCAAAATGACAATATTCCAGTTCATGGAGGTTGTCTCAGAAGATGTCAAAGTGTTAATATAGACACAACATTCTCTTGACTATACAGCAATCAGTTTAAAAAATCAGTAACAAAAATAAGTTAAAAAAAAAAAAAACCCTACGGTTTTAGGGGGGAAAATACATGTTTCTAAATAACTCATGAGTCAAAAAAAGGAAAAATGGAAATTTGACAATATTTAAAATTGAACAAAAATGAACATGCTACATATGCAAATAGTCAGAGTAAAATATGTACTCTTAAAGACTTGTGTTCAAGAAAGAAGCCTGAAAAATTACGAGATAAACACCACACTGAAAAAGTTTTAAAAAATGAACAGTAGTGTAAATCAAAGAAGATAGAAAAAGGAAGCAATAAAGGTGGGAGAAAAGATTAATGAAACAGAAAACAAAGAAACGATAAAGAGAACCAAATCTTATCTGTTTTTATGAAAAGTCTGTAAAAATAGACAAACCTCTGGCAAGATTGAGCGAGGCAAAAAAAGATCAGGTACAAATAATTTTAGGCTTGAAAACGGAGACACAACTACAGATATTGCAGAGAAGTAAAAAATAGAAAATACTTGGAAATTTTATGGCTCTAAATTTGAAAACAGACAAAAAAACCATTTTCAGGAAAAAAAGACTTCTGAAAACTGACGCAAGATGGGAGAAAATCTTCACTGTATGTTTATATTTATAGATTCAGATATAAATAGACATAGATAGATAAATAGATATCTGTCAAAGACTTGCATGATGTACAAATAACTCCTCCAACTATTATCATATAAGGAGACAAGCTAATTTTTTAAAAAGCCCAAAGATTTGAACAGACACTTCAGATAGGAAGACAGTTGCCAATAATCACACGAAAAAATGCTCAATATTAGTAAGCTCTGATGAAATGCAAATCAATACAACAATGAAATACCATTTCATACACAGCAGAATGGCTAAAATTAAAATTCCAAAAACACCAGATGCTGGCAAGGATGTGGAACAACCAGAAATTCTCATACATTGCTGGTGGAATGTAAAATGATAAACTACTTTAGAAGACTCCTTGGCAGTCTCTTATCAAGTTAATCATGTGCATACCGTAGGACGAAGTGATTTCACTCTGAGATTTTTATCCAAAGAGCTTGTACACCAATGTTTATAGTAAAAGTATTTCTAATAGCCCCCAACTGAAGCGACATAAATATCCATCGACAAAGAAATGGATAAACAAATTGTGTATATTCATGCAATGCAACTTTACCTAGCAAGAAAAAGAGTCAACTATGGCTACACCAGTAACACAGATAAATCTCAGCAAAAATTACCTTGCGTGAAAGAAACCAGACACAAAATAATGCATACGATATGATTCCACTTAAATGACGTTCTGCGAGAGGCCAAACTAGCTTATGATGAAAGAAATCAAAGCAGTGGTTGTCTGGGGAGAGGGTGAAGAACATTGGGTGAAAAGCTACGTGAAGGAACTGTCCAGAGTGATGGAAATATTCTATATTTTCATGGGGATGTGGGTTTATGCATTTGTCAAAACTCATCAAATTATATACTTAAGAACCTGTATGTCACAACATATAAATTATACATCTTAAAAACTGGCTGAACAAAAGAGAAGGGAAATGAATCAGTAGTGAAGTATCTGCACACACCATACATACACACAACTAGCAAACACAGGGGCCTAAACGGCTTTACAAAATTCTACCAACACTCAAGGAATAAGTTTCCTCAGTCGTATGGATTCTACAACTGGGGAGACTTCCCTCCACCCCAATGGCAGGAGTCATCTGCACCGCAGGGTGTGGAATGGCTGGGGGAGGAAGGCTCATAGGCCACAGCAAGGGAGGAGGAGAGTGGAACAGAACGAGGTTGGAGGACTCCCAGGACCACACCTGATGGGTCCTGGAAACACATGTGGCCAATAGACACTGGCGGTTGGCTGCTAAAGGATCACGTTCTCCTGACATCCCTCCTTTCTTGCTAATGAAAACTTAAGAGCCAGTCTTGAGATTTGGGGAAATTTGGGCCCTACCTCAATTCCAGGAGATGAGTCTTCATTACTGCAACCGGTGGAAACAGCATTCTCTTTACCTTGATTGGTTTTAGGGATGATAGGTGGTACAATTCTGGTGAATGGGGTGTGAATGGAGTCTGCCAGTGGAGAGATGGGAGTGAGTAGAGAGGCTTTCAGAAACCTTTCCCAGACTTCATAAAGGACGAAGAGAAGGGACATTCTGTCCCCTGGCTTTGGGCCCTGCTGTGTGTGAATGTGATTCCTGGCATTCCAGCAGACATCTTCATCTTTAGGGGACCAGCCCCAAGAGAAAAGCCAACATGGGGGACGCCAGGAAAGCTAGAAGGGTGATGTTATTGAACCATCAAATTAACCAAATCTGGACTTTTATGGAAGATCATACATGCTCTTGTTGTTTGAGTCATGTGAGCTGATTCTGTTACTCTATCACTTGCTGCTGTAAAGCATCCTGAATAATTTTTCGTAATGAGGATGTGAGTATTTATTAGATTTGAGCAATAGGAAGCTACTGGTAAATTTTAAGCAAGGGTTGGGGCTGGCATGCTTGGGTTGTGGTCTAAAATGATCGCTCTGCCTGCGGAGTGCATTGGGGCAGAAGCGAAGAGCAGGGGATAAGGAGTGGAGGGGACGAGCCCACGGGAGAGATGAAAGACAATGACAGTTTGGACACTGACGGTGGAGGCGATGATGGAAAGAAGTGAATGGATTTGCATCTGTTTTGGAGGAAAAGTCTCTCACATTGCCTCCTTCCTAAGGCCTTCTCTGACTTTCTCAACTAGACCCCGGTTTTAAACCCTCCATCCACTAAGCCCTCCAATGATGGTTGGGTGGCCTTCTCTTTGGGCACCGGTTCTGTCTCATATCATTCAGACACGCTGCTCCCATGACCTGTGAGCTGTCTGAGGATGGAGACCCAGTCCTGTGTATTTCTCTCTCCCATGAGTGCTCTGGGCAGCGCCAGGACACTCAAGGCCACTCAGCCATGGCCCAGCTTGCCTGAAAGAAGACAGGGTCTGTGGCTGCTCTGTCTGGTTGGCAGGCAAGCTTGCCTTTTAGTTCTGGTCCACCCACCCACCCAGCCATCGGGCTCCCCTACAGGGAATCTGACACTGTGAGGCATGGGACCAACTCAGTGTCTGGAGGGCTCGGTGCACAGTTCCAAATGGGGAGACCAGCCCTGCCTCTGTCTCCTTGGCAATATTGTCCTTCCTGTCAAACAGGTGGGGCTGGGGGAGGGGCGGATTTCTAAGCAACGACCCCATGGTGGTGACAGTGTGGTCTGCCTTCCTCGCAGGCTCCCAGTGACTCACTTTATTCCTGGGAATTGGGTTCTGTTGCAAGAGACTGGGAGGAGCCCATTGAGGTACTTGCTCCAACAGAGAACAAAACAAGGCTTTGCATAGTAAAATTTTTCTTTCTCTACAAATTCACATTTTGGGCTTTCAGTGAGAAATGGAAAGCAGGGCTGTTGGCTTTTGAGGATTGTTTATTTCAAGGAAGCAGGTAGATGGTGGCGCTGGTGAGGGGTCCATTCTCAGACAATAGGCATTGTCTGTGGCCAGGCTGAATGCGTGCGTGGCCGCATCCCGGAGCCCTGGCCTCCCCCGGGGCCCCTCGACACCTAGGGAGCCGAAGTGGACAGACCCTTCACAGGTTGCCCGGCTCCAAGACATACCAGAAGGACATAAATAATCAGCCACCAATTCTTCAGCTCGACTATAAAAAGCTTGCATATGCTCTGCGCAGGTTTTCTTAAGGTAAGGGACAGAGCCTGGGCAACGCCGAGCTTCTGGAAACTGCCCATATGGGGAGGCGGTCTTTCGCCGATGATTCTGCAGACAGAAATTGCCCATCTGCACTGTTTGCAGGTGTTTTGAATGATTATATTATTAGCTCTGTCTGTTCAACTTTGCTTTTTTATGGTGGCTTTAGTATTGCAGTAAAAAAAAAAAAAAAGGAAGAAGAAGAAAAAAGAAAAAAAAGAAATATAAAGGCAGCCATCTGGTTCCTGGTTTGTGGTAGCACTCTGTCAGGAAAGGGGGACGGAGCATCCTCTGCTATCTGGTGGGGGTGGGGCACACACTGGGCAGCCCCGCGTTCTGCCCTTCTTCCAAGAGAGTGGGATTTTGGGTAAGCGAGATCTTTCATTCCACTGGAGGAAGCTGATTTATTTCATGTCTTTCATGTTTCCTCTCCCCACCACCTTGAAGCTTTGCCGCTGCCTTGAAGCTCACCTGGGTACTGGGACTGGTGATCAATGCATCCCCCAGAGCCCCAGCCTGGCCAGGAGGACAGCGTGCGTACATCAGTGTGGCCCCAGGGGACTGTGCCGGAGCTGTCCGTCCCACCCATGATTCTGGGCCTTATTTTGATCTGTGCTGTGACCTGGGACACTTTGCAGGGCTTCCCGACTGCAGGTAGCAAGACGAAGATTTATTTGATTATCTGCGCATGGGTAATTCATCAGGGAAATGCTCTCGGTGTCGGACAGTGTGAAGCAGGGTTATTTAGGGTTGTGCAGCCTGTCCAGGGCTGGGAGGCTGCCCGGAGCCTTGAGCCCAGCAAGGTCACAGTGCCTCCACGCCGCAGGAGATGCCAGGCAGATCTCAAGTCACACTTAAGCCGGAGGGTGTCACTTGCCTCTTCACTGGTTTGGGCAAAGAAAAGAGAATTCTGTAGGGACCTCTCCCCCCACCCCCAGAAAAACAGAAACAATACTCTGATGTAATGTGAAGAAGCAAAAAGGGGTCTGACACCCAACTTGATCTTCCTTCCAGGCTCCCCAGACCAGAAAAACCATTGCAATTATATATATGTCATTGACCCCTGGGCACTTTCTTCTGTGACATGCAATCATGCCAGTAGGAGGTGACACATGAATTCAGAGGTCAGGTAAATGGAAGAGACAGTGTTAGGCCATGGTATGTCTAAGAGATGCAGAAAGAGGAGGCTGGAGGAAGGTTCCAGAGAAGAAAGGGAAGAGTCCCTGAACTACACTTCACTGACGTTTGGGTTTGGTGCTTTGGATTGCAATGAACAGAACCCCACCCAACATGCAGGAGGGAAGGAGGCTTTCCTGAGCATCTTGTTGGGATGGGAATCAAATTCTGTTCTTTACGCTTTTCTCTCCCCACTGCACCCCACTTCAAAAAGTGAACCAGGCAACTTGTACTTCCTTTTCCAGGTGTGTGTGCAGGTGTAAAGCCAAAGCTGAGGGTAATCCCTCTTCTTTTGTTTTGGGAAAGCTCAAGTCATGAAGACTGTGCCTGGAGTGGGGGGTTCCCGAAGGGATGTAGCGACCTTGGAAAGCAGCTGGGGAGAGAGAGAGTGTCCCACAGCCTGGAAAGAGGACAGAACTGGTTGGTCCTCAGGGTGGCCAGTGTGGCCCCCTGCTCATTGGTAGTGCTTGGAGCTGGTAAAACTCTGAAGGGGATGCCTTTCTGGGGCACCTGGTAGGGATGCAGCCAAGCCCTGTGGTCCCCAGCCTTGGCAACGGACCACAGGAGCAGCAGAAGTAACAGACATCAAGGAACCATGGAAAAGTGGACCACAGGCATCTTAGGGGTCACCCTTATGGAGGGAAGGTGGGAAGAGAGGAGGCCCCTTGCTGGGACGCTTTGCTCTGAGTTCCGTCTCAGAGGCTCCGCCTGACCATGGGTTGAAAGGCTAAGCAGCACAGAGATGTATATGATGCCTGAAATTGGGCCTTCCTATTGAATGAGGTGATCAGAAAGTAAGGGTCTAATGTCTTTGATTAGAATAATAATGAGAAATGAGGTACTTCCGGTTTTTGAGCCTGGACCTGCAAATTCACATCTTGTACTTGTGAGGTGTCAGAGGAAAGTCCAGAAAAAACACAAGACCAGGACCAAATCGCCTGGAGCCAGGGGGTTCCGTGGGCCTCAGCGGGAGGAGTAATCTCTGGAGTTGGGCTCTGAGGTCAGTCGAAGTTGGATGCACAGCCCCAGGCCGAATCAAAGAGAAGCGCTGTTTGGTGGGCCCAAAAGAGCCAAACACACCGACCTACCCATTTCCTACTGTGGTGAACGGGGCCTCGGGGGTCAGGCTGCCCAGTTGGAAGTCTGACAGCTCTAGTCACTAGTTGTGTCGTCGTGAGTAAGTGTTGCCTGCCCTCCTGCCCTCCTTCTTTCCTTCCTTCTTTCCTTTGCCCTTCTTTCTTTCCTTTTCTTTTTGAGGGGGGAGTCCAATTTCCTTATCTACAAAATGGGGGTTGATAACGGCACGAGGACTGTTGAGAGGAGTACTATATAAACTGCGTGTATGACGACCTGTCACGTGACGGGTACTCCATAAACACCAGCGAGAACTAGCACGATTGTGAGGATTCTCTGCCCATCTGCTTCCTTTTCCCTTTCTCGGTACCAAAAACAATAGAGCGCAGAGATCAGAGAACAAAATTTGGAGCCACGTATCCAGGATTCAAAATGACATGTGTTCACCATTTAATATTATCAAGAGCATCACTGTGATCATCAAATGGTTGCCCGCCCTCTGTTCTCTGTCCTTACTCCTTCCTTTTAAGCACAGAGGTCAGAAGGCCTCTCTTAGGTATAAAGCTTACATTGTTTGTTTGTTTTTGGTGGGGAAGGTGATGGGGTTTATTTATTTATTGTTAATGGAGCGACTGGGGGTTGAACCCAGGACCTCGTACATGCTAAGCACACACTCTATCCTTGAGCTCTACCCTCCCCTCTGTAAAGCTTATATTGAACATGTTCATTAATCCTCCGGTTCCTCCCATGACCTCATGCCCAGAAGGTCTCCCAAATTTTCCCCAGATCTTCCCACAGGGGGACAGAGATGTGTGACTCACTAGCACATGATTTAGCTCCTCAGTGAGGGACAGAAGCAGCAGTGTGTCGTGTGTGGCCCGCACAGGCCAGCCCCGAGTCACCCCTGTGCTGTGGGGTCTCCCTCAGGTATGTCCTTGACTTCCCTCGGGCCCTGGTGGCAGGGAGACACACTCAGGGCAACTCCCCCTTCCTATCGTGCTCTCCCTCAGTCTCTCCAGAGCCTTCTGGGGCCTGCCCGTCTTCCCTCGAAGGCATTGATTTCAATTATAATTAGCAGCCAAAATGGCTTTACAATCTATTCCACCTCAGAATTCTCCCTCTGAACAATTTTATACACTCAGCAATTTTCATGTTCTTGACTTCCTATTTCCAAGGCACAAAATTAGATGGGCCCCACTCATCCATTCAGAGGCCATGCCTGGTCCCTCAGCCTCCACTGGGAATGGAGTGGAGGTCAGCAGAGCAGAAGAGGCTGCCTCCCTGGGATGCTGGGTGCGAAGACATCTCACCCCGTGTACTGAGGGGGCTCACTCCGGCCCTGTTGCAAGCCTTTGCCTTGACATTACCTTTTTCATATGAGGAAAAAAATACACCTTCACCAAGGCTTAGAAGGAGGTTGTGCTATGCTGTGCAATTCAGCCATGTGGAGGCTGAGCAGGTCCAGAATCCTGCCTCCTCCAGGAAACTCACCCCTCCTGAGTGTCCAGAGCTCTTTGAAGCCATTTGTCAAAGTCAACATGGTGGCCATGAGCTTGGATACCCCAGTGAAGCTTTCTTTGACCCCAACTCCAAGACAGATTTTCTTTTGTATTATACCCTGTCTTACACCACAATTCTTTCTTACGATTGTACCTTCCCCATTTGATTTTTCTTTCGTTCAGCACGAACTTACTGAGAGCCTCTTACTTGCCCTGTCCCGCAGAGTGATGACTACGGCAGGAAGTGTCTGCTCTCATAGGGCCACAATGGCAGGGAGAGGGGAGGGCTGAGGAAGACAGTGCTCCTTTGTACGGAGTGCTCAGCGCAGGCCTCTCTGACAAGGGACATTGCAGCAGAGAATGGAATGCACTGAGGGTGGACGGATGAGGCTAGCTGGGGAAGGAATATTCTAGGCAGGAGGATGAGAAAATACGAAAGTTTTGAGACTAGCTTCTTTTGACTTGTTTCGGAAGGAGCAAAGAGGCCAGCAGTGTGGAGGCTGAGTGAGGAAAAGGTGTCTGCGAGCCAGAGAATGGGGCCATGTAGAAGTCTGCTCTGAATGAGATGGGAGCCATGGAGGGGTCTGACCAAGGAGTGCCGTGGTCTCACTAAAGACTTCAAGGGATCATGTGGCTTCAGTCTTGAGAACATTCGTGAGGAGGCCTTTGCAACAATCCACAGAGGAGACAATGCTTCTGCGTGACATGGAGGTAGCAGTGGGGGATGATTCTCTTACTGTGTTTCGCCAGTGACTTGGGGGATTGTTTGTTAGAGAAGCTAGCACAAATTATCCTGACTAATAAAGGCACTGTGCACCAGAGACAAGGTTTCTCCCTTCAGGGGGCTTGTTGCCTAGGTGGGAAGACAGACATTAACCAAAGTTCATTTCTTGCTTTGAATCCAGTGCAGATCAGACAGCTTTCTAAGGAAGTTTCTTCCAAGTGGTGACTCAGGGATTCAGGCTCAGTCCATAGTATGGCTTTATTGTCTTGAAATCTTTCACAGCCAGCCATGAAGATAAGAGGAAAAAGAGAGAGATCTAAGAAAGAACAAAGCCAGAGGATCTCAGAGCCTCAGAGGACACTTCTGGGGGAAAGAGGTAAAGGTGAGGGGTTGGACTGCCAGTCACTGTCCCTGCTTTAATCAGAACAGTCCTCACATATCAGAATTCGATTTTCTTTTTTAGATGAATTCTACTGCTAGCATTTGAAAACCTCCAGATTTGATGATAACGCTAAGAGTTTAGAATTTACACATATGCCTTTGTGAGGTGGGGGGAGCTTGGAGGAGAGTTGTCCTCAAGATAATGTGTTGTTTTTAATTCAGGTTCTAAAAATGACGGAAATGCTGGTCTCTCTCACTCAAATAGTAATCAGAAGTTTTGTCTGTTTCATAATGAAATTTTGATAAGTTCTGGAAAATACCAAAGGGACAACTTAATGGCACAACAACCAGGGGAGTGTAATGAAACCCTGCATGGTGGATCCTATGCCCTGGCCCCAGAGCAGGGTGCTGCACCCTGTTGGTCCTCTAGCTCTGACACTGCTCCCTGAGCCATTTCACCCTCCCAGGTCCGCATTCCGCTCCTCTTCCCCTCCCCCTGCCAGCCGTCTGAGCTGTGGGCAGCTTTGGGACCACAGCGGGTGGCTGTCACTGGTCATCTTGTTTGCCAGAGTGATAGAATCTCACTCCTCCAGCACCCTGACCTGCAATTGCTCTGACGCTGACCTTGAAGAAGAGAGAGGAACCATTCCTCTGAACTGCTGCTCCCTGAACTGCGGGTTACTTAAAGGAGCCCTGGCTTGGGAGAGACGTAGCGGACCTACAAAGGATTTTGTGCCCCCAACTCCCACCCAGCTTGGCACCTGTCATCTGTATGACAGTGGGCAATTGTATTAACTCTCCTCCAGAGCCCAGTCATTGGGCAGGGAACATTATTCAGTTTCTACAGTTGAGGAAACCAAGGCAATGAAAGGGGAAAAGTATATCTATAAATTCTCTGTAAGTTTTAAAATACCGTGGGAGCGATCATTTAATATGTAATCCTCAAGTGATTTGATTAAAATCTAATGTCGATCTCAAGTGTTAGTCTATGCCTTCCATGTAGTCATGATGCCTTTGAGCCTGATCAGAAGTCTTGGTTCAGACTTTCTACCTGATCAGGAAGAATCTGCTGGACAGATACAGGGAACTGGGAGACCTCAAAAGAAAGGTCCTCTTGAAGTGGTTTCCAAGTCACCTCCCTGTGGAGGTTTGGAAACTACCCAAGACCTCTAGACATGAGCCTTGATCTGCTTGTCAGAGCTGCGGTTCACAGTGGCATCCTGGGTAGCTGGTCCCGCTGCTCCTGTGTGCTGGTCATGCTGTGAATATCTGTCTACACGGAGTGTCTACACACAGACATCCTTAGGCTCCTCTGAGAGCTCTCTCAGGATAGCACGTTGGGCAGAGTCTGTCAGGAAGGAGGCTACCGGATAAGTCGTTATGCAACGGCCAGAGAGTAGCCTTGCCAACAGCCTGCACAACCTCCTAACTCACATCCATCACTTTCTGTTTGATTCGTGGGCATTCTCTTACTGGATGCATTGACAAAATAATCACCTAAAATGAGTATTCTGAAATCTATTGTTCAGGAATAGATTCTGAAGAAGGCTATAGGCTTTGTTGTTGCTCTTGTTTAAAACTGGTAATTTCCAACTGGCTTTTTTTTTTTTTTTTTTCCTTGCTACCAGAACTCACACTTTCCTGGGAACAGACCCCTGAGAGCAGGGGAATTATATGATTTGGCATTTTTCTCTCAGGTAAGGTTCTTGACAATTGGAGGAAGAAGCTGTAAATGCTGAAAAATTCAATTGTAAGTAAGTCCTAAACCACAAATCTGGCCTTCCCCAAATATAGGGCTCCAGCACCCAAGCTTTGGGAGGCCCCCAGCAGGGCTCATGCCCAGGGCACGTTCCCTGCCTGGCTTTGTTCTGGAAGACCTGCAGGGGAACTATCACCCTGCTACTGCTTCTCCTTGAGGGAATCCTCACCACACGGACCACAGCCACATCAGAAGTGCAACTGATAAAGATACCATGGCCACTAGAACTCCGGACACTCAGAATTAGCAAAGGTGCAGCGCTCAGAGATTCTTTTTTTTTTTTTAATTGAAGTATAGTCAGTTTATAATGTTGTGTCAATTTCTGGTGTACAGCATGATAGTTCAGTTGTACATATAGATACATATATTCATTTTCATATTCTTTCTCATTATAGGTTACTACAAGATATTGAATATAATTCCCTGTGCCATACAGTAGAAACTTGTTGTTTATCTATTTTATATATAGTAGTTAGTATCTACAAATCTCGAACTCCCAATTTATCCCTTCCCACCATCTTCCCCCACTGGTAACCATAAGTTTGTTTTCTATGTCTATGAGTCTGCTTCTGTTTTGTAAATAAGTTCCTTTGTCATTTTTTTTAATTCCACATATAAGTGATATCATATGGTATTTTTATTTTTTCTTTCTGGCTTACTTCACTCAGAATGACAATCTCTAGGTCCATCCATGTTGCTGCAAATGTCATTATTTTATTCTTTTTTATGGCCAAGTAGTATTCCATTATATAAATATACCACAACTTCTTTATCCAGTCATCTGTCAATGGACATTTAGGTTGTTTCTATGTCTTGGCTATTGTAAATACTGCTGCTGTGAACATTGGGGCACATGTATCTTTTAGAATTAAAGTTCCCTCTGGATATATGCCCAGGAGTGGGATTGCTGGATCATATGGTAAGTCTGTTGTCCCCAGGACAATACTCAGGCGGTGGGAATTTCCACAACCCTGATGGACAGAGTGAAGAAAACAGCCAGCCCCAAGTCTTCTTTCTCAGGGTCCAGAGGGTTGAAGGCAGACAAAGGTATGATCTTTCATACAATTTTATACAATGCAATTGTCAAAAGCTGTATAATCACTTGTAAAATCTATCCCATAATAGTAACTATGGCTCTTGGTACAAAACAGAATTACAAACTGGGTCAGTCATCGCTAAATCTAACCTGTAGTTTGTCCATTCTCTGTTTATGTGATCAGCAAACAACGGCAGAGCATCCACAACATGGAAGTCACCGCAGAGAGCAGAGAGAGGGTGGCTGTCCAAGGGCCCATTGCTCAAGGTGGAAACCTTGAGGGACCACTAGACACATGCAAGGACATTTGCTGTTCCACTTAACAGAATTATTTGCATAGATCCGTTTCATCCAGCCAGATCAACCCAACTGTGACAGTTGGAAAAATTAGGAGTTATCTAGTGTGGTACCATGCTGCTCTGACATAAAACCATCATTTCTCTTCTGGTTATCCTTTTTTTGTTGTTTTTAATATTGGGGGGCTGTGAGCAGTGAGGAGAAGTTTGCTCTCTTGTTCTATAACTACTTCTTGCTCTTGTAAGCCCTTCCTTCTTGCCTGTAGGTTCCTTAGAGTCGTGAAGAATTGAACCTTTAGGATGCTAATGGCTCTAAGATGGAAGCCCTGGTCTCGTGGGTGTCTCGTGGGTGTCTCGTTGGTACTCTCATGGGAGGCATATACCCATAGGACCATTCTCTCCCTGGAAGCCAGGCCAGAGCTGAGGCCCCTTTGGGATGCCTATGCTGGGACCCTCCCCAACTTGTCTGAGCCCCTGGAAGTCACAACATCCCAGAAGTACTGAGTGAGAAACAAAGAAGGGCCAATTTTAGCTGAAGCCAGGATGTGAGCTGGGGCCGACTTTGCCATCCCGAATAAAAAAAAAAAACAATAGAAGAGAAGAAATTAATGAAAGCCCTCCATGGTTTATGTTAAAATTGTTGAACCAAAGCCATGAGACAGACATTGTCTAGCGAGCAGACTCTCTGGGTCTGCCTTAAATTATACAACCTAATGTCCTAAAATAAGCCCCGATTTAGGATTCTGCCTTCCTTGGTCTGTCTCTCGCTTTCTCTTCTTCTCTTTCTCACTCTTAAACTCTCTCTTTTGAAATATAGTTTCAGTGGAAGAGTGTATCCTTTTGGATGAGGAAAGGGGAAGGATTCTGGCTCCATTTGGACCTAAAAATGGTACCAAAAGCAAAGACTAGGACATCACGAAGGACAGTTTGGAAGCCTCCACCTTCCTACCATCACTAATGCTCTTCTCTCTCCCTCCCCTGTGTCTGCAAAGCTTCGGACCCAGCTCATGTCTCACCTGCAAGGGAAGAGGTGACAGCACTCAGGCAAGGGGGCTGGCAGAATCCCAGGCTCTGCCAAATGATTACTCACAGCAATTGACACTTTGGTCAAGTGTCTTCACATCTCCAAGACTCAGTTAACCTATCCATAGTGGGCATAGTAAACTCAGTAGATTGATATAAAAACTAACAGGCATGATGTCTCTAAGGCATCATCATGGTGTCACGTGTCATCCCTCCCAAGACCCACGGCCGGCAGTATTGGGTACTGGCAGGGCCAACGGTGGGACTGGAGGCCAAATAGGCTCAAGCAACCCATTAGTTTACAAATTTTCTGTGATCAAAATGATCAGCCTCTGGTTGTATTTGATGAGAGTGAAAGGTATCCGGGTCATATCTTCCAGCTGGGGTCTGAAAAGTGGTACCCCCTGTGCTCCTAAGCATATCCCCACCAGGCAAGACCCAAGGATGCCTGCTATCAAGGGGTGGGGCCAGAGGTGCAGGGCACAGCCCCTAGCAGCTCTCTACCCAGGTTAAGCCAGGGGCTCATGTAGGGTAAGGATGCTATTTGGGATGCGCAGTGGACTGGTTGGACAAGGATAGAGACTGGGTTGGCGGGAGGGTTTTAGAGGGAGCCAGAAAGCCCCTTCCCTCCATGTGGACTAGCCAGGATAGTCTGGGAAGAGGATGAAAACACTGAGACTTCTTTGCTTTAAAAAAAAGAAAAATGGAGTGGGGAGGGTACAGCTCATTGGCAGAGTGCACACGTAGCATGCATGAGGTCCTGGGTTCAATCCCCAGTACCTCCATTAAAATAAAGAAATCAATCAATCAATCAAATTACCATCCCCAAAAAAGTTTAAAAAATATTTTTAATTAAAAAAATAAAAATAAATGAGAAATGTACACACCTTTCAGCCTGCTGGTTTGGAGACACCAGCATTGGCTGGAAGAGAGGTGAGGCTGTTTTGATAAGTCTGTCCACCACATTGACTAGGTTTCCATGGAAGGGCCGGGCCCGCACTGGCTCTCTGGATGTCCTTTAGACTCATCACGGGAGACCCTAAGTGAGACCTGCCCCCTTCCCTCCTCCACTCTGCGGCTTAGTCCCTCATGCTGTGAGCGAGCCCTCCCCTCTCTCAGGCCTGTTGTCTCCCGGGTAGCATGACGGTTCCTGCTACACGTGGGGTGAGTGTCTTTGCTGGAGGTTAGTGACCCCCTGAGCAAGGGGATAATCTCTCCTTTTGAGTCTGCTGTGCACAAGGAAACTGCCAAGGGCAGGGTGGGGTCAGAGAGAGTCAGGGATGTGAAACAGTCCCCATCACTCTGCCTGGAATC
This sequence comes from Camelus ferus, assembly GCF_009834535.1. Lineage (NCBI taxonomy): Eukaryota > Metazoa > Chordata > Mammalia > Artiodactyla > Camelidae > Camelus > Camelus ferus. Next base: position 25,010,814 of record NC_045704.1, on the reverse strand, counting down.
CACCTCTGCACTAAGACCATCTGTGCATTCCTGGGTCAACTGTCAACCCCTAAGGCATCCATGCTTCTCTTTCAAGGAAAGACACAGCTCTCAGCTTAGCCCTGGGCCCGAGCAGAATCCTACTGTCCAGCTGACCATCAGATAACTGAGTTGACGGTTTGCCTAAAAGTTCTCAGAACCAGCCTGCCTGGTGTGCGTCTCATCATTATCTCAAGTTAAACCTGCCTAGACAAATGGTCCAGTAAAATCCAGTTTTGTCTGGGCTGCATTTCAGGTGTACAGGATAGAGATACCCTAGGACGTTTTTAAAGGAATTTCCTTCTACCAGTTACACTTTCTCTTGTTGTGTATCTAGTTTTGCAAGAAGAAAACAAGTTCACACAGGCAGGAAGTTCTGCAGATGTTGAGGGGATGTCTTAGAGGAGAAAGTAGAGATTCTTTGACAAAGCTTTAGAGGGGTCTCTGCTTCTTGGGGCTTCAGGAAATGGGCATAAAGGACCCTGCATAGAACCACAGAGGAGGCTGATCTGAAACTTCATGTTTTAGGTTCCATAAAACCCTGGAGGAGACTCCCCAGGCAGCTGCAAGAACAATGCCCCAAACACAGTAAGATCTTGTACCAGCTGACATTTATTTAGTTCTTGCTCTGGGTGGGGCCCTGTTTTAAGCACTACATGTTTATTCATTCATTTAATCCTCACAAGAACCCTCACAACTAATTAAGTTATTATGTACACAAGGCGACTCTTTGCTGCTGAACAGAGATGAGCTTCCTTCCCATCTCCCAGGAAACGTGCCATGTAGGAGATGTTCCATTTAAACCAGTTCACCAACCTCATGCCCCATTGCATGATCTCTGGAGACAAGACTTCTATCCCTGAAGGAATTTGGTTTCCCACAGAGAAAGAAAGCCTCTGTATTTTACACAAAAAAACTGAGCAGATGCTGAACAGATTATCTGATGCTCTTCTGTTCTATGCCCAGGGCAGACATCACTATCAGTCAGAAACCTTCTTTCTTGACAAATCCAGATTCAGCCTCAGGATCCTTCTCAACACCATGTTCCTGGAAGCCATCATTGTTTTTTGACATCTCTGGGATGAGCTCTTACAAGACAAAGGTTTGTCTGTATCCTTTCTCACTAGGTCTGCTGGCAACTCTGTGAAAGATGCAGGTAGGAGTCAATACCTCCAAAATACAAAGCAGAAGCCTGACACCCAGAGAGGTCAAGTAGCTTCCCTAAAGTTGCACAGCCACTTCGGGGCAGAGTCTAGCTGGCCTAGCTTGGATCACAGGCCTGCTGCTTGGCTAGTCGAGCTGAGACACTTTCATGTACAGCCCATCATACTGCAGGCATGGGAGTAGAAGTCATTTCCAAAGAGAAACCCATGTGCTTTTACAAAAAGCCAGTTTCAATATTGAATGGTTAAAAAAAAAAAAAAAGTTCCCCAAACCCTGTGTCTGATTTCTACACAATCTGGCCCCGTAATATCTTTTTAGCCCTAGACCTGGATTAGTCTCAGGCTCTAGATAGAGTTTCAGCATGGGGTCTGTATCTGGGCTTGGCATTTCTGCACCTACCAGGTACCAGGAGGTCTGAGCAGCTCCATCTCATCACCACGGAAACCTGACCCATCCTTCCAGGCTCATCTCCCAGAGCATCTTCTTCTGACAAAAAAAAAAAAAAAAAATGATTTTGCATCGTTACAACCTCTGTTTGAGCCCTTCTGGTGCTGGCTCCATCCACTTAGTATAAAAAGCTTGGTTCACTGTTTCCTCATCCACTGGCCCTAAGTTCCTGGAGGCTGTGCTCTGTTCCCCTCATTAAGCACAGGCCTCCAGAAGCTGGAGGGCTCAGTAATGATGGTTGATCTGAGCTATTCAGGTCAAACCATTTAAAGTCTCTAATAAGCGATCATTTTTAAACTGACAAAAACTGCAACCTCATAATAGTTCAAAATGAATTGCATCTTGGGGTTTATAACTTATCAAGAAACTGTTCTGAACCTTATATGCTGGGATTTGTTGATTTCATACACTCGAGGTATTTCCTAATTGTGGCATCCTCCTTGCAGGGAAGCAGGGGTTCCTACTTTTAGTGTTTTATGTTAGATACCTTAAAAAGTTAAAGCCATACACAAAAGTAAAGAGAAGAACATTCTTATTTCATCCCCACCTCTCCCCACCCACTTCCTCCTTCCCCCATCCCAATTATCATTAAACAACTCCCAAGTATCAAGATCTCAAATTATTGGAAAACAGTACAGCATGTGTTTCTAAAAGATAAGGAATCTTTTTTTTTAAAGACACATTACTATATAAAAAATAGATCAACAAGGACCTACTATATAGCACAGTGAACTATACTCAATTCCTTGTTCATAACATAAAATGGAAAAAAATCTGAAAAGAAAATATATGTATATGTATATATATGTTTATGTATAACTGAATCACTTTGCTGTCCACCTGAAACTAACATTGTAAATTAGCCACACTTCAACAAAACATTTTTTTAAAAAGATAAAATATGAAAAATTAACCAAAATATTTAAAAATAAAGACAATTACTTAATATTCAGTACACACACACGACATATAATCCAGAAAAGTACAAAGTATAGTTTGCTTGAAGCAGGGTCTAAATGAGGTCCACACACTGTGTTTGGTGGGCATACTTTTTTTTTCTGCATAGAGAGTGTTTTATTTTAATTGAAGTATAGTCAGTTTACAATGCGTCAGTTTCTGGTGTGCAGCACAATGTTTCAGCCATGCATAGAAGTTTTTCTTTTTCTCCTTTTTCAGTTTAATTATGTAGAATTATTACAGTTTGACTGCACATACACATTATATTGCATGTAAATACATATATACAGTATACTGCAATTTTCTGAGTCTACATATATGTACTAAGTATTGTTTCTAAGAACAGATTAGATCTTTAGCTTTTTAAACTTACATAGTTATCAAAGGAATAAAGCCAACTACAAAATAAGAAACAACAGAATGCAGTAATCCAATCATAAAGGACGGTCAAATGTGCTTACACATATTCAAGAAATCAAAATAGTAATTAGTTCATTTGCATCATTATTATTGTTATAATTTTTTCGAGTCCTCATATAAATGATGTCATATGGCCTTTTTCTTTCTTGGTGGGCATACTTTTAAGTTTCTTTTAATTTTTTTGTTTGCCCTCCTAGATACTGCTTTAATCAGATAGCTCTCTGACAGTTCCCTTTGACTTAGGTGGAAACTGAGGCCCTCAGAGGTTAACTGGTTGTGCCCAGTGTCCCAAATGGAGCCAATGACGAGGGCCACGGATGGAGCCCAGATGTTGGGCGGAGCGAGCCTTCCCGCCCCTCGCCCCGAGGCCCCGCCCACGCCCACCTGGGAGGCCCATCCCGGGGTCAGCGCCGCCGCCCCCTACAGATCACCACTTCCTGTTTGTCTTTCCAGGAGGCAGTGAACACCGCTGTGAAAAAGGTTCAGTGGGTCTCCTGACACACAAAGCCCCTAGAAGGCAATAGTTTGATGATTTAAGTATAAATGATCAGAAACATGTGGATTTCATTTCCTTTAGAATACACTTGGGTATGAAAATTAAGGGGAAATGTGCTTGGCAAAGGACAACCCGGGCTTCCTCCAACCCCTGAAGTGGTTTAAGATGTTTAGCGAGTTTGAAGTTACCCTTTCCCTCCGCACCCTCCCAACCGGCTCACACTCATCTGCACATTAAATTTGCGCAGAATCTGCTACCGCGGGGGGCCGCGACCTTGCTAAGAATGGCAGAGGGAGAGAAGAACGGAGAGAAAGAGGAGGCGGAGCCGGCTGAGGAAGTCAGGGAGCTTTTCCAAAGAGGGTGCTGCCTTGCCAAGAGGAGATCTGGCCTGTCTTCCCAGAAACAGACCCCAGGAAGTCCTGCCAGGACCCCTCCCCCCCTCAACTGTCCTCAGGGGCCCAGCTTGACTCTGACCACGTCCTCCTTTCCCCTGAGAAATAACCATTTGGAATCACGCAAGAGACAAGGCACACGTTTGGGGGATTTCCCTGCCTCTTTACTAGTTCTGGGTTTATTCCGTGATCGAAGTAGACCACCTTCAAAGCTGCTGGCATTAGTCAAGGTAAGGGTGAGTTGGCTTGGGGTTCCCCTAAAACAGATACCAAAACAAGACCAGACTCTGGGGATGAGTGGTGTGTGTGGGAGGTGATCCAGGAAGCCCACTGAGGGTGGACAGACTAAGACAGAGAAGGAAGGAAAGCCAAAAAGACCTTGTCAATGAAGAAATTAGTGCTGTGGGCAACTGAGGCTTAGTAACGTGTTGGGGGGTCCCTGAACACCTTGAGAGTACTCAGGATGGTTCCAGCCAGAGGTGAGCAGCTGGGGTGTGTATCCACTAATTCCCATCACTCATTGTTTGAGGCTGGCTCTTGGGGCTGTCAGCTCCTGCTCTCTGGTCCTCCCTCCCTGAGCTGACTTCCCAGGCCAGAGAACACCCTCAGGCAGGAAGCCATGGATTGAATGAAACCATCTTCAGTTGGCTTCCAGAGTGGGCCTAAGGGGGTCTTAGCAAGGGTTCTGTACGTGCTCTGCCTTCCAAGCAAGCACTAACATTTGCCCAGATGAACAGGGTGGAACTTGCGGGTGGAAGGCAGTGAGGGGCAGGTCAGAGGCCAGGAGCTGCACTTCTCCCAGCAAGAGATGGGCCTGTGGGTGCATCGGGCACAGCCCTGCACGAACCAAGCACTGATGGACCCAGCGACTGCGGCTCCCTGGATTCCAGCCTCTTCCGCCCAGAACCAGACACAAGGAACAGGAAAGCCACCTTGGTCTGGGCTTTGGGTGGCCTGGAACAAATTTCACTGCTGATCAGAAGTAAATGTGGGGCATAATTATGTATGAACCTCCAGTGGCCATATTCATGAAAGGAACCACTGGTGTATGTTTCGTTTTTGCCGAATTTTAATGAACAAGTAGCATTACCATCCATTATTTATCTCCTTTCAATGGCAGTGGATAGTTTCAGTGACAAATATCAAATTTCTGTATTTACAGAAAACCAGCATGTGTTGATAATGGCATAATCCAGTCTTTACTGAATAAAGTGCTGACTTGTTCTTTAATGTAGAAATTTGGTAATTATTGTTCTAACTAGTCATTAAAATGTGAAGGTAGCTACATAGTAAATTGATAGGTTGTTTTGTGCTCCCAGAAAAAATAACCAGCCTCTCTTTGGGGAATCCTGGCTCTTTAGATTTTGGACAATTCAGCCTCTAACTGAATGAGCAATCTAGAGATAGCACACCCTTGGCACATGGCAGACGATCAATAAAAAAACTTGGACAAATGTTCATTGGTTAACAAAGCTGTGGAGAATCGGCTTTGTCCTTAAATCCTCTAGGCAGAGTTAATGTCACTTGCTGAAGTTTCGGCCACAGGTATGAGCACTGCCTCTGAGCTAGGTGACAAAATGAAGCCTGGCTGCACAGTAGTCACTGGATCATACGTTTAACTTGGCAAAGATCTTGAGTAGGCTCATTGGGAAAAGCAGTTTGGAGGACTGAAGGTAAGTAACTGCAATGCATCTTAGGAAAATCCTCCAAGCTGATTGGACAACAGTGGCTGCTCAGCCTTGGAGAAACATACCTATAATGACACTCTCCCCCTCCCTCCCTTCATTCATCCATTCATGTTTTCTGATGGAGTGTACTCAGGAGGGTAGGCTCCTGGGAGGTGGGTAGGCAAAGAAGAACTGAGACAGGAGGGAAGGGGGCAGGGCACAGTCATTAAAAGAAGGCATAGCAATTAACACCAAGATGGTGGAAGAGTCAGCTCCCAGTAGAACTCAAGCTTCACTATACGCTCATTGAAATACAGCAGCATGCTAAATGGTACTCCCACAGCTGCCAGGACAGTTTTAAGGCTGACCATAAAAGGTCAAAGGGCGGGAGATGGCCCAGTTCCTGGGAGTCCCACCCTTTTCCCCAAAGTAGTTGGAATAACCTTCTCACTTGTTAGCATATGAAGTGACTGAATCCACAAAACCCAGCAACCCAGCTGCTCTCCCCTCTGAGAGAGACAGGCTGCACACTATGGAGTGTGTATATACTATTACTTTAAACTGAGCATCCAACTCCCACACCTCATGGCCTTTCTCTTGCCTTCTGAAATGGTCTGCACTCTATGAAGTCTGTATCTCTCTGAATACATCTATCTTTACTCAACTGTGGCTCACTCTTGAATTCTTTCCTGCGTGAAGCCAAGGACCTACACTTGGTGGGGCATGTCCTAGGACACAGCCATCCTCTAGCCCCACATTCTTTGTCCTATGTCAGGACAATGTACAGACCTGCCCTCCAGAGACCCAGGGCTTAGAGACAAGGGACCCTCCCACTGGACAGTGTCAAGGATGACCAGGGAGTCTGAACAAATCCCTGCAGGTGATCCAGGAGGGGAGGGCTCTTAAAGACCTGGGGTTCTGTCTCTTCTTCTCTGTCATGACATGGATTTACTCAGTGCAGCCCTGTGCAGGCGGATACAAGTGGAGGCCAAAGTGATGGAGTTACAATGATTGTGTTAGTTTCATGAGTCCAGTCCTAACTTGTGAATACCTGTTTATAGACACTTCCTCTTGAATCCGGTAGAAATATCCTGCAAATTTCTGCAATAAACCCTATGTCTCCCAACTTTCTTCCATTTTCAAAATTAAATACACATATACATACATACATATATATACACACAAACACACACACACAGAGCTCCCTGGGAAGTAAGGCCTCAACTAACAACAACCTTTTAAATTGACCCTAAGGCTTCACCTTGGACTTAGTCCTAATAATTAGCCTTTTGCATTTTTTGCTGTTGTTGTTGTTGTTTAAAGAAACAGCTGCTTCCAATGACTTCTCAAGTTTTGCTTCCTGGTAGCTAACATTCCAAAGCACTCTAAAAACCAATTTTACACTTAATAAAGTTTAACTATTCAAGATTTTTCATTTTAAAACTAAATAACAGACATTTAAAAGAATATTTCTTTTTTAATGACACTCATGCCACTATTTTATAAAGGCAAATGACATCCACCGTGCATTCCTATCTCCTTAACTGCCAAATACTCTATTAGTCAAGTTTGCTCATATTTACAAGATTTTTTTTTTGGATGTTTTACTGCTATCAGAAGATCTAACATCTGTTTCTCCAGGGATTCTCCATGTGTTCTGTAGTTTACAACAATTGAAACCACTGTTTTCGAAATCCATTTGGATTAAACGCAGTGTACTAAGACTGAATTTCACGGGAGCCCTGTGCATACATCTGGGGCTCGCTCTCCTGTGATGTCTCTGAATGGTGAGACATTCACTCTGGACTGAGGTGGGTGACATAAAATAACAGTAGAGCCCAGTGGGCCACACATGTGGAATAATGATGTCCAAGGCACTTGAGTGTGTGAGGGGTTTTCTGGGCATCTCAGTTTCTGCGTGGGGCAGAAAGAAAAGGGTGTAAGAAAAGGGTGTTTCCTTGGTGTTGCTCCTTTGAAACTAGAGCAACAGAGGCATCTCCTTGTCTCTAGGCAGACGAGGGAGACTTGCTTGTCTATTTATTGACAATGCTGTCCAGTAGAACTTTCTGCCATGATGGAAATACTCTATATCTGCCCTGTCCAAGAGAACATTGCCCCTAGTCCCATGTGGCTATTGATTGCTTGAAACTGTGGGCCAGTGAGACTGAAGAGCTGAGTTTTTCTTTTACTTAAGTTTTTTAAATTTAAATTCTGATACCCGTTTCTAGCTGGTGGCTACCATATTGAACCAGGCACAGAGAGCTCAGCCACCCTAAGGCCAGTCACTCTTTGATGTGTCTGAACTAAGGCTGATGATTTCTCCAGACCCAGAGAAAAATAGAATCACTGGCCCCAAACTATTTGCTGCTGTGCCCAGTGCCAGTCCAGTGCCAGTCAGGAGAAGGGGCTCTTCCTAAAGACATCTTCACTTATTTCTTGGAAAGAGACATCATAATATTCAAGTCTACTATGTCAAGGATAAGGCAGGCAACCCCTAAGCTTCTACCCAACCACGTGCAGGAGCCCTGCTCTCCATGTGGTTTCAGATACTTGGATTGTGGGCGTGGCAGGCAGGCTGCTGGCTTCATGAGAACAGAGGCTGGATGCCCCTCACCCCAACACCCCAGGTAATAAGCACGAATCCCGGCAAACCAAAGAGGCCTTCTGAGTGAACTCAAAAGCTGGTTCCTTCTATGACAGCAAGAAGGACAACCATCAGAACTGCCTGGAGCCTGACTGTTCCTCCACTTGCCTCTGGAGTGATGGACTTGCGGTAAGCCATGTCACCATCCATTAACGTGGATGCCCTGTGGTGGGTACCATTATGTGGCACCAGTTCTCTGTGTTTTTATAGTGTTGGTTTCTCTTTTCATCTAGTGATGATTCGTTCATTCATTTATTCATTCAACAATGTCTAAGACCTCCCATGGGCTTCGGCAAGTTTGAGGAACTGGAGGGCTGAATTAAAGAATTGTTGGATATGGTTCTTTGGGGATTATGCTTAAAAATATTGATCATAGCTGTCATGTTACTGTTTAAACTTTTATTGAAACTGGCATGCTTTTATATTTACATATATTTTCCCATTGATTTTTATTGAGGTATAATTCACATTTGATATGTCACCATTTTTAAGTATATAGTTCATTGTAACATATTATGTATACAGTTGGATAATCACCGCACAATCAAGATATAGAACATTTTTTCAACCCCCTCCTCAAATCTTTTCCTGCTTTTTGCAGGTCAATCTCCTCCTCCTCTACCTTGGTCATCAGTTTTCTGTACCTATAGGTTTATTTATATAAAATATTGTATAAATAAAATCATACAGTATGCAATCTTTTGTATCTGCCTTCTTTCACTTAGCATAATGCTTTTGAAATGTACCCATAGTATTGAATTTATCAATACTTCATCCCTTTTCGTTACTGAGTAGCATTCCATATTGTGGATAAAACACAATTTGTTCATTCATTCACCAGCTGATAGACGTTTTGGTTGTTTCCAGTTTGGGACTATTATGAATAAAGTGCTATAACAATATATTTACTTACAGGACTTTATGTGGACATATGTTTTTATTTCTCTTATAAAAATACATAGAAGAGGAATGGTAGGGTTGGATGGTATGTTTAACATAATAAGAAATGACAAACTTTTTTCCGATGTGGGTGTACCTTTCTGGATCCCTACTGGCAATGCATGATGGTTACAGTTTCTATACATTTTTGGCAACATGTAGTATTTTCAGGCCTTTTAATTTTAGCCTTTCTAGTGGGTGTGCAGTAGTATCTCTTTGTGATGTTAAATTGCATTTCCCTAATGACAAATGAGGTTAGTGCTTTTTCATGAACTTACTTGCCATTTGTATATCAACTTTGGTAAAACATCTTTCCAAAACTTTCGTCCTTTAAAAATATATATATATATGTATGTGTATATGTATACATATGTATATATGTATTTGCTTTTCTTATTATTCAGTAGTGGGAGTTCTTTATGTATTTAGGATAAAAATACATGTTTTGTAAATATTTTCTCCCAGTGTGTGGTTTCTCTTTCACATTCTTTCCCACCCCTCACAACTCTTGATCCTGTTTAATTTTTTATAGTCCCTAAAATTATGGTTTAATTAAGCTGAACTTAAAGAAAAAAAAAGATATATTATGCATACACCTGGTAGTTATGATTTACCATATACCTCATGTAGCCACATTTTATTACACACACACACACACATTTTTTATATTATTGGTTAAAATTCTTAATTGTTGTGAAAAGTTCTGTATAGATTTTAGACTGTATTGTTAAATCATAGTCACACCAGGAATTTGTCTTTATCACTCACTATCTCTTTTCTCCCACATTCTTAACCATGTCTTTCAAATAAATATTGGGATTTGATTAAATCAAATCTACCCTCTTTTGTTTTATATTTTATATGTTTTGCATCCTATGTAATAAATATTTATATAAATTGAGATCACAAAGCTGTTTGCTTAGATTTGTTTCTAGTTTTTATTTTTACCGCTTACATTTAGGTTTATGACCTATTTTGAGTGTGTGGTGTGAGAAAAAGGTTGAGTTGTTTTGTTTGGTTTTTCTTCCATTTAGGTATACAATTGTTCTAGTGTCTTTTGTTGAAAGACTATCACTTTGGAAAATACTCTCCTTTCCGTCATTGAATTACGTTAGTACCTTTGTCAAAACTAAATTTACCATACACGTGTAGGTCTATTTTTAGCCTCTCCATTCTCTATGTTGAAGCTCTGTTGTTATGTATGTACATATACATAATTGTTTCATCTTCTTGGTGAAGTTAGTCCTTTATCATTTTGTAATGTCTTTACCACTGATAGTATTCCTTGTTTTGAAGTCCATTTTGTTGATATTTTTCCTTTTCATTCCATTTTTCTTAAGATTCATGTAGGCAAATTGAATCTTTCTACCATCCATTTATTTTTAATCCATCTATAATCTTTATATTTAAAGTGGCTTTATTGTAGACAGCATATAACTGGGTTTTGCTTTTTTATCTAATCTGACGACTTTGTCTGCCTTTTAAACGGGGAATTTAGACCAGTTATATTTAATGCAGTTACAGATATTGTTGGATTTAAATGTATCATTTTGCAAGCTGTGTTCTTTGTGTTTCATATGTTATTTTATCATTTTTACTTCATTACAGATACTTTTGGCTTGAGTACTTTTATGATCCCATTTCATCTCCACTATTGGCATGTTACACATGTTCTAAATTCTTCAGTGGTTTCCTTATGGTTTCAATATATATCTTTAATTTATCACATTCAAATTATTTTATTCTGCTTCATATATAAAGTAAAAAATTTACACTAGTACCATCACAATTCCTCCTTCCCTTCCTTTGTGCTATTACCACCATATAGTTTCCTTTTTATGTTAAGTTCCACAACTCAGTCAGGTCCATTTTAGAGCGATTAAAGATAAGTCAAATGTCACTTTATATGTACTTCATTTTTACTGTTTCTAGAGATCTTCATTTCTTTATGTAGATCCCAATTTCCACCTGATATCATATTCCTTCTGCCTGAAGAGCCTTAGTATTTCTTGTAGCTCCATTTGGTTAACTGTGAATTCTCTCAGGGTTTTGTTTATTTGTATGTTTGTCTAAAGACTTTATTTCACCCTCATTTTTGTAAGTTATCTTAGCTGGGTATAGAATTGTGGGTTAATAACATTTTCCTCAGTACCTTAAAGATGCCATTTCACTGCCTTCTGGTTTCCATAGTTACTGACAAGAATGCAGCTGTCGCAGACTTCTTCTCTTTAGATGGTTATTTTTCAAGTGTGCCTACCATGGAAGTTCTTCAGATCTATTCTATTAGCAAAATTTAACTGACACAGTTAATAGTGTTATTAACTATAGTCAACATGCTGTGCATTTGACCCTCAAAGTTTATTCATTTTATAACTAAAAGCTTGTCCCCTTTGACCAACATCTCTCCATATCTCCCACTCTCAACCTCCGGCAACCCCCACTCTACCTTCTGGAGAAATGCTGTTTAAAACTGCAGTGAGACATCACTGCATACTTATTAGAATGGCTAAAATTAAAAAGCTTGAAAATACCAAGTGTTGACCAAGATGTGGAGTTACTGGAATGCTCATATATTGCTGCTGACAGTGTAAGAGGGTACAGCTACTTTGAGAAAACAGTTTGCCAGTTTCTTATAAAGCTATACATAACTACCATGTAATTGAGAAATTCGTCTTCTAGGTATTTTATACACAAGAAATTAAAATGTAAGCCCACACAAAGACTTTTCCAGGCATGTTCATAGTATTTTTATTCACAATAGCTCCAAGCTGGAAATAATCCAAGTGCCCACCCACTGGTGAAAAGATAAGCAGTGGTGTGTCCATGCAAGGGAATATTACTCAGCAATAAAAAAGAGATTAACTACCCAACAATATGGGAGAGTCTCAAAAGGATTATGTGAAATAAAATAAGTTAGACATACAAAATCACATACTATATAATTCTGTTTATATTGTAATTCCAGAGAAAGAAAAACTAAGGAAAGGAGTTGCTTTCGGGGCCATGGTGGGAAATGACATTTATTGCATAGAAGCCCAAGAAAACATTTTTAAATGATGGAAACAGTCTACATCTTGGTTGTGGTGGTAGGTACAAACCATATATATTTGTCAAAATTTTCAAACTGTACACTTGGAGTTGGTGAATTTTGTTGTATGTAAAGTATGCTCAGGATATATGTTTAAAATAATAAGATGAGAAAAAAAGATTCCCAGTAAGTAATGAAGTATTCAAGTAATGAATGAATGAATGATTTTCAGGAGAAAGGCCAGAATAAGTGAGATGAGAAGCCACAGAATTAGAGAAATAAAGCTCGAGAACAAGGAGACGAGGATGAGTGAAGAAAGCAGAGGGGCTTGAGAATTAAACATCAGAAACAGGGGAAGAAGCCTGAAGGAAGGGGAGATGGAATGGGAGCCTTTAGCAGGGGGTGGCTGGAATAGGCAGAGAAGCCACTGTGAGCTCTCCAGTCTTAATCCTTTCTAAGAGGCTACTGTTGACCTACTCATCTGCCAGTCATCTTTCTGGAGTGGCGTAGACTTGGTTCTAGATGGTCTCATTCCATTCATATTAGTGTCCAGGGTTACTGAGTCCCTTTTTGACTAATTATCACCCAGTTGTTCAAACAAAAAAACTACAAAATAAAATAAAATAAAATAGCACAGGGAAGTGAAAAGCAAATAAATGTGGAATGTAGGTTTGTCATCATCATCATCATCATCATCATCATCATCATAGTAATAGTAATAATAGATAGATGCATGAGTTAAGCCAAGGCACAAGCCATGGTGGCAGGTCTATGCCAGTGCATTCTTCTTGAGCTGAAGTGCCTCTAAGGAACCACTGAGCTTCCCTAGATCTCAGTCTGAAAATCAGTAGCCTGGTTTCCTTCACGTACATCACAACTAGGGGAAAAGGAGAGCCAGAGAGGATGTGAATTTCCCAGGTCATATGGTTCAATCATCTCAGCTCCAAGATTCTGACTAGAATTACGTAAGGAAAGAAAATATTTTTAAGGAGTCGGTTATTTTCCATTCATCTCTTTCGCCTTACAAACAGTTTCTGAGAATCCGCTAGATGCATGGCATTATGCTGTGCCAGGGTGAGACACAGAAAGGTCACACATCTGGCACCCTCAGTCCTTTCTTTTGAGGAATGAAGTTCACGGAGTGTTTATTTATCTTTTCCAGGAGTGAGTCCATGCTGATTACACAGTCACAACTTTTACGATAGCAGCAGCAATACAGAGATTGCACCGCTCAAAAGCCACTCTCTGCTCTGATCTATACACTGGGCATGGTGCACCCAGATTGTCCCTGGGGATGTGCTCTGGGCGAACCTGGGAGTTGTGGGAACAAAGCATCCAGGCAGGTGTTGGGATGTGGCCAACCCCTGGGGACTGGTAGGCGGGTGACTGCAGTGGAATTGGGGAGGAGAGAGATCCACTCATCTCCTCTTCCAGGAGGAACCACCACTCCTTTTCTGGACTCTCAAGTTTGCCTATATAGATGATCATATATTCAGAACAACTGATTTTAAAAGTGGTGATCCTGGAACTCCCTTGCCTTTTTCTCTTTCCCGAGAGAAATCGTTCTTGGGGTGGGGCGTGCTGTCATCCGAACCACTCCTGCTGCTCAAACATGGCCATGTTTACCCATCAAACTCCCGCCTTATTTCCTTTGGGCCTTGAGAGTTAATGTCTCATCTCAAGCTGTCTTAGCTGCTCTTTTTTTTCCCCCCTGCTTGTCTCTTTCTTTGCCTTTTAAAATTTTTTCTTTCATACTTTTTTTTTTCTTTCTGAGGGAGGAGGATTGGGGAGGAGAAAGCCATTGTCAATTAATACAGAGACATTTTCACCAGGTGTTTCTCAATTATCACGTTGGCAGCCAGCCCCTTCTGTGTAAATTGTATTAAAAAAAAATCCTTCCAGTGCAGAAATCCTCCTTGGGATTGTAACCAACTCAGTGTCTTATTTTCTCTGAAGAAGGTTCATCCTCTGGGAACAACCCTGCTTAGAACTATAAGAAAAGCCAAGGTTGCTGCCTCCTGCAGCATCATGATTTAAATGTGTTAAAATGTGTGATTATCATTAGGTCTTAAACACTCTAGATCGGCTCCCTTATTCTGCACAAGTTTGAGGAATAAACCTGCGACCAGTCTCCAGGAGAGATTGATGCCTTTTCTGTGTCAGAGGCCTGGTCCCCAGACATCCCCATAAATTTGTCTGCTGCAAGACCATAAACATAATTCTGAGCATGGAAGTTATTTAGATTTGAATTAATTGCTTTTTCAGTTTTTTTTTCAAATATGCAAATCAGAATAGCCAAAGAAACATTAAAAAAAAAAAAAAAAAAAGGCAGTCCATTCTCCTGGAGACATTCTGGAACGTCCTTCGCCAAGGTGACCTGCCTCTTCTCAATGAAAAGGCAAAGGTGTATTTTAAAACATGATGCATGCACGTGTGGGTATTTCCTCTTGGTTTGACATTTTCCTAGTCATTAAGCCCAGTCTTTTGTGTTGCACAGAGCCTCTATGACTTCAACAAGTTACCACAAAATGAAACAGGGCTATCAAATCAACTGTGCAGAGTAAAATTCTCCTGGCCAGCCCTTGGAGCCTGCGGAAAAATGATTCTATAGTTACGGCTGGATGCGAATGCAGGAGAAGACTTGCTCCCTGTCTTAAAGTCACCCCACAGGTTGGACAACCACTACACTTCCCATCAGGCTCCCCAGTGAGGTCATGAACATCACTGCTTAAAGCTGCTACAGGAGCAGCCTGCCTTCGATGGAGATCCCGGGGGCCCTCTTGGCTCATCTGGAGCACAACTTTTGTAAATATCCCCAAACCGGGAATTTCCCATAAACCTTCTGAGTCTGGAGAGATGCCCGGCCCATGCCAACCCGTGTATAACGAGTTCCAGATGTTTTCTCTCTGCTGTACTGGGTGGGATTCCCTGAACTTTGCCCGAAAATCATTTCATCAGAGCCTAAAGCCGGGGGTGGGGAAGTTGCAGGGTCAGATCCTTGAACAAGGCTGCACTGCTCGGTTGTCCGGTCCTTGGTCATCTCTGCTCAATGTTATGGATGCCCAGACAAGATGCCTCATGTTCCTCCAGGGGAAAGAACCCACCCCTCAGCCCCTGGCATCACTAGTGAGCAGTCCAAGGTTGGCTGGATGATGTGAGCAGGCAGGTTTTGTAAAGCCTCAAGTCCAAGTCCTGAACCAGGAAATACAGAAGTCAGAGACGGATGGAACCGTCAACTCCCCTCACTGTGTTAGGTCAGGTTTCCTGGAAGCAGGTCCTGAGGTGGGGGTTCTGGCACTGATGACTTAGCAGGAGAGTGCTTTCAGGGGAAACCCGTGAGGGGCGAGGAGTGCAGCTCAGGGCAGGGGATGCAGCCAGGCGGAGATCTGGCTTTAGCTGAAACCTGGCGTGAGCATGTGGGAAGCTCTAGGCAGACACATGCTCTCCCCAACTCCCCAGAGTTGTTCTAGCGTGAGATGAGAGACTGAGCTTTGCACTTGTGAATCACTCACCAACTGGGGACGCCTTGCCTCCCACCCTACCCAACCTGGGAAGGCGAACGTCAGCTCCAGGGACTTAGGGCAAGGCAGCCTCTGGGGGCAGATCTCGTGAGAGGGGTGCTTCTGGGAGCCATGAGCAGCCCACGCTTGCCACCGACCGTGGGTCCCCGGGCCTGTTAAAGGGCTTCTGGGCAAAGCATTAGGACGCTGATGATATAGCTGTAGAGGAGAACCTGGTTTAGAGGGACCACACAGGGTGGGGGGTGGGGGGGTGAGACAGGGTGGGAGTTTCCCAGCCAGCTTCTGCGGGGCCAAGGTCTGGGTGACCCTGGTGGAGGGCAGACGTGACTTTAAGCTGTTAGTCTTGTCTGATACAGAAACCCATGGATGGCTGAGTCTTGCCATTCTACCAAGTGGGTACATCTCTACACTGTTCCTCTCTGTGACAGCTGTTCCTGCCCAGTTATTTGGAAAAGACAAGGGTTGCTCCTTTCAGGTTTGGCGGGAGTGAAGGTTGTGTAGGTGACCTGGAGAGAGACCAGGGTGGTGCCCCAGGGAGCAGTGGGGTTTAGCCAGGAGGAAGGAGGCATGGCAGGAGGGTTGCTGGGAGTGACATTGATGTCTGCCTGCTTCCCTGCCACTTGAAGCCATGAGACAGCAGCTCTTCAAGTGCACTGGGGAGAGGCCACGGGCCAGGCCCCGCCTTTCAGCACTGCCTTCCCACCGGAGAGTCTGCCAGTCCTCAAGGGCTTCCTCCGGGCACAGAGCTGCCTCCTGCTGTGAAAACTGCGTGTGTGCGCACGCACAGGCTCACCCGCTTTAAAAAACAAAACCAAACCAAAAGTATGGGACAAAATGTAAAAATCAGGAGATTTCACATAACACCCAGGCTTTTAGGTCTGATTGCTGCTGTGGCCGTTTCATGAATCAGAGTCCTCACCACGTGGCCTCGCCTTCTCCCGTGATGGGACCATTCAGCGGCTGAAACTTCACGCAGGGCATTTGCTCCCCAGTTCATCAAAGCTCACCAGCCTGGCCCTTGAAAGTGTCCGAGACCGTGCTCCCAGAATACATGCATGGACTGGAGGCTGACAGACGGACATGCACTGACATTTGCAAGCTCATGTGGTAAGAAAACTAAAGGGCAGCCCAAAACCTGGGGGTCCTGTGCTCACAGCAGAGGAGGGTTGCCCCGGGGCTAGGGGGAGAGCATCCTGTGTGGCCGGGAGGTAAGACCTGGTCCAGATGGGTGATCAAAGCCCATAACACACTCCCAAGAGAGTGGGAGGAGCCCGGGGAGGGGTCCACCTCCATAGTTCTGCTCGCATCTCTGCACTGCTGTCTGTCCTTGTCCAGACCTCACAATCACTTACCTGGATCGATGCCATTGCTCCCATTGGCCTCCCCACTGCCTCCTCCTTCTCCCCACATCCAGCCTCGCCCAGCCCTGTCCCAGCCTCCCCAGCCATCTGCCTTCAGCTCCTCCCAGATCATACTCCTTCCTGGGAAAAGCCTCTAAGGACCCCCAAAGTCTGAGGTGTGATTTGAGGTTCTTAGCCTAGTGATCAAGACTCAGGGAAGCTGTTAGTGGATCATCCACATCCAAGATCAGTCCATGTCCAAGATCTTGTCTCAGGATACTACATCTAGGGAATCCAACCAAGTAGAAAGTTCCAGCAAGTGCCCGGCTCAAGAAGAGTCTTGTGTGTTGGGGGGAGATGTGAGGGGGCCTCACAGAGAAAGTACACCCTTCACCATCAATTTCCACCGAGGGGTCAAGGGGAAAGGCAGGCAGGAGAGGCTGATGAAGATGCTGGGACCTATTCTAGGAGGAGCCACACCCCTCCACCCAAAGTGCAAGGGAAGAACTGAGTGCTCTGATGGGGTGCCACCCCACACCTGGCCCCTAACACTCAGAGCAGAGACAGTGGTGCAGATGGAGCACAAGTTAGAGCCTGAGAACATGGCTCAGGAGACTGCCTCCAAGCATGAATACACTCCAGTACATGCAGTAGTGATATTTTCCAAATATCTACACCTGTATGCAGAGTATATTACTGCTTTCTTTTATAGAGCACTTTATGCAAATGTGCATTCTCAGATATGGATTCATTTGGAAGCTTCCAAAACTTCCAAGTTCTCACTCCAGGCTCAGCCAAACTCAACCACAAGTGTCTACCTCAGTGATGGAGGGAGCAGTGTTTCCAGGGAAAAATTCTCTCCTGCAAAACTAGAGAACTTCAGGTACATGCCTCGCCCAGGGTCATGCCACGTGGGGTGAGGAGTGGACAGTATCTCCCTACAGAGGTGTCCTGGAGCTCCCTGGGACTCACGGTGGCCCAGGGCAATGATGGATCTAGGGTTCTGGTAGGTACCTGTATCCCTAATTAACAGATGATGAAACAGATGATGGGAGAATTTAGGAAAGCTGCCTAAGCCAGAAAGCTGTACTTAAATATATAAATTCAATGTAATCCAAGTAAAATTTTCTTTTTGGGAAATTGATATAATAATTGTAAATGCTATTTGCCAAGAATAAACATAGAATTTCATAGTGATTATGAAATTAATCAAACATGTAATAATAATGGAACAAATAAAAAAAGAGTGACAGGATGCTTACCCTCTCAGCTAATAAAACACACACTAAAGCTACAGTAATTAAAATAGTGTCACACTAGTGCAGAGATGTGGGTCACAAGCTAAAATAGTTGTTTAACAACTGTACATTGGAATCATTTTGGTGTTTGAAAAAATGCAGATGCCCAGGTGCCCCCACCTTCAGAAATGCTGATTTTTTTGATCTAGACAGGGTATAGCCCTGGCTTCTCAGTACATAAGTGCTTCTCAGGTGACTCCAATGGGAAGCTGATGGTTGAGAACCACTGGTCTAAAGAGAATCAACTGGAGAGCTTGTTAAAAATTCATGTTTCTGGATCTGAGTTCATGGATTTAAAATCTCTGAAAAAAGAAAACAAAGTACACAACACTTATTGAAATTTCAGGATCACTGGAAAAGATAGTCCTGAGATAGTTCCAAATACATGGAAGAATTTAGAAGATTATTAAGATGGCCTCTCAAAACACTGAAGGAGAGATTATCAAGGATGTTGGCTGAATGGATCAGTCGCTGGTGATTAAGTTGGATCTTGAATTCACTTCTTTCAACAGAAACCATAAAAGAAACAGGACTGACAATTTTTAATGCGGTGGAGTAAACCCTTCTAGGCTTTCTAAGAAAGCCAGAAATTTAATATGAAACAGAAATTTGATAGATTTGACCACATAAAATGAAACTAAATTATGAACTGAAAAAATGCACAAACAGAAGTGAAAAAGGGCAAATATTCTGCAAATATTACAGAAAAAAGTTAATAACCTTAATTTGCCAAAAAAAATGGTTTATAAACTAAGAGGAAGAAGGCAAACATTCAGTAGAAAATTTAGTAGTAAACACAAAGAGACAAAATGTATAAGTTGTAATACATACCATAGGGTGTTCTACCTCATTAGTAATCAAAAGTGCTAATAAAAGTAAAAATGACCCATGGTTTTTCACCCTCCTATTGGAGAAGAGTAAAAGGTGGATAGAAGCCCAAAATGGCAGGGATGGAAGAAAATTGAGATTCTCATGCAAATCGCTTTTTTTTTTTTTCTGGAGTGGAGTTTGCCAACTCAAATCAACTTACTGTTGTGAAAGAAATATGTCTTTGACCCAGCAATACATACATACTCTTAGGAATTTATTCTATGGAGATAATTGCAAAAGCATCCACAGATAAGAGCATGATGGCATTCACTAAAGCTTTGAATAGTGAAATTCTGCAGACACCCTAAATATCTGTGCATAAGTGATGTCATAAAATACACACGAAAAGCCCTCCTATTTGACATAATACATAATGCTATAGATTTCCATTTATTAGAAGGATGGTAATCTTCATACCTCCTCCTCTCTCTTCTCCGTGGGCTGCCACTATCCACCCTTTCCATATCTGGTTCACTCCTGATCATTCCCAAACCAGCTCAAATAGTCCCTTCCTCCATGAAGTCCTTCCTGCCCTTCTGAGCCACATGAGTGCTACCAGCTCTGAACACTCACAACATTCCTTTGCTTCTATGCTAGCACTCATTTAATCATTTAGTCGACAAATACTTGATTGAGCACCTACTACCATTCTGAGCACCTCTGAAATAACTGACTCTTTACATGGCCATCTTTCCCACTGGATTGTGAACCCCTGCAGAACAGGACCTGGGCTTGATTCATTCTGTTACCCCAGATGCCCACTTGGAGCCTGGTGTATGAAAAGTATAAGCGTATTGAATGAAAGGAGGGATGGACGGATAGAAAGATAGGTAGGTAGGTAGGTAGATAGATAGATAGATAGATAGATAGATAGATAGATAGATAGAAAGAGATGCATTACAAGAAATTGGTTAACTTGATTACGGAGGTGGGCAAATCTACAAGGTAAATTGACAAACTGGAGACCCAGAAAAGCTGATGGTTGAATTTCAGTCTGAGTCCAAAGGGCAGAGAACCAGGAGAGCCAGCAATGTAATTTCCCACCCAAAGGCTAGCAGGCTAGAGACCCTGAAAGAGCCTATTTCAGTTCCAGTCCAAAGGCACTCAGGCAAGGAGAATTCCCCATTACTTGGGGTTAGGGGCAGTCTTTTTGTTCTATTTGTGCCTTCACCTGATTGGATGAGGCCCACCCTCACTGGGGAGAGCTGTCTGCTTAACTCAGTTTATGTCATCCAAAAACATCCTTGCAGAAACATCCTTGCACAATAATGTTCGACCAAATATCTGGCCCCTAGTAGCTCAGTCAAGTTGACACACAGAAGTCACCATCATAATACTTACCATGTTTGTGAAAATTTTGTATTTTTTATTTGCCTTTATTTATTTATTTTTAACTTGAGTCAGCTTCAGTGCATTCCTGGGATTCAGCACCTGCTAAGAAGATACTGCTAAAAGCAGGAAGTGGTAGATGAGACTCAAGAAGCTTTAACTAAGTGCCTTTCTGCAGGCTTATTTGTGGCCTTGGAAGAGCCCCTGGGTCTCCCTTCACCTGTCTGGGTCTCAGTGTCTTTTCTGTGAAAGGAGGGTTGGGCAGTTAGTCCTGGAGACCCTGCCAGATCTCTAAGGTAAAATGCATCCTCTGAGTCTTGCATTCAGTTTTAGCAGTGAAGATTGTGATTGTGAAGCAGTGATCTAAAGCAAGGACCAGCAAATTTTTTGGTAAAGGAGCAGATAGTAAACGTTAGGCTGTGTGACCCAGACGGTCTCTATTGCAATTATTCAGTTTTGCTACTGAGCACCCACAACAGCCACAGATGATGCAAAAACAAATTGGAGGAGCTCTGTTCCAAGAAAACTTTATTTACCAATCGGGTAATGGTTGAGTTTGGCCCGTGAACCCTAGTCTGCAGACCCCTGGTCTAAAGTAAGTCGTGTTTCCAAAGGCTTCTTTAATGACTTTGATATCTTTTTATTCCTTTTATGTAAGGTGTATATGTGTGTTTCTCAAATGTTAAAATTATCTTGTAATTTTTAATTGTGGTCAGCTTCCAAAGACATCCATACTCTGATCCTCAGAACCAGTGACCATGTGACCTAGCATGGCAAAGGAGACGTCACAGATGTGATTAAGGTTATGACCTTGAGGGGAAAGATTATCCTGGGTTATCTCAGCTGATCCTGTCTGATCGCATGAGTCCTTAAAAATGGAGAACCTTTCCGGCTGAGTCAGAGAGATCTGAGGGTGAGGAGGATTCAACTAACTCTGTTTTTCTGTATGTATTCAGAAAATAAGAGAGAGAAATATAAATACATTAGTTGCATTGGCTATAATTTAAATCCTGTATTTCACTTAACGTTTTAAAAGAATTTTCCTGTGCCAATAAATTTTCTTCAAAAACATGTTTTCTAGTATAGATGAGTCATAATGTATTCACTTCCCCCCTTTTAATTGTTTCTCATCTTTTCACTCGACCGAGAATCGCCAAGGAGAAAATTCTCGCACATACTGAAGAACTGGGATGTTAAAAGGTTACTCTCTCTTTTTTTGCCATAAAAGTTGCAACTATTTTTTTTTCAAGTTTTGTTTGATGTTAATTTATTCAAGGTCATTTTTGATGGATAAAAAAAAAATCTTGCAATTTGTTTTAGCCCAATAGATCAGTGCTCCTCCATCACTACTTTTCTTCCATGGCTGGAAAGGCAAATTCCCACTCTCAGATTTGTGTTTTCTTCTAGTTCTTTTAAGAGTTTGTGTTTCGAATTTTGTCTTTAGTCTAGCTGGTATTTGCTTAACTTCCCAGGTAATTAAACACAGCTAAGAAGTGTTTTCTTTGAGCGTCTATGGCACGATTCTTAACTTCAGCATTGGATACTTGATAACCCATTACCATAAAGTGCAGATTTCCGCCATGTTAGCATCTCTGAAATCTGGGAGGACTTTATAGTTGCCGGCGTCTGAAGGTCTTTGCTGGCTCCACTTGAAGGCCAGTTCTTCCAGAGGTTGGCACTGGTCGTCACCTGGGAGCACCATGGGCCCCAGACCACTTTAGGTTTACAGCATGGGGGTTCTTTTGGACTTGACTTCATTCTGCAACACAAGATGGGTATTGACTCCAATTCCAGTCCTTAGGGGAGAAGTATTTTCCTCCATCCACCCAGAGCCAAGGTTTAGACACACATGCATTGCTTTTCTGGTCCCATTCTGCATGATGCCTTTCTTCCTGGTGGACATTTACAGAGGATGTAGCCGTTGGTGCCAGGAGAATTCTCCTATTAGATTCTACCCTGGAAATTTTTCTTGTTCTTGGTACCTCTAATAATGATGTGTCTTAAATCAATGATGCATCTTGGAATTCGGGAAATACAGCATCTCAGGTATTGCATGTAGAACATCTTGGGTTCAGCTTTTGGATTATCTAGTATGTTTTACCTTCCTAACTCTACATAACTGTGCTAGTATAATGGTGCTTTGGAATGTTTTTGTTTTAATATCTAGTCAGACAACTTCTTCCTCATTACTCTTTCTTTCTAAAATGTTTCTGGCTGGTTTTTTTTTTGCCTTCCAGACTAACATTAGAAGTAATGTTTTAAGTGCTCGCACATCATCCATATCAAGAAATGAATAATTAAAAACAAAAAAGCTCTGCTCGGACCTTTATTGGATATTTATTAACCCTTTGAAAGAAAATGGGAAGAACTGATACCTTTTCAATATTCAAAAGCCAATATGTTTCCTAATCAAAGCTCAATATACTTTATCATTTTAAAGACTTAATCTTTTGTATAATTAAAATTTTATTCATACAAGTTTTTTCATATTTCTGGTTAATGACATTTTTATAGTTATATATTTTAGTGCTACGGAGAATAGATTTTTGTTTTTATGAATTTTCTACTTGGTTATTTTTGGCATAAAGGATAGCTAATTTTTTTTTCATTTTGATTTTGTAACTAGTCACCTTTCTGAACTTTCTTAATCAATCTCAAACTATATTTTCATTTTTTAAAAATACCATCAACTTGTAGATCAATCACAATTTTAAAAGCAAATTCTTTAGGAAAACCAAAGAAACACTGCCATGTTACACAAATGCATTGTTTGTAAAAAATACATTTTGATGTTTAAAAAGTCTTACATCTTGGAACGAAGGAACTTAGATTTTGTAAGCAGAACAATCATATTATTGACATATAATAACAGACTTATCTACTCTATTTTCTCTTCGTATTTCTCTCTCATGTGTTATTTTACTGGCTAATCTTAGTGATATTGTTCTTGATTTTAATGAGAAGGCTTCTAGTAGAGTGATTTTTAATAACCTAATTTTTCTGAAGTGCTGGGAAGGTCATGGCCCTTTTGAAAATCTACTGAAAGATGTGCATTCTGCCCTCCAGATAAAAGCAAGATGACCAGACTCTGAGAGTCTATGTTTTCAAAACTCTCCCAACATCCACAGACCTCCATGAACCCCCGAAGTCCATGAAACCTGACTGGGGATTCTTTCTTTAGGGATTTACCTTTTGGAAGAATGTTAAATGTTAATTTAAGATAGATAATCTTTGCCTGATTAGGACATTCTCTTTATTTGTGTTTTATTTTCCCCCTTACAATCAGTCATCAGTGTTGAATTCCAGTAAACACCACCTGGGTACTGCAGTGGGGCACCTCCCTCTTCCCATGTCTCCAGCCTTCCCTGTATTCGTATGCTTTGCAGTTTCTCTGACTAGAGGAAGAGTAGGTTTCTCTGCCCCATTGTCGTCGGGCACAGGTCTCTGACCTTCTTTGGCCAATTGAATGTTAGTTGACCACATATGAACAGAGGTTAAAGACGTACATGTGTGGTGGATGTCCCATCTTGTGCTTCTTCCATGACCACAAGAAGAGCATCTTTCTGAGTAATCTTCCACTACAAACCGAAAGAGAGATATATGAACAGACCTGGCTCTCAACTTCAGGGTGGAACCAGGATATAGACCAGGAACTGCTGTCAGCAACTTGGGGCCACCTTCAGGTCCTTGTCATGTGTTCCTCTCCAGGGAGCCATGTCTCACAAGGAAGCTTAATTCTTTAAAGCCAGCAAAAGTGGGTGGGGATGGTGAAAAATCTCTGCTGTAGATCTCTTTATAAAGGGTTTGCCTGATTAAGTCAGGACTACCTAGAATAATCTCTCTGATTAACTCAACATCAACTGATTAGGGACTCTAATTACACCTGCCAAATCCCTTTCCCTTTGCCATATTCTATTGGTTAGAAGCAAGTTACACTTTCCACCCAATGTCAGAGGTCAGAAATTATAAAGTTCCTTGGGAATCATCTTGGAATTCTCCCTACTACAATCATGTATTGGTCACTTTTATCCACTAATGTTATTATTTTACTGTTTACTATATCACTAATATTAATATTTTGTCTACTAATATAAGACATTAATATGGCTGATGTAAATTAATTGTTAATTAATATAATTAATGCAAAGTGGTTTAACATGTAATGATCACATTAACATATTAATATAATTAACCATGTTAGTAGGTGGCTAATTAACTAATATTGCTAATTATATCAATATGTTAATATATGTCAAATTATTCCCTTGAGCAAAGGACAGGAAAGTCCATGTTTGAGGAGTGCATGGAATGAGAAAAGCTGCTTTCCTTCACCATCTGTATAGTTATAACCTTTGCTTGTCAAATTTTAAGCTTTTCTGTTTTCAAGCAGATAGAGGCTTTAAACTAAGAAAAAGAATATTGCCTTTAATGGAAAAGATTAACTCATTTAGTTTTATTGTCAATTTTTGGTTACTGAAGTGATGGATCTTAATTCAGTCAACTTGTTCAATGACATTTTCCTGCCTCACTGGCTCCTTTGCTTTATGCTTTCTAGATTACATATTATTTTAGCACATTTCTTTTAATTATTTTAAATGTATACAGGAAAACATTAATTCTAATAGTAATTTTCTAAAATTAGGGAAACAAAGATTCCCTAAAGGGTGTTGAATATTTGAAAACATAACTAGATCTTGTGCCATTAAAAATCCTTTGTCTGATAATTCCAGAATTTGTCATATCTGAGTCTGTTTCTAATGCTTGTTTTGTCTCTTGAGACTGTGTTCCATCTTCCATTTTAGTATGCCTTGTAATGCTCTGTTGAAAGTCAGACATATAATGGGCAGTAGAAGCTGAAGTAAATAGCCCTTCAGTGTGAGTGTGGATTTACGCTCATCTAGCTAGGCTGGGTTTGTTCTAGATACAAGTGCCAGATACAAATGTTCTCGTTTTTGTCTCCCTTCTCAACTTCGGGCTTCCCTATGGACTCCTCCTCAGATGGAGTTCACATCTTGCAACTCATAAATCTATGATCCACTGTTACTGTACTAACCCTTCGGGTGTAGTAGTAAGGTGTGGGGGAGGGGAGCATTCTATAATCTTCTGATTAAATCTCAGTATTTTAGTGTTTCTCACTGCTGTGACCTTCACAAGCATTTCTTTGGTGGCACAGTTTTTCCTTCTCTGCCCCCTACTTTCTTCTCTGGCTGTAGTATCCTCAAACAATTTCATTGAAGCCCTGATCCTTGTTGACTATGCTCCCATCCCTACCCCATGTTTACGTGTAATGAGAAGTCTGGAGAGGCCTTGAGTGGAGAGGAATACCCCTCCCCCAGCTGCAATAAAGTTTCAGAATTATGCTCTGGAGAGTTGTCTTTTGCTATAGAAAAGGCTTTGGGAGTATTATATGTTGATTATGGTCCCCCTCCCACTGCTAGAGCCATAAGGGCATCTTTCTCTATTCCCACTCATCATGAGAACCTGGTGGGTTTCATGGAGGTAAAGTTCATAAAGCTGTGGGAGCCTCCCTAAGACTTCAGCCTCAGAAGTTCCTCACTCTATCACTCGGCCACACTCAGCCTCCAGCAGTTCATCAAAATTATCATTTAAGAATTTCTAGCAGTTTATGGCTCCAGTGGCTTCAGCTGCAGTTAAGCAGATTTCTGTTGCTGTATCTCTCTGGATGTACCTGTCTCTCCACGTTTCAAAGTGGCTTTGTCCTGCCACCTCATTTCTCTAATGCAACCAAGAAAAGTTGTTTATTTTTAGTTTGCCCAACTTTTGTTGTTGTTAGCACAGGAAGAGTGACTCCCAAACTCTTTTCATATTGAAGCTGAACCCAGAAGCCTTCATTACTTTTTAACTTGAACACAAAAAGGAGTCTTCTATAGATTATTTTGATTAATTCAGATGCAGACTCTAACCACTCACTGAAAATGCAGAAACTGGCAGCCTGGGGTTCATTGCATCAATTTAAATACATCTTTATAATGGTGTTTCTTTTTAGAATGGGAAGAGATGCCAATATTGGTCTTGGAGGAAGCACTGCAGACTTTTGTCATTGGTCACGCATATTACAATGTAATTTCTGTGTACATCTTCCTTTGTCTACCCTTAAAGACATCATCAAGCTAGATTCCATGACTTCCTTAACAAAGAAGGAAAACAGTGCTACTAGTGATGGCTAATGGATCTCCCGAAGTCACAGAGCAAAGATGCCCATCTCATTCCCATGTTTCATGATCCTGGGAAGGGACCATCATGATGAGTAGACACAACCAAAGGGAAATGCCAGAATCTAAAAATAAACAATCTATCGTGGTAAAAAATAGTTATTTCTCAGGAACAAGTATGAGAAATATAAAGCTTGAAATAAACTGAAACAAGATTTAAGATGCAAAATTGCATCATAAAGGCCTGTTGAGATAGGAGCTTAAGGGGAGGGTGGGGAGAGGAGTGGTGATTCGTGTGCACCCAGCGACTTTGCCATCCCGGGCTTTACAGAAGCCACCACGCATGTGCACCCTCTGCCCACTCCCCATATGGACCCAGAATGGAAATACCTTTGTTGCCAAGACACAGGAAGACGGACAGTGTAGGACATTCAACCAAGGGACCAAAGTGCTATACAAGGAAAAAAGCCAAAATTCCAACCACAGCAGAGAACCTACCGCCAGACTCGGAGGATGGCCAGTCCCAGCATGTGATGGTGATCTTCTGTCCCTGAGAACGTCCTGCCTCCCTTCCTACGATTAACTCTGTTGAAGAAACAGTGGAGTCAGTGCAGAAAGTGGCAAGGAGGACTTGCAAGCTTAGTAAACACTGCAGCAGAGACAGGGAGAAAATGTGACCCTGGGACAGAAAGTGAGTTTGCAAGTCTGGAGAGCACCAGGTCATCTTCATCCAGCAAAAAATGCAACTGGTGTGCATCACACACAATAGGAAGGAAAACTAGGACTTGATGCAAATAAATTTATCAAATACCAATACTTGACACAAATAAAGATTCAACCAGTTCATAATTCACTCTCACATGCCCAAACCCTAAATTTAACCTGTTAGAATATCCAATCTTAAGGAGCACCTCATTCAACCCTGGAGAAGCAAGGCATGCCACGTTAGCAAGTCAGAAGTCACTGCTGTTGACAGTCCTTCTCTGGATGCGAGTGAAAAAAAAGCACTGAGCTATCCCAGGGAGTCAGAGCCAAGCCCCCAAAGCCAGACTCAAGAGAAAGTCTGCATGATGGTTTCCCAGTCTAAAAGCTAAAAGCTAGTGGGCCACATCCTGTTGACAATGTCTTCTCTGCTTTACTAGTCACTGAGAAGGTGCTCAATAACTAAGCAGCACTGGTTTTATTTTCGCCTAAATTTTCTTTTACCATTTAATCATTAGCAAAGCTCTCTCCTAAGAAACACTTATTTGAAAGGATAATTTTCGGGCATTGAATTTGATTTTTAGTAGTCATTTCTAGGCTGTGTCTGGTTTGCAATTTAAAAATAAAACAAAAGACACACCATTTAAAGAAGAGTTCAGCTAAAATGAGTTAATGAGTTAAGCTAAGCTTAAAGCCACGGGTTTGATAAATTTTGCATGCCATAAAACTAATGGGAGGAATCCAAGTTGAGATAAGTCAGGACAAGCGTGGACTAGACAGACAGAAAGGAAGGGACACCCGCTGGAAAAGAAGGCAACCCCTCAATATAGCCAAAATGCTGCCAGGAATTTGGTCCATTGCCCGCCCCCCAGGGTACCTTCCTCCAGCTGCCCAGCCTGCACCTCGGCAGGTGGGCGGGGGGAGGGGCTTCCAGGGACCCCGCCCCCACTTTCTCCAACTGAGCCCCCTGCCCTCCTCAGGTTCTTCTGAAAGGGCCGCTGAGACAAAAGAAAGCATGATTTTCATCCAGATTAATGCAATATTTTTTTTTTCTGTTTCTGAATGTAGTATTAGGAATTAGGAGCCCTTAAAATTAAATTTAACCCAACATTCTCCCTTTCTCCATTTCTCCCTGTGCTCATCTTTTCAGTCTGCTTCTGCTTTCACTTCCTGAACTGGAGGAGAAATATTAGTTCGGTTTAAAAAAGGAAAAACCCATTGACAGAAGCATGCCCTTCTCCTCTGGTTCTTAGCATTCTGGAACGCACCTGTGTTAAAATATGAAGAAATAAAACAAATATAAATTATGCATTTTCCAACTTAATTTAAAATGCATTATGCTCTGCTTTGTTCTCTGGAATTAGTCTTATTAAGGGGACAGATCTGTATGGATTAATTTTGAGTTAGTTTATTCACTTCTTTGTAATTCAGTGGCAAGGATTTTTGTCCCCAGGCATCAAATTAAATTTATTTTTTTTTTTACTGTAAGTAACACATACAAAATATAGACCTCTTTGTGTTATTTCTTTGTTTACCTAGCGAGCAGCACATACCCGTGTTCCGTATCCACCAAAGCTAAAATCTCCCCTTTCCTAGAACAAAACTTTCCAAATGATTTTTAAAGCAATGTAACTGTTGTCACAATATTTGAGTTGAGCATAATAACCATTATCCTCTTTCTGGTATTCATTTCTAGAGAGATCTACGTGGCCTCCCTCCAACTCAAACTCTGAGTCCACCAGCCCTCTGGTCTCTGCCTTCGAATCATTTTGGCAACATATGAACCTGTATTTTACAACGATTTAAAATATGTACCAAATCATCATTTTTAAGTATTGTTTGAGTACAGTAATTCTTTGTTCCGCTTAGACGTTTTAAATCTTTATTTTCCTCCCCTTTATACTGAGCAAGAAAATCGTCTGAATTCTTAATTAGTCTTCTTTAAACAAAATATCCTTTCATATGCACTAATAAAGACTAAGGATCTTTCCCCTCTTGTTTAAATAACTGCTTGCTGTGGTATAAAATTGTAAGAGACACGATGCAGATCAAGTTGCGGGCTTGAAGTGGGGAAGAGGAACAAGCCATGCCATAATAAGCAGATTTTAATGATTTACTATAAATCAGCATTTTTGCCCTGTCAGTGAGATTGAAGAGGCAGACAGCTCCTCACATGTCTGCCGAGCAAATGTCTTCCTGATGAATCATGTGCACTGAATCACTGATCACAACATTCAAACGGCACATCCAAATAATGAGGGAAACATACACACAGCCTCCCGATGGCTGCTCCAAGGCAGCGGGAATGTATGTTTCTCGTTGTGGGGTAGTTAAACCCTTACGCTGATCCTCGGAGGGCTCTGCGGAGGGTAATGGAAGTGTATATTACCGGGTTAACCGTTGATGCCCTCACGTAGACGGATCTGCATAAATGCTCTGCCCCACCCCCAGACTTTTGATGAGACTCTAATCTAGTTGGGAGGAGAATCGGGGGGTGGGTGCCAGCAGAAAGACAGGCTATAATAATGAACCAAAGTGTAAAGGATCTGGCCACAGAAACCCATAGAAATCAGAGCTAATTTCTTTTGGGTTCAGGGCTCATTTAGTCTGGGGGCAGCTCTTTAAATGCACCCCCCTTTCAGGCTCCCTCCTGCCCCAAGCTCCATTTCATCACTTGCTCCATCAGTGTCTAATGTTCCCCCTTATAGATAGTGTTTCAGTGCTGCGACCCATCTCTGGGAGAAGAGCACTGGAGAAGGCTGGAAGGACCTCTCTGGAAACCATGTGCTGGACCCCCAGCCTGGACAGGGGAAGAAGGGAACCAGGCACAGGCGACTCCTCCTCTGGCTCAGACACAGAGCCTCTCCCTGGACCCAGACCCATGGATCTCAGGAGCCTTTCCAGCTGACACATCCAGAAGCCCTCCCTGATTGCCACCTTTAGGTCCCGCCTCCCCCCTGCAGCCTGCCATCGGCATCTCACTCGTGTGCTACTATGTCCTTTGTTGTCCTGATAACGGTCACTCATCCTAATGCACTGTGGTCTCCTCAGTTGCGAGGTCACTGGGTTTCCTTTTGTGAAACCATCACAATATCTTACACGTAGGGCATGCTTCATCATAGCCCAGCCACCCCCATGAGCAGTGGATGAATAAGTGATGAGGTCTTATTGCCAAGCTCGGTCAGCTCCACGGCAGCCTGAGACCCCGGGCTCTCACAGACAATGTGATGGAGTCCCAGGCCCCAGGATGGTCAGCTTCCTTTTGCCCTGTTCTAACCCCACTCCCTCTGGCATCCAGATCTGATGCCGCATTAGAATCCCACGGGCTTGCCAGAGGGAGCTGCCCCTCCAGCCCTGGGGGGTGGAAGACAATGTCCAGGGAGTGGAGGGGGTGCTTGGAGGCCAGCCCTATGTGTTTCAGACTAAAAGTCAGTCACATTGGACCATGCCCTCAAAGATTTTATTTAAAATATAAATCCAAGAGTAAGTCAAAGCTGCACCCCGGCCTCACCCTGAGGGTGATTAAGAATCTAATTAGAACTCTGAGGCTTTGTCCAGAAACACCTTCTTGTTAATGAGTGGACCTACGTGGTCGGTTTTGGGATGTCTCCCTTCCCCACCCTGGGCTTCATGCAGGGTGAACACAGCCTTCCTATCTCCAGATGTCCCTGCAGAGCGCAGAGGTATTGAAACTCGCCCACAGTGGCTCCTTCGCCCCTGGCTTATTTCACTTGGACGTCGCCCTAATCCCTCTCCTCACACGCCCCGCCTTCTAGACAGGCCAGGGTATCTTGGGGGCCTCTCACCTCCAGCGTGAGCTGGTGCCCAGCTGTTGCTCGTTGTGAGGGGGTCAAGGCATCAGGCACACCGGGCTGGCTCCCGGAGCTCACTGTCTAATTGGATGGCATCATCAGAGCAGCCTCGTCCCAACGCTGGATTTAACCTGCTCCACACTGCTGTTGGGAGAAGGCCTTCCAAGGGTACCACAGCTTTCTCTGGGGAGGATGTGGTGGGGGGTGGGCAGGAATCTTTGAACACGGGGCATCTCCACCACATTCCTGCACAGGGTGTTCCCCGCTGCTCCCAGAGCACAGCTGGAACCCCCCGCTCCACACCTCTGCCTGGAATGCCCACTCCTCTCCTACTCAAGTCAACTCAGTATTGAAAATAGAGCCCCCTCTTCCCTTGGAGTCCTGTCTCGTCTCCCAAAATGGAAGTTATCGCTTCCTTCTCTGAGCCCTGTAATGCTGTGGATGTTTTGAACGTTCATCCATTCATTTATTTGTTCATTCTTTCAAATTGTATCCAATAGAAGTCTCTCTGCCTCATCTTCAGAGATCCAGCGACGACGAGAGAGAGAGACCTGGATTCTGCTCTCATGAAGCGTCAATCTCATGGGTTTATCCCCTACACTGGGCTTCTTTACTGGTCCCGTCCAGTAACGAGGAAAACAAGGGTGCCAAGGGTGGGGTGGATGGGGTGGGGATGTGTGGAGTGTATGCTGTGTGCCAAGCAGCGTTTTGGACCCAGCAGGGAACTAGTCAGGGCTGGGCAGGGCCCTTTCCAGTGTGGCTTCAAAGACCTGTGACCTGTGTTTGTCACACAGACCCCTGCTCAGAAGGGCCCCTCACTGGTTTAATGCTCTGATGTTACTGCCTTAAAATTCCTAATAATTTTTGAGCACAGGTTTCCACATTTCCGTTTTGTGAAATCACAACAATCTTGATCCTTTCTTGGAAGGGTTTGAAATTCCGTGCAGGGAAGAGGAAATACACAAGTAAACAAACAAATGAACAAGAAATGTGGGATGCAGTAACTTATAAGTGATGAGCTGGGGAGCTGGAGGAAGGGCTACCTCAGCCTGGGGAATCCAGGAACCCGGTGGGGGTGAGGGCCCTTCTGAGTGGAGCTGTGAATGGCAGGAGGGCCCGAGGACATGGAGGGTGAGATACGCCAGTTAACCACATTACTGGTAAGTGAATTAGCCCCAGAGTGTGCGTAGATATGTGCTCAAACTTTTGTCGTGCTTAGGATGTGTGGGGGCACTGGGGACTTTCCCCCTCTCTGACCCTCTTAGGGGAGCTCCTGCTGCCTCCTGCCCCCAGCCATCGGCACCACTGGGAGCAGAAGGAACACCCTCGCCTGCGTTCTCCATCTCCCCTCCCTCCTCTCTCCCTGGCAGCCTGGGGATTGGGCCCTCGGGTCCTTTTGTTCCCTGTTCCCCTGCCTGACTAGATCTCCCTTTATTGCCTTAGGAAGTTTCATGGGACATGCAGTGGGGTGGTGGGGTGGTCCCACAGAAAACTTTCAAGACTGGCCACCATGAGCATCTCAGCTCCGGGGGACGACCTTGGGGCTGTTTGATGCTGGTGATGTGGCGACTTGGCCTGAGGCTGGGGAAAGACCAGGCAAGCTCCGGGCATCCCTCGTCTGCTGAGGTCGTCAGCCCCGGACACTGTGGCCGCACCGAGCACTCCGATGGCTTTGTCAGACCTTTCACTATGGCCTCCTGCAGCTCATGAGTTAAGTGTGAATTCTTTCCCTCCAGGGCTGGTGCCTCCTCTAGGTTTCTGGGGCAGTGTGGAGGATGGTGCCCGTTGATTGGCAGCTCTCAGTCCTGCTCCCTGACCCCTCCTTCCACCATCCAGGCTGCAGCTCCTTACAGGGAAGACAGAGAGCATAAAGGTCACACTAGAACAAAATTCTGACCATCGAGCCAGAAAGCAAGCTCCCTGCGGGCAGAGCCTTAGCGCAGGTAGTGGACGGCACACACAGCGCCACCAGCCGGCCGGGACCGGCTATGCCGCAGGTGTGCGGCTGGAATGGAAGGGAGGGGTCGTGGGGACGCAGGGCGCGTGGTTTGGGGGCAGTGACAACACAGGCTGTGTGCGGGCGAGCCTGCAGGAGACTTGTCAACACAACAAGGGATGACACTGAGCCCTGTGCAGTTGAAAGCAAATTTCAGCCACAATGTAATTATCCACCCAGGAAAAGAGGGGTCCCCTCTCCTGGGACAGCCATCCATGTGAGGAGAAGGAAAATAAACTCGTTCTAGGTCAATTTAAAGGTTAAATGGAGGTCAGCGAGGGGGAACAGAGACTGTCCCCGACTAGGGAACAGTCTCCTGGCCACTCGCGCAGGACTTTAACCTTTGGTTCTAATATTCATCTGGGGGAAAAAAAAAACTGTGAAGCAGATAATTGGATATTAGCAGACATACCATTTCAGTAATCTTTGAAAATAAAAAAAAAAAAGGGTGATTGCAAATCCAGTGGCAGTTACTTTAGAAAGATAGTAACGTGTAATTCCCAGTTTCTCAGACTGTAACTTTTGCACTTACCACTAATTTCTCCACTGCTCCAAATGCAGTGTATACATTTAGTTTAGAATTTATCATCACCGTTTGTGTATATTACGCCAGCGGCATAATCCATCCTCATGAAGCTAATGCTCGGCATTAGGGAAATGGACTCCGTATGGATCCTGCCAGCCTCTGGCCTCAAACACACCCCGAGCTGACACTGCGGGTGCGTGCGCCCCGCGCCCCTCCCCCAGGATGCGCGTGGCCTCATGTTCCGCAGTATCTCCAAATGGCACGCTCTGATTTCTGCAAGTAGCCGGTGTCCATTGTCTGTGAATGTAAAAATCAATGACCTACATAAGATTTTGATTTTGCACTTGGAATTGAGAAAGAGAGAAAGAGAGAGAGAGAGAGTCTGCGACGCAGAAAATAATGAAACAGTCATGTTAAAAATTATAAGCATGTTGAACTCAAAAAATATATTTTCTTGAGGATATTTTTTTTTTTTGCCTCTGAACAGGAACATATTTAATTTCATGGTTATTTGATTAAAACAGTTAATTGTATTAATGCGTTATTGAGCTGAGTGTGCTGGTCATTCCAAGGTGGAGGCTTGCTCAGGCACTTGAGAACAAAAACCCGTAATTCCAATTCTGCTTGGGAGCTAGTGGAACTAGGAACCGCTAGTGAAATCTCTCAGTGTATATTCAATCCTTGTTTTTATTTTCTTAAAAGAGGGGGGGCAGCCTCAAACTGCTGATTTCTGCAGAAAAATCTGCAAATGAACTGTTCTATTAGCACAAACATACCGAAGTCTTTAGAACCCCTCTCTTCAAAAGCATAATTAGGTATTTATTTCAGACATACTAACATCTTTGCAGTAGCTAATAAGATGCAGCCCATTTGAATATTAATATAATAAATGATTAAATTAAACAGCAAGATTCAGACTCAGAAATAGCCTTTATAGGTCCCAGGGGGTCACTAAAACTGTTTCCATTTCTTCCTACAGTTAACATAGTGCAAGGGACATGAATGCATAGAGCAATATTTGTCTTATGAAACGCGGAGTTTTATATGGTGCTATTCAGTTTTATTACTCCACAGTTTGAATCTGGGCCCCGAGTGAAGTCACCGTGCTGAGGCCTGACAGCCCTACTTCCTGTCTCACCGCTTGCTGGCATCCCAGAGACGCTCTACTGCTTGGCAAAGGGTTCCCTCTGATGGTCCCCAGACCAAGAGGTGCCTGTGCAGACGGGCACCAGGTACACTCACAACACCATTTAAAAAACAAAACAGAACGAAAACCGGTTCTGCGTATCAAGCTGCCGGCTTTATTTTGTGCGCCTGTGTGGTGTGTTTCACGACTCCACACGGTGGCTGTGTGTGACTCGGAAGCCACACCCAAACCCAGGGTGCAGCCAGAGCCAGCTGTGCCAGCATGCGCCAGGCACTCCATCTCTCCACCAAGAGGGACCCCCTCCCCCAGCTCCACTGGCACAAGAAAGAATAGGCAAAGTCGGCAATTATAATTGGCCGTTATTCCAATAAAGGTGTTTCCCTTTTTAAATTAGTCCATGAAAACTGCACACTCTCCAAATCCCATGAACCTGAGAAGTGTTAATAAACATCTGGCCATGGTTTTTGCTTAATTAGCATTCCTTAGTTTGGACGGAAGTCTGTTTATGTAAAACAAAACACTCACAAACACACACACACGCACACACGTGCACACGCGCGCACACACACACAGATTCTGTTTTGCAAGCCACAGCCCCTCAGAAATCCAAATGCAGCCATCCCTAATGGGTGGTGAGAGATTTGGGTCTTTCCAATACTCGTATGTGTCAACTGAGCATCAGAGGAGAATATACTTGGCTCTGCATGCTTAATTTTACTGTGCAGGTCTCAGATCCAATATCTACTAACTTGACATCGCCGTGCTGTTTGGAAATATTCACATTTCCAAAATCGTAAAGATATTGAAGCTTGGAGGTCCGCTTGAATAAAATAGAAAGCAACTATTTTTGTGTTGGTTTTCAACACAAACCAACCTCCAGCATGTCCACAGGCCACATTATTATTACCCACAGCCCCAAATCTCCCAGCCCCATCTCTCTGAAGAGCAGCATCGGCAGGAAGGTAATGGATAAACTGTAACCCGGCTTGCAAGACTCTACTGTCAAAATTAGATAAAAGAAAACTAGGAAGAAAACTCAAAGATAAGTGGTACAAAGTAAATCAAAACAAATCATCTTACCAAACTTTATTCACATCTGATACCATTTTTAGAAATTAAGGTCAGTTTTGTGGAACTAATAGGGAGGTATACCTATATATCTTGGACACCATGACAGTGCTGGAGTGGAAGATTTATACTCCATGGTTGCAGATGCAGAAGAAAGATAGGAGAGATCAAATGGAAGTGCATGATAACAAATGAAAAATGGTCCCCACAGCCCATAAATTAATTGAGAAAAGAAGGTTGTCATTATTTGAACATGCTATAAAATAAGGTATGGGGTCCAGATGGCTGAGGATAGATAGGCCCACAAAGTTTGAGTAATTGATGACTCAAAAATAAAACAAGATCATAAAGAAATGAATCACATCGGGCAAGTTCGTGGAGGAATATTATAAGAGAAGGGAACAGATGAAAAAAACGCACATGGAGCCAAAGATGAACCCCGCCCCCCAATCTCCGGGACCGTTTAAAACCAAATGGAAATATGCAAGCAAGGGCATGAGTGGGGATTCAAACTGGGGGAGACAGAAATAGAGTCCAAAGAAAGGTTCATTTCAGATGTTGCTTTATTAACTGAGTCAGCTTTCTTTGGGGGCTTTCTGCTGCAAACCCACTCCTTTTCTCTCTCTCTCTCTCTCTCTCTCTCTCTCTCTTTTTTTTAATGGGCTCAAAATAGGGCTGTGCCGAGGTGGGCCACCAGCCTTGCAAATAATAGCTTTCTGCTGCTGCCTCCTGAGCTAATTTTCCCACTGGAAAATTCAAAAACAGTTTGCCTTTGGGGGAT
The DNA here is from genome assembly GCF_009834535.1 of Camelus ferus. Classification (NCBI taxonomy): domain Eukaryota; kingdom Metazoa; phylum Chordata; class Mammalia; order Artiodactyla; family Camelidae; genus Camelus; species Camelus ferus. The sequence goes on along the minus strand of NC_045704.1, from coordinate 24,974,079 downwards.
ATATGAAGGGTGGCTGGCAGCTTGGGAATTTTCTTTGTGGCCTTCGGGTGGGAGGGCAAAGGAGCAAACCCAGTGGATTTCCCACAACCATAGAAGCCAGACCTTTCTCTAAGGAGGTGCCATCACTGCCGAGGTAAAGTCATCTTCTCTCCACCCAGTGTGGGTTCGTTGGTTCCTCTCCTGGAAATAATATTTCTGGGGCAACTAGATGCGAAATGAATTCTAAGCTAAACATCAAATTCTTCTTTCCTTCCTCCCTTCCTTTTCTTTCTCCTCCTTCCTTTCCTTTTTTTTAAATTTCTTTCTTTTCCTTCTTGTTTTTTCTTTTATCAGAGTTCCTTTCTTCCTTCCTTTCTACATTTCTTTCTCCTTTTTTTTTTTTTTTAATCACTACTTATACCACCATCTGTAATTCCACCCATAGCCTTGAAATACAGGAAATGGAGCAGCGGTGCGGTATTCCATATTTATGACTTCTCAGTACATCAGAGCATTGCTGACTTTGGAGAGCCCTCATCTGAGCACAGCGCGGGGGAGACGCTCCACATTCAAGCCAAGAGAGGACGGCTTGGGGCAGAGCGGCCCCTCGAAGCATCCTAACCGGGCCTCTCCACGCTCCCCAGCCGCCCTCCGCTTGCTCCTTGTTTCTGAAATGTTTTTTATCCCCCCTCTGCCTCTCTTCTTTACACACATGTATATTTTTGCCCTCCAAGCCCCCGTATTTGCTGTTCACGCTAGGAGAGTGATATGAATATTCTGAATGAAAATAGCACACTGGGAGAAACTGCTAGGTACCAAGGCCAGTGTCAGCGCAGGCGGCCCGGCGTTCACACTGCAGGTGGGCGGGCGGGCAGGCGAGGAGCGCGTCTGCTTCTGCACAATGCTCTCCCCCGCCAGCATCCCAGTCCCTCACACTAGGTTTCTTGGCAACTGATTATTGATGACCAAGAAAACACATACAGCAGTGGAATTCCACTGCTCCTGAAAGTGCATGATCACACGCTATGTTTTCCTCAAGAAACAGATACATACGTGTGCACCTGAGTGTGTGTGTGTGTGTGTGTGTGTGTGTGTGTGTGTGTGTATGAAGAGGTTGGAGCCAAAAATGAGCAAATGTGACAAAATAAAGGCAGAGTTAAGGAGTCCCTCAAAAACTCCTCTCTCTCATTATTAAAGGTACGCAAATCTCCAAGGAGTGGCACACATGGAATAAACCAAAATATGGCCCTCCGAGTTGAAGGCAAGCCAAAGGACTTGAAAATAATCTGAAGACAGAAATATAGAGGCAGCAAACATTTCAAGAGAAGGAGACTTGCCAGCAGGATTGATTTGAATACTCTGCCTGAAGATTTATTTTGCCTTACCGTCATAAAAGGCAAATGCCCACCCCCCGCCGCCCCCACCTCCCCAGACAGTGAAGGAGTTGGGATAAAAACCTCTTTGCCCGGGTGGCAATGGCTATGTCTTAGTAGCAGCTAAAAATGGATGAGAAGTATCAGAGAAATGAACTTCTGCGGTTTTCAAAAAACGGTTCAGAATAGATGAGCCAACTCCTTTACATGTTCAAAAGAGAGAGGGAACAATTTTGTGAAATGCTAAGGCAGTGCAAAGTGAATGTTAAATAGTTTTTATCCACCAAAAAAAAAAAATAGACTTATTCAAATGCATGTCTTGCTTGTCTTTAACTAAAGTGAAATTTCTTAAATCCAGCTGTAGTCTTATGGGCGGCGGGGGATGCATGGGGGGCGGTGGTGGGGGGACAGCGGAAGCACAGAACATCTTCCCTGAACCGAACATCATGTCGTTTTAAAAGCAGAGGCACACGCTATTGATTTTTTTTTTTAAATACAAATTTGGCAGATTTCACATGATCCATTACATTTCTCAGGACGGTGAAGATGCAGCTTGCATGATTTATTCAGAATAAGGTCCATTTTTAGCTATATTTAAGTCTCCTATTTGTTATTTAACATGTGTTTAATGTTTTCTGTCCCTGCTGTGCACAGCTGCAAGCTGCTATTTTTTGGCAATTTTTGTGACTGGGAAGTGATTTGTGTCTTTGCATCTCACCTTTCTATTCTATGGCCTGCTGTTTTGATTTTTTTTTTCCCCTCAACTTTGAGAAATAAGTTACTCTGTGTCGTGACCTCTGTTTCACTTTGCTGGGCAAACACAAGAGCTTAAAGGACACAACCGACCATGGCAAAGCTTTCTGATGGGGGTTTTGAGGAAGACATCACTGGGGATCTGGGGTGAACTGAAATTTCAGAAAGTTTCTATCAAAAAAAACCAAAGTTGTTTTCAAACCAAGGGTGTCTGTTGCAATTTAATGTGATATTGACATGATTCTTGAGGCCTTAGTCATGCAGGAAGCAATCTATCAGCCATTTGTGGGAGGAGGCGGCTTCCCTCGCCATCCGGCTATTTTAGAAAAGGTCCCATGGATTGGCAGGCACTGCCCCACCCCACCCCTCCGAAAGTGCTTGCCAGAGCAGCCTTTCTGGAAGAATCATTCCCTTAAGAAGAAGGGCACGTCTCACAGTGTTGGCTCCTTCCAGCGCCAAGTCAAAAAATGCCACTGCAGCCACCACGGTGCACGTCCCTCTCCGCCCCTGCCCGGATGGACACAGAAAGTGGGCAGTCCACGAGCACGCTGCGAGGTACAGTGCATCAGGCCTGGATGAACAGAGTTTTGCCAGCCCCGTTGGATACATCACATCTAAGTAAAAAGTCTCTAAGTGTTTATCTGATTCAGGCAAACACGATGATGGCATCGAATGGCTTGGTGATTTATTTTCCCAAAGCCTAAAGGATCCTGCTTAATATTGCTTGATGTATGCTAACCTTCCCTTTCTAGGATCTGCCGTGTTGCAGTGGTTTAATCCTGGTCTCCTACTTATCTGAAACACACTTGCCGACTGTGCTGTGAAAATTGAATCTTTTCCTCACCATCTTACTGACATGAAAAATATATAATACAGTAAATGATTAATGCAGTTATAAACTCTACCTGAGATAAGATTTAAGTATTCATATTTCTATCATGTTAATACAACACGATAAACCCATGAAGCCAACTTGACCGGGGCATTTGTTATTCTGTCCAGTGTTCAATTATTCTTTGTCCAAATACAATTTAGGGGCTTGCTGTAATGCAGTCACTTGCTACAACACATTATGGGCTTCTGGGAGATAATAAGCCGTCTCAATGGTCAGTCTCAGAGACCCTGCTCCCTAAAAGGCCCTACGGAATAGGGGAATGTGCAGGCGCAGAGCTTGGGCTGGCCGAGGACAGGCCTCCTGAAAAGATCGTCAGCACCAGGAAGCCAAGCGCGTTTTATTCACCCTTTCTCAACCCTTTTATGAGAATGTCTCCCGATGAAGGAAAACTTATCTGCCATAATCCAAAGGAAGCTTAGAATCAGCGTGACTACTGAAAAGCTGCCTCCCCCCTAACACCAAAGAGGGCTTTTCATCTGCGACTGGAGAGGAGCTGTTTCTTTGTCGGCTCTGAATGCCCCTCCTCCGTGGTACAAGCGGCTCACACACGCCGTGTGCCGTTCCCCACCCACCTCATTATTTTTATACTTCTGATGATGTCGATTTTGATTTTCAAATGCCAGCCATTTATAGCTCATTCAGAAACACACACAACATTAAGGGCTTCAAGATCCCTGCCATTAGCTGGGCCTTGGGGGGGCATCTCGGGAATTTCAGGAAAAGAAGGACAGCGCAGTGGTCACGCGTCTGGGTTTGGCATCCCGGATCTGTCCCTGACTAGCCAGGAGACCTCGATTGGATGACTTCACCTCTGCACATCTCAGTCCCCAGCCTAAGAAAGATAGAACAATGCTTTCTACCCCTTAGGACTGATAAGCAACCACGGACAGAATGTGGTGTATATTAAGTTCCCAACCAATGTCCATAATTTTGGGTGGTCAGTATTTCCTGCCTTCTCAGGACAGTGGATGAGTCGACATTGGGCAGGAGGCTCGTTGTCGATACCTCCCACCCCAGGCTGGACAGGGGCATTCAGTCCTACATCTCCATCATGGTCTCTCCAGAAATTGCTGCTGTTTTGAGAGATGCTGCCATCCTTGGTGTTCTGACCTTAGTGCCTGGGAGGAGATGTGCTTCCAAGGGCCCCCAGGGCAGGCAGAAGCGGGCAACATTCTGCAGGAGGCTCCCTTGCCATCCAGCATAAGGGAGGCTCAGAGCACGCTTGAAGGCTAAGGTGTAGGAGTGTCGGGAATGCCGACGGGTATGATGCAGTGTGTACACAACTCTCCTGGGGAGTGTCCGCACACAGGGCCTGTGAGCCACTTTTGCTTATGGCCTGACTGTAACAGAGAGCTCTCCAGACTAGGTGCTCCATGTTCTCAATAGGGCAGAGTCCATGCCAGGAGGATGGGTGAACCTGAGTTTCCCTGAGTCTCTTGGCGAGGATGGGGCATAGCCATCCTTCAGATGTGCCACTCAGTGGACAGGTTTTCAGGAGGAAGGAATGTCTATGTTTGTTTGGAGCCAGGATGAGATGGGTCATTGGACTGGGTCCTGGTGGCCAGAGAAAAGCAAGATGGCACCCATAGTCTGGGTGGGAGGGAAGTTGGGAAGATTACGTGCTAAACTGAACAAGTCCCTTGAGACTGGACTGCGATTATTTTATAGGGGGGACAGGACCTAAGAGGGGGTGGTCTTCACCCCTACTTTTTAGAAATTGACATATTAATACTGATTTTGCACAGCTTAATGAGATCAGGTGTCTGCACAACTGCCTTTCTGGAACAAACCACCTAGTTCTTGATGGATGCTCAAAAAAACCCCACTAGTTTCATGGGAATAAAATGCCTTTTCTGCAAGTGTAGGATCAGACATTTGAGCTTGGGCAATAGTGTTCTTGGTAGGATCTTTGATCGCACAGGGTTAAGGAGGGCACTAACGGGGCAGAAGGCTAAGAGGAATTAGTGCCCAGCCCTTGACTAGCTAGCTGCTCACCACTCCCCAAGGCTGGCAACCTGGACCCCCTCCTCCCCTAGAGTCCTCCCTCCCTTGCTTAGACCTGGAAAGGAGCAGATCTGTGTTTTCTTTCCATGAGGCTGTTTGGCTCTTCCCACAGTGGGGCTGGGCTTTGTGTGGGCTGCCAGCTTAAACAGGGGGGTCCTCCATCCCCTGAAGTCTCCCCTACCAGCTCCTTGATTTTGAAAATGTCTTTACAAGGAAAGGTGTATTTTAAGTTGTGATGCTTAGAAATATTAGGGGTTTTTTTTAATTCTTATTTTTTAATGACATGTAGTTGATTTACAATGTTAGTTTCACGTGGACAGCCAAGTGATTCAGTTATACATATACGTACCTACATGTATATAAAAAAATATTAGGTTTGAAAAGAGTTTCTTTACCAAAACTGAAAGCAGATTTTCTCCTAAGAGCGTCTTTAGCGGGAGTAAGAGGAAGGCTAGCTATCCCATGAAGGCTGTCCTATGCCTGGTTCCAGGAAATACTTGCCTAATGAATGAATATGTGAGGATAACTGAGGATCTGGGTGTCTGGTAAGGTGAGTACTACAAATCCTGAAAAGTACATTCTCAAGGACATTATTTCCCCCTTCGTCCTCAGCAGCCAGCAGAGTGCTAGGCATAGAGGAGGCATTCAGCAAAACTTGCTGAAATTAACTGATGGAAAGGATGACCTCACATGGGTAAGTATACTTTACTACTTAAAAAACTGACACAGGTCTTGACATGAGCTCAAACCTGTTTCCCTGTTCTCAGCCACATTGGCTCTGGCATCACAAAGTGGCCATGAGGTTGTCCCTGCCCTCTTCTGGTTCTGATTCTTCTGACACCCTGTGTCTTGGCGTCAAGGTCCTCCTCATAGTCACCAGTCCCTTTCATTCAGTCTTCTCCTCAAATCCCCAGTCACTGCCGTCTGGACACAAACGTGCATGTTCCATGGTGATCCCAAAGGCCATCTGGACAGACCCTCTTCTTCTCCTCCCTCATTTTTACATCCACCCTCTGCTTAGGGGGTTGCAATCATCAGAACATTTTAGCGGATAACAGATGCAAAAATGTCTCATGACTCAACCATCCAGGCTTGCCCAGGGCTGTCCTGGTTTAGCGATGGCAGCCCCATTTCCCAGGGAACACCTTGGTCCTAGTCAAACCAGGATGGATGTTCACCGTACACAGCAATCCCAAGTCTAACAGTTTGTTCTAAGAAAATAATCATAGATGTGTGTCAAGATTTAGCTACTAAGCTTTTGTCAGAGCATTATTTGTAATCTTGAAACATTGTAAATGAGCCCAACAAGCCAACCCGCAAGGAAGCGGTGAGAAGGATCATCTGTTTGCATACAGTAGGCTGCCCTGCCGCCATGACAAAAAAGGCGGTACGTGGGGCCGTGAGGGAGATGGGAGAGGATGCGTAATACATCTGCATATATGATGCAGATTTATGTAAATACACAAATTCCACATAGGTGGAGTATGCACAGAACTTAGGGCTCTGAAGCCAAACCAGCTGGTTAAATCCTAGCCTCACTGCCTCCTAGCTATGTTACGTGGGGCAAATTACTTCCCTCTACCCCGCCCCGGTCACCTCATCTCTAAGTGTGGGTGGTATGAGCACCTGCCTCGTCAGGCGGTAGCGAGGCTTTAATGAGTTAACACAGGAAAAGAACTTGGAACAGAGACCAGCACGGGGCGTCTACTTAATAAAATAACCACTGCTGTGGTTGCTGCTGGTGGAGGGAGTGCTGGCTGAGCCTGGGTGATGTGCCAGGCTCGGGGCTCAGACGTTGTGACTTCACTCCTCACGGCATCTCCCTAAACCAGGGTAGAAAGTTGCCGCAGGTCTCAGGCTAGTTGAGTGATCAGTCAGGATCTGAACGTGGGCTCTCTGACTTTTACAGTCAGTACTGAGAGCAACTGGCTGGCCCCCAGAGTATCTTGATACACGGTTGTCATGATCTGTGCACAGGCAAACTTAGCTCTGGGTTGGGAGTGTACCTGTCTGTCCGAATCTCACCTGTGCTGAGAGTCGTTAGCACCAGGACAGCAGAAAGAGAGAGTGGTGGCTTAAAACTGGACCCCTGGTTGTCATTCGAAACATCTTTAGAAAGATGCTACCACGATTCAGGATGCAGCCAATCTGTTAATGGGACAAAGGAGACTGACTCTCACACGCCTAATATGCAATTACATGTGGTAGAAACCACCAGGTCCTTAGGGGTAGAGAAAGGAAGTTCTCACTTAGGAGAGGTCTGGGTGTCTAACTCAGGGAGGACTTTCTGTCAGTACCGAACGTCTCTCTGCCTAAAGCTTCCAAGTGATCTTGCAGAGAAGACCCTCAACTTAAGAATTTATGTCTGAATTGGGGGAGGGGAGTTTATTTACAAATTTAATCAAATGGGAAATGCAGACTGAACTCTAATATTCTTTGATGTGCTTCAGAGATAGGCTGTCAATCATAAAAGTGCTTGAAGATACCAGTATCGAGATTACCAAACATGGGTTTTTGGGAAACCAGTGCTCCCATGAAGCGGGGCGTGACTGCTTGTGGCCAAGAGTAACTGAACATGAAGAAAGCATGGATTCAAATTTTGATCATTTTAATTGTGATTTAGAAGAATGAACCAGAATGAAATTGAATGGATAAATGAAAATCTTATTCCCCAGTGGAAACATGTTTCTGTTCATTTAATATTGTGCCCTCCTTTCTAAATAAAGATGCTCTGGTGTTTCTTATGACTGATGAGAGGGTGTGTGCATGTGTGTATAAAATATTATGCTACATTATATTTTATATTTGTTAACTATATATTATATTATGTCTTTATATATATGTATATAAATCAAAGGATTTATAACAAAAAATTATAGTTATATTTGGGTAGTAGATTATAGATGTTTTTAAATTTTTCTTTGTCTGTCTCATCTGAATTTTCTACATTATCCTCAATGACAATGCCCTATTTTAGCAATAAGAAGACTCACACAGAAGAATGCAAAAATATCTGAAGCCAAACCTATGCAGTCCAAAGCCGTCTGTTTCCAGTTTCTATGCTAAGCCCAACTTGCACATTCGCAGAACACAATTCCTGTTACAGGCATGCGGGAGTGGTTCATCAGAACTGCATCTGGAGTTGCATCCCTGGCCCCCGGGCTGTCAGGGACTAAGATGGGTGCTTCTAAATTCTGGGGGATGGGCTACCTATTGAGCTGTAGGTAGTGCCTGCATTTTGTTACCCGTGGTGACAGCTGCCAATGTGTGAGTGAATGTGAAATGTCAAGTTCTCTGGCACCATTCCTGGAAGAATCTGTAATTTACTGGCTCCGTCATGCACTCTCTGAAGTATTGCTTGGGAGACAGGCTATGACCCACCCAAGATCTTGGCAGAGTTTTCTTTGGGGTCCTCTGAAGGCCACTTTCCCATCAGGGTACTTTGGTGGGGACCTTCCCACCCGGTTCCTCTTGCTTCAGATTTCTCCTGGGAAAGTGGCAGGGGTCTTTGGCACATCCCCACCCCCCTTTTTTTAATGCCTGTATTTCTGGTGAAATCCCACAGAGGCACGAAGTGTGGAGCAGGGGATGCTGTTTGCCCCATCCTATTTTGAACTGTGGTAAGGTGACTGGAGCCCTCAGCCATCAGGAAGGAAGCGATGCCTGGGGAGTGGCAGGAGTGAGCCGAGTGACTCCAAAAAGGCTTTGGTATTGGCTGGAGGACTCACAGAGAGGGTGCCTGCCAGTTCTTTCTGTAGTTTGTGTCTTTTAGTGCCAATTCAGTCACCTGCGCTAATCTAACGCAGTGTCAGGGTTACTGGTTTTTTTTTTTTTAAATTGCTGCAAGTGAAGTGCATAATTAAATGTTGTAAATGAAAAATTCACCCTGAGATCCTCTCACTACCGCAGATGGAACAAGACAAGTCATCTCCAAACGTGGGGAGAGCAGCAGACCCTTTCATGGATGAACATCACGGACCACTTGTTGAGGGGGTGTGTGCATAGCCAGTGCCTGACAGGATGCTGCGAACCACAGGAGCTGGGACAGCCCTTTGTCCCCATACCTGTGTGTTCTGGGGTCTGGGGAGTACAGACAGGAAACCCACAGGCTGCAAACAGCCACCTCCCAGGCCAAGGGCCACCCTGGTCAGTCATGAATGATGGGTCACCTTGATTATACAGCTGGGCTAGGGCATGGCCGGAGAATGGAAGATGGAGGGGAGAGCACAGTAAGCTGGGAAGCTGGGGTCTAAACATAGGCTGTCGGACACCAGAGTCTGAGCTGGTTGGTACTCCTGACATGAATTAGTGTACTTCCACACTGATTGACTGACTCGACCCAAAGCGTCCAGGCTCACCTCATCATTTAATAGAATCTGAAGCATCTTCAGCCCGGATGGCTCTCTTAAATACTAAACTCAGACATCTTTTGGATGTGCCCCCTTGGGTGTGCCATTAACATCTTCGTCAACGTGTCCATGACCAAACTCATTGGCTGCTGGCTTGGTTGATGAGGGAAGGACCCCAGAGCATCTTCCCTGAGCCCTCCCTTGCAACACCCACCCCCAGCACCAGTAAATGGCAAGTCCACAGAGTGGCCAGGGTGCCCACTGGGCCCTCTGCAGTCCTGCCTCTAGTTTCTCCCCTGTTCAATAGGTTCTCCATGCTACGACCAGAGATGTTGTTCTAACCAGGGTCTGGCAAGTGCTTGCTGGCTCTCTGCTGGCTGTAGGATAAGCCCCACACATGTTAATATGCCCTTTAAGGACTTTTTTGCTGCTGTCACCTGGTAACATTCCCTCAGCAGCCCTGACACCCCAGCTGTGATTGAAAACTCACCCTGAAGGAGCTGCACTGCTTGGACGTGAGGGGCCTACCTGGGCAAAGGCGTGGATGAGAGAGCAGTGGCTTCCGCTGCCTTTGTTCCCGCCTCACGATCTTGTTCTCAAGGCTCAGCTCCCATTGACGGGCTGCACACGTGTGGTCCCAGCCCCGGCATCAGCGCCCTGTAGGAGGACCGTCTTCTGCTACTGGTGTCCTCTCGCTTAGTGACCCAGAGAGACTGAGCATCTCGAGGGTAGGGACCATTCCTCTAGTATCTTGTCATCATCCAGCATGCAAACCCTGGGGACTCAAGGAATGTTTGTGAATTCATCACAAAACTCTGAAAGCAATTATTTGGGCAACAGAAACAGGGAAAGGCTCTAATTCCCAGTCGAGGCTAGACTCCAAGACGAAAGCCAAGCCCCTGGTATTGGTTCACCTGGGCCCCGACAGGCTGCTGGAAACCCCAAGCCTTTGGAGAAACTGGAAGCTGTCAGTCTGTGGCTCTGTCAATCACATGCCTTTTGCAAAGGCTCAAACTCATTAGGAGGGTAAAAAGCCTTTAAGAAAATGTTGTCAGAAAGAATCAATCAATTTAAACATTTAAAAGTAAAATGTGCATCCATCTCTACGAGGAGGTTTTCATCATGCAGGGGGTTCCCTCCTGATGGTGTCCCCAAGAGCCTGGGAACAGGAGGCTGTCCTTCTGAGGCCTGACCCCTTGGGGAGGGGAGAGAGGGAGGGGCTGGGCAGCTCAGGAGCCGGGAGCTGCTGAGGCTACAGGAGAATGGGCTGTGTTGGGCTCCAGTTGCTGTGGGCCCCACTTTCCCATAAAGGGATGACGTTGTTTCAGGTCCTTATGAGTCAGGGTGCGTGGATAAAATGATCATCTGATCCTGTTTTCTGGCTGGCACTGAGGTTTCTTCTATAGATTCTTCTTTGAAAGAAGGAGAAAAGGGAGAAAGGAAAAAAGAATGGAAGGAAAGAAGGAAGGAAGGAAGGAAGGAAGGAAGGAAGGAAAGGCAGGAGGATTGTCACTATTTGCATTTTGATGGTATCGTGGGCCTTTATGGACTTGAGCTTCGGAGTGGCCCTCCTGGCCAGTTACTGTTATCTTCATGGTGGCTGCTCAGAGATGTTACATAACTTGCTTGAGCACACGCAGCTAGGCTCCAGGCATCCTTAGAACCCACTTTGACTTTGATCACACTTTTTGCAAAGGCCAGAAGGAAGAAATAAAGACAATCAAATAAAAGTGGGAAAGCTCTCTTTAGTAGGGGGTATTTTTCCAGATATAATGGGGCAGAAAAGACCATCTTTGAAAGTGAATTTGGGAGTGGAAGGTGAGGAGGGGGCCAGGGTCTCCCCCGAGCTGGGTGTGCTGGGAGGGGGAGATGGGGGTGTGGTGGCTGTGGATTCTGCCAACTGTCTTCTCGCCCAGGTCAACAGCCAAGGAGTCTCTAGAACGACTCTTCTGGGGTGAAAGTTAGTTAATAAATCCAAGACCAAATTATAATTTGAGGTAAAAGGACAATTTCTTGAAACTTCAGGATAAAACCCAACCAATGGAGTGAAAAAAAATATTAAGTGGTTTCTTCTTATATTGGTCTCGTGGGACCTCAAATCTTGACACGTTAGCTAACCAGACAGCTGCCTGCATGGGGTGATTTCAAGGGCTTTCGAAAGTACCCTGCCCTGTTTCCCTATCCCAATGGACTCCCTTAAATGCCTCCCTTGCCAACCTGAAATTCGACCATTGGAGTTGATTTAAGCCTAGGACTTTCACTTTGTTCACATGTAAACACCCACGGCGACAAATAACCCTTAAGTGTCAATGAGATTCCCAAAGTCGGAAAGGAGGCTTGAAGAGGGGGGTATGAGACAGAGGAAAGAGAAGGGGGAGCCAATGGCAGGAGTGGGAACTGGGAGAGCCAGAAACTCACCTGGCATCCTTCTCTCTTCTCTTAATTTAAAAAAAAAAAAATTAAAATTACCTTCTCCGCAGCTTGTCATGGCACGTGCCAGCACAGCTTTAGGCAAGTCCTTTTTGGGGACTGACATACAGGAAAATTCTCCTATACAGAGCAATTGGGAAGCCCTGGACACACCTTCTCCCTTGAGAACAGCACCTCCCTCCTTGGCACTGCTGGGGTGGCCAAGGGATCCAAGCGTCCGTGGTTGCTAGCGCCTCTCTCTGGACCTCATGAGGCTGTACCAGAGCATCCGCTTACTTTGGAGAGGGGAGGGGGCAAGGACAGTCAAATATCTCTACTATTTAAATTTAAAATGAAAGAGATTTGGGGGGAAGGGAGTGGGAAGGGATAAACTGGGAGTTCGAGATTTGCAGATACTGACAGGTATACCCCTTGAGAACAGCACCTCCCTCCTTGGCACTGCTGGGGTGGCCAAGGGATCCAAGCGTCCGTGGTTGCTAGCGCCTCTCTCTGGACCTCATGAGGCTGTACCAGAGCATCCGCTTACTTTGGAGAGGGGAGGGGGCAAGGACAGTCAAATATCTCTACTATTTAAATTTAAAATGAAAGAGATTTGGGGGGAAGGGAGTGGGAAGGGATAAACTGGGAGTTCGAGATTTGCAGATACTGACAGGTATATATAAAATAGATAAACAAGTGTATACTGTCTAGCACAGGGAACTGTATTTGGTATCTTGTAGTAGCTCACGGTGAAAAAGAATATGAAAACGAACATATGTCGATTTATGTATGACTGAAGCATTGTGCTGTGCACCAGAAATGGACACAACATTGTAAACTGACTATACTTCAATTTGAGAAAAAAGGTAAAAATAAATAAATAAATAAAATGAAAGAGGTTTGAAAATCTTTAAACCATTCGTTTATTTTATTGTTTAGAAAATTGCCGTAATAGGTAGAAATCTTCTTGGTCATTTTACATGTCGATGCACAGGTGTGTACACACACACATATTACCTTTGTATGGCATCTGATTCTTTTCTAAGCATCCTGGAGGCTCAGAGCTGAAAAGAAACTTCAAGGTATATAAACATTCTTCAAGCCCTCTGTAAAGAAAGGGCTTCCTGCCAATTAGCCCCCTAGCGTCTGCTTAATCACTTCTCACGACAGAGAGCTCACTATTTCCAGAAGCAGCATGTTTCCTGTTTCGATAGCTGACAGATTTCGACTTAACATAGAGATGAAATTTCTGTTGGCCCAGAACATTACTGGATTCTTTTGACATTCCAGGTACTGGGCTAAGCCCTCCACAAATGTTATCTCTTTCGATTATATCAACAGTCCTGTGAGATGGGGGTTATTCTGCAGAGGAGGAAACTGAGGCCCAAAGAGACAAGTCGCTGACAATGACACTGTCAGTAAGTGGCCCCTGTGGGATTGGATCCTGGGTCTGCAGATTTCCAAATCCTCACTCTTGACCCCTGATCTTGAGACTCTGTTCATTTGTCTGTCCTCCTCATGGAACAAAGCTAATTCCTTCTCCCATGTGTGTTACCCAGGCTTCCCCGGAGAAACAAAACCAATAGAAGACATAGATAGATAGATAGATAGATAGATAGATAGATAGATAGATAGACAGACAGATAGGAAGACAGATAGAGATATATAGATACGCATTGTACAAAGGGATTTATTACGGGAATTGGCTTAGATGGTTCTGGAAGCTGAGAAGTCCCCTGGTCTGCCGTATATGAGCTGGAGGGCCAGGAAGGCCACTGATATAATCCAGTTCAAGTCTGAAGGCCTAAGAATTGGGGGACTGACCAGTGGTGTAAGTCCTGGTCTGGGACTGTGAGCCTGAGAGAGGAGGTCAGCGTCCTAGGGCAGGGGAAGATGGATGTCTCAGCTCCAGCAGAGACAGCGGATTCACCCTCTCTCTGCATTTTTGTTCTTCTCAAGGCCCTCAATGGACTGGATGATACCACCCACCCTAGGGAGGGCGACCTTCTTCACTTAGTCTACTGATTCAAATGCTCACCTCTCCCAGAGACATCCTCACAGACACACCGCGAAGCAATGTTTCACCAACTTTCTAGGCCACCCTTAGCCCAGAGGCACATCAAAGTGACCACTTCCCCTCTGCAGCCCAGTAGGAGGATGTGACCCGCTCGCCCCTTCCCTCACCCCCACCCCTAGCCTTCCTGAGAGCATCATCTTTTCCAGGTTAAACATCTCATTGCAGAAATCCAGCCACATTTTCTTAAGCACAGGGTAGGCGACCATAGCTTTCTGTGAACATCAGAGTTTGAATAGATAAACATCATTTGTGCACTTTCCAGGGTGGTTACCTCCTGCCTCCACTATCCTCAGAAGCAGAGGAGCGTTCCGCAGAGCCAGAGAGACGGTCTTCAAACAACCACACCCCACCAGGCGTGGGCCGTGGCCTTTGGCACATACGTTTCAGCTAGCCAATATCCTCCTGTCCCTGATCCCTCTTGCCAACGGGACTCTGAGGATGTCCTTAAGGAAGGCTTTACCCACCTTCATTCCAGCAACCCCTCCTGTGACTCAGGCACACCGCTGAAGTTCAACCACTCTTCGTTGAATGAATGAATGAAGCAGTCAATTAGGGATAAAAATTATGTAACCTTGATGAAAGCAAAGCTCTTCATATAACTGAATCTGCTTCCTCTTAGTGAGAATTAAAAGGATTTGGGATGTAATTATCAACCAGTTATGGAGATAACCTAGTGATAGTCTTGGTTTCTATCATTTGTGAATTACCTTCTAGTTCTTATTGGAGAAGCAGTAAAACAGGAGATCCAAAGCACAATATTTTTATTTTATTGTTCTTAAAATTGGGAAGAGTTGCTAGAATTGGAAACAAAATAATTAAAGGTTTGAAACTTCGACTTCTTTTGAAAAGCTGGAAGTCCTGGTCAACCATTTCTTCCTGGCCAGTGTTGGCTGGAGGGAGCAGCAGCTACGACTTTAGAAGGCCCCCCCACCCCACCCTCACAGTACTCCCCATAGTTCCCGTCCGTTCCAGGAGGTATGTGTGTCGTGGTCCCTCTCCATGATCGGTGTGCCACCACTAAACACTGAAAGACAGTGACACAAACTCATCCATTCACTTTGGCCCATGGATCCTTGGGAGAAACTCCACTCTGAAATCCCACAATCCTGTGTCTTGTCCCTAGGGTGCCTGGGAGCCACCAGCAGAGGCCAGCAACGCGGAAGCTAGTGAAACTTTGTTAAGTAACCTCCTCCTTATCAGCTCCATTTTTGAATGTTAAATACATCCCAGCACATCAGATTCAGTTTTGTTTCGATAATTGCTGAGACTTTCCCCCAAGACTAGCCCCAACTGTGAAGCCAAACTCTGACAACAAGGAACGCACTGAGGATCCCCACCCTCCCGGTCCCCATCCCTCCCCTTGACGGGACTCTCGCATGCGTAGATGGAAGTAGCCCAGGCTTTCTCCGTGCCTCCGCCCCTATGCCAAGCTCTTTAAGGGGCCACTGGGTTAGTTTGCAGAGAACCCAGAACAGCATCTAACTCTTGCGGCGCATGTATGACTGTACCTCCACAGTGTGGTCTTACCGCGAGACTCCAAGGGCCAGGAGGCAGAGGACCCCATACCACCTCTGCAGACAGAGATGCACCCCCTGCAGCTCAGATCTGGCAAAAGGCAAGTACTTTATGGGTCACTTTCCAAGGCCTGTTGTTGGTGGCGCCATATGCATCAGACGGCCAGGCCCACTAGTGTTTCTCTTGATGCTGCTCAACTCCTCCTCGTGAGATGGTTTCTTTGAGCAGAGGGGGTAATTCTGGGAAAGCTTTCATGTGGCTGCTGCTCTTCCAAATGCTCCTCTGTGATTGACAGCTCCGCATTCAGCTTCCCATTATGGCACCTGCAGATAATGAGAAATCTTGAAGCCGGAATTTCCAGCACCTGAGCCTGCCAGGAATATTATCATCAGTGTTCTAGCAAGCCATCCCTGCCACACACATGACCTCTACAAATTTGAAATGTCAAAACACAGCCAGGAGCCGAAACCAAGGCCACTCTAGTCCAAGTGGCTGTTGGGTCTTGAATGTACAGGAAGGAGTCTTTTATCTCAGGAGAATTATGAATTACCAGAAAATAGTGATCTTTTCATTAACCTATATGTATTTAGATTGTAGATAATGTCCGTCTTTTATCATTCTCGTCGCCCGCGTGGGGAGACAGGAGGGATGGAGGCCTCGGCGTTTCCCTGGTGAATCCGGGCCCACTTGGGGCGACGTCAGGCCATCATATCTCTTTGCCCTCAGTGGCAATTGGGTGCCATAATTTTGTAGATATTATAACCACTTAGATCTTGTTATGTTATCAGAGAGGCTAAAAGTGGAGGGCACTTGATCCTAAAATCGGAATTTTAATCTTTGATGAGTCTCCCGTCTCCTGCCTCCCTTCCGCTTGGGAGCCTGGCTTAGAGCTCTCAGCGCTGGATGGTACAAAGTCAACTCTCCACTCACGGAGCAGCTGGTCTGTGCATTTACCCCTTCTGGGGCTCCAGGCCAGGGGAGTTGGGCCTTCCAGGAATTTTCAGCATGCAGGGGAGAACACTGGGCTGAGAGTGACGTCACCGCCATGAACACGAAGAAGAGCGTGAGGGACGGAGGTCGGAGAAGGATGCTCAGAGGGCCTGCTCTCTGAGTTGGGCCTCAAGGGATGGGCAGGACTTTTTGCCAGGCTTGAACTGGATGGGAGTAGGGGTCATGTTTCACTCCCAGATGGATCTGCGTGAATAAGGACCCAAAGACTGAGAGGCACATAGCTTGTTCAGGGGACAGTGAGCACCTGCACCACAACGTGTCCAAGCATGATGGCAGCCTTGGCTGGAGAGGTCAGCTAGGTCCCCTTATGAAAAGCTTGGACCACAGCTGGAGAGCTGGGCCTTTCCTCCAGAGCCTGTTACCTGCAAGGCTGGCCTGACAGCCCTCTGTACCTTCTTCCTCTTTCTTCCCCTTCACTGATGAACCAACCCCTCCCGACTCTAAATCCATGCTGGGGCTGACCCTTCACCTGAGGTCTAAGGATGGACAGATGAGACAGTTTTGGCCACTTACTTTTTTTTTCTATTGAGATAAAATTAACATATAACATTATAGTTTCAGGTGTCCAACATAATGATTTGATATTTGTTTACGTTGCCAAAGAGCACCCTAGCAAGTCTGGTTAGCGGCCACTTTTGAGATGACATCATCTGCCAGTCACAGTGGCTGGTTCAGGATGGAATGTGATCCAAACCGGGCCAGTGGGCATCGGCCCTGTGATTTTTTTGGCTGGTGCCTTCATGAACGAGGTATACTGTTGACACTAGAGTTTTTAAGCAGGTAAAATATAAGCTTAGCACTGCTGGTGGTCATCTCGGAGAGATGCTGGCAGGTAGATGATGTGAACGCGGAGGGACAAAGAGCTGGAGAAAGGGTTCTAATAGCATTATCTGGCCCCTGACTCCAGCCATGCCTGAAGCCAGCTCCCCTACTCCTCGATTTTATATTGGGAGAGGATACGTTTTCATTTATTTGTCAGTTCAAGCAAGTTTGAGTTGAAATTCTGTCTCTTGAAGCCTCAGAGAAGCACAACATATTTATTATAATGGTTAATATTTCTGTTCTCAGCATAAAGATTTCGAGGTGACCCACTGGTTCCTTGATCAGATGGAAAGAAATTGCGATGAAGATCTGTTCAAACAGGTGAAGGCTAGACTTGTACATCCTTCCAGGTGCCTTACCACCTCTACACACCAACAGGTGCAAAGACACGTCCACCCCCCCTCCCCGTCCCCTGCAGTGTGGATCTGCCTCTAATCAGCAGAGAAGGCCCTCTAGGAGACCAAAACCAAGGCCTACCAGAGCAGAAAACTCAGTCCGAGGGCTCCACGTGAAGCTACCTGACGAAAGAGGTCTTTACTGAAAGGCTCAGAATCCCACTGGTGCCCCCGTCCCTGTGGACCTGTCACAGTGGGATGACCCAGAAGGTGGAGCTGCCCTGGGGAGAAGGTCCTGCTCCGGGAAGTCCCGGCCACGAGCAGGGGGCCTGCAGGCCCTCAGCCTCCTCTGCCCTGGGTCTTTGTTTTCACAGTAAGGGAGCAGAGGCCCTCTTACCAGCCTGGGAAGCAGAGATGGCTGAGTGCCTGCCCCAGGCCTCTCAGCACAGGAGGCAGAGCCCAGAGGGCTCTTTCTTGTCAGGCCAAGGAGGTTTGGAGCAGGCCAGAGAGGATTTACCACGTTCCCTTCCCCACCCTCACACCAACAGCCAAAGGCATCCTGAATCCGATGGTCAGTAGCTGCATGAGACTTGAGAGTTGTGTTCTGTGCCTCAGAAACCCAAGGTCCTTCCCCTCTCTCTCACACACACACACGCACAGGCAGACACACACACAGACACAGGTGTACAAGCCCTCACACACACTCAGAGAACACGCATAGGCACAGATACACACACATATACAGACATAGAGACACACGCACAAACACAGAGAGACACACACACACACACACATTGCTTTTTAAAGACACAAAAGGGGCCATCAGGGCAAATCCCCTCAACTTGGCGACCAGGTCCGCCGGGCCTTTATACCAATGCAGGCACGTGTCCCCACTGAGTAACTGATGTTACCCCACAGTCCCTGGCAAGTTTTTTTCTTTTCTTTCTTTCTTTCTTTTTTTTTCTTTCCTCTCGGCAGTCTCTGAGGACAAAGAGAACCTTGCAGTAAGTAACCCAAAGAGGCCTCACTTGGTAAAATGGGAGCTGTGTCAGGAAAGGTGCACAAATGTGTCCCCAAACAAAACATGTCATTTACTGTTGGCTGCGTTCCCCCTGCTCAGGGACCTGCTGGGTCTTGGGCGGTTCCCGCCCACCCAGGAAGCAAGCGAGCCTCGTCCCCAGGGCCCGTGCAGCCGGGCACAGAGCGACAGCAGTGACAGGCGGCCGGCGGGGGCCGCTGCGTGGCTGGCGGGGCTGCGTGGCCGCAGGCTGGGCTGGGCAGAGAAAATGGCCACTCTGTCACCAGGCCCTGGTGTGTGGCCCTGTCGGGATGGATCCGCGCTCCGGCCGGCCTGGCTGGCTCCCGCTAAGCACTAATGCCGTGGTGGCAGTGGCGGGGGGCGGGGGGACAAGAGATGAGAGACAGAACAGGGCAGCTGCAAATGAAAATCACCCTGGGGAAGGTTACAACTAGATAAAGTTTTCGACAATAAGATTCCAGAGACTGCTGACGGGAGCAAAGCTCAATATTTTAGTCTCAGTACAAATTTGCTTCAATCTTATACAACTCCCATGCAGCATCGCCCACAGCTGCATGCTGTAAACAACAAACAAATCTATTTCCATCAGCCCTGCTGATGCCAGGAGAAAAGTGCCTGAGCATAAGACATGCACAGATGCAAACCCTCACCTGAGCCTGGCGCTGCCCTCCATTTGGCCTCTCTAACTTAATATCGTTGTTACAAAGCTATTGGTCTCCTGGTAGCTCGCTGGCTCAACATAGTGCCTCTTCTTCCAGCTAATCTGACAACTCCGATCCAAGAAGCATCAAGGGCCCAATTAAGAAGACACATCTTATCAAGGAGCTTATTTTGCATAACAGAATACAAATGACGAATAAAAATTTAATGTTTAATAACTTAGTACAAAGAGGGCTGTTGATATAGAATGCCTGGAATTTTTATGGAGGCTGTCAGACTTGTGATAAAACTGTTATATAGGAACACTTGGCAAAAAACAGCGTAGAATTTTTCAGTAATGGTGTGTGCATGATATTGCATTAATTCTTGATAGGGAACTAACTGTAAGCCTGGGAATCAGCCAGTCTGAGTTTCAGTTTAAGATGGGGTGTGTGTGTGTGTGTGTGTGTGTGTGTGTTTGTGTGTGTGCGCGCACGCGCTCCGTTCAGAATGCTCTGAGGGTGCGGCTGAACACGCTCACACGTTTCTATCGAAGGGGATCGAAGTGCATTTTGATGAAGACTTGCCTGAGAAGATGCTCAGGGCTCCATAAGGCATTTGGAAGTGTCTTCTCAGGACCAGAAACGACAGGAAATGACTGGAGATTGTTTTCTGTGCTGATCATCCAGCGGGAAGGGAGGCCTGGTGCCAAGGGTCTGGTAGGAGTATTTGCCACCCTGCTTTGGCACGCTGGAGTTTCTTCTTTACCTGTGAATGGGGGTAAGCAGGTGGCACAGGGCACTGGGATGCAGGAAGATGCAAAGAAAGAGGAGCCTCGTTATCCTCCAGACTCCAGCATTTGATCCCAGGTGATGGCTAACACAGATACACCGAAGACACGCCTGAGCTTGAAATATGACTAAACTCTCTGCAGAATTTTCCCATTGCTTTGGCTAAGAGGAAACCTTCCGTGATGCACACATTCGAATAATTACTGAGCGCCTAAACCTGGCTGGGCTCTGGGAGAAGAGCTACAGTGTGAGAGGCAGCCCTGGAGAGTGCATGTGACCACAGGCTTGCCTCCCGGCTCTGCCACGTGCTACCCGCACAGCACTGAGCCAGCACCTGCACCTCTCGAAACCTCCGCTTCATCAGCTGTAAATCAAGCTGTGAACGGGACCTACCTGTCTGACAAAGCGATAACCCACCTGAGCATATAGCGTGGAGTCAGGAGCACAGGAACCTCTCCAGACACTTCAGCTTGCCTTCCTACTATCAATCCATTTCAGATCAATTGCGTCTCCCTCCCAAGCCTGGGCCCGCAGGAGTGTTGGTGTCCACACTCTGAACGGCTTCAGACTGAGCTGGAAAAACCCTCTTGCCATTAGAGCTGTGACCCCACAAAATTCCAAATGTCCATCAGGAGAAATTGAGCCTTCCTCTCTTCACGATGCTTTATTTTTAAAGTGTCCACTGACTAGGGCTCCACACACGCGGAATTAGAGTGGAACCTTTTCAGAAGTACACATCGCATCTACATGAATGCAAGATGAATTTCGTAGTCACCCCGTCCTATTGCATTAATGTTGTTATATGGAATGCTAAATGAATTTCTAATGATTGGACACTCAAAGGAAAATGTGACCCCTTTAGAGCAGTCATCAAACTCTATAGGCAGACTGGAAATTGGGGAGGGGGGGGCGGGGGGGCTTGTCCCGAAGGCAAGAAAGCCAAAAGCCAAACAGAGCAAAAAGCTACCCTGAGCGTTATTGTGTGGGCTATTGAAAAACATAATTTACTTGATGAGGCTAATATTCAAATGCAAACTTATATTAGAATTAAAACTACAGGAGGGGCTTTTACATGGAGGATTTGTTACAGAAATAAAATCTATCGGTAACACTTTCATTGTTCCATCATTATGAACTCATTTGGTATTCACTGTAATAGCACCGATCATAATGAATTTGTTTGATATTCATGTGGCTCTCCCACACATTAACAGAGTTTCTGTTATAATTCACCATCCAATAAGCATTAGTTAATGCAGACTTTGGACCAATAAAGATATGCCATCCCATCCTAGAGTTGCCCGGAGCTGTCTAGGAGTTAAGGGACATTTTGATACCACGTGATCCTCCTGGTTCCTCCTGGTTCTCCTGCCAACCCACAAGCTAGAGACCTTTCTGGATCCCAAGCTGGACATAAATGAGAGTGGTCACAATTTAGTATTTGGAGCCCAGCGAAGAAGTCAGAGTGTTGCCCCTCAGTATCGCTAATTCAGCCCTTGCAGATGTAGACATTAGAATCACGTTCCTCACTGCTGGTCCCTCCAGCACAGCGAGGGACCCAGCGAAGGTAGAACAAAAGGATGCTCACACCAGAGTCCATAAGCCTGTCCACTCTCCAGAATAATTTTCTGCAAGAGATTTCAGCGCTCTGCCTCGATGATTGTGCAATTACTGACCCTGCCTTGTTCCCCGTCCCCCGGCCAGGGATGGAGTGTTTGTCTGCAGGCCTCACTCACTGGCAATCAGACAGCCCCGTCCTGCAGAAGAGACAATCCGACTGATCCTGGTCCAGTTACTTCATCACTTGTCAGGGCACTGGGTGAGGACTCTCTATTAAACTCTCCGGTAATTAAACTTGTAAAATGTCCCTATGATGCTCCCTAGCTTTGGAGTAATGGATGTACCTGAGATGGTTGCCCAGGAGGGACTTGTCCCCTGAGAGGGGAAGGATGGTTCCAGCCGTAACCGGGACTCTTTCTGCTTCAATTACCCAAATATTTAATACTCATCCAGCCGTTCCAGAAAACTCATAAGCTAGGATCATTTTTCTTCAGAGCAGATGCGACCCTGCTTATCCTGGAAAGAGAATCTGTTTAATCTCTTGGCACTTGGAGAACTCTGACCTCCATGCTGAAGGCTGGACACCTAAATCCACACACCTAATCTCTTCAGCGCCTTTGGCGAAGACAGGCCCTTTAACCCCAGGCCTGAGGTGAGGGCGCAAAGAAACAGGAGCATCCATGCCTTTCAGGAGTGGGTGGGGGGCTGGCAGCAGAAGCAGGCGGGTCTGCCAGCCAGGGTGGCAGTGCCTCCTGTTTTGGTAGACGGGAGGTGGGGGGGGCAGCGCTCAGGATGATCTCTCAACCCTGATTAACTGGGAGTCTTTGGGCAAGTTACTTACACAATAGCAATCAAATAGCCCAGTGCCCCTCACAATAAACCTTTCCATCTGTAAAATGGAGCTAATAAGATGGCCACAAAGATGAGGTGACCCAGGCACAGCGTTTGGCTCAGCTCCCAACAGAAAGACCGAGCTGGAACCTTAGAATTCAGCATTAGCACCTCAAGCCGCAGGTTCGCGTCTCCGTCGGGCGCCGGGGCAACCGCTCCCGTTCCGCCCGCCTAAGTCAGGTGCCTGAGCCTCTTTCCTCTTCTTCTCGGCAACATGGAGTCTCTTGTGCTTCAGAGTCCTCCTCCCAAGTCCTGAGTTCTCCTACAGAAAGGGGCAGGGCTGAGGGACACCTCCCTTCAAAGGCTTGGGCGAAGGATACTGGCTGCCTTGAGTCTTATTTTCTTGTTGTTTTTGTTGTTTTTCTCTCTAACATAGCAAAGGGCATCCCATTTTAAGGGACACACATGAAACCATTAAGCTGTAATAGAAACAAATGCCTTTGGGCATTTTTAACATTAAATCAGGAGAGGACGGAATGTCACATTGGTTGGTGCTGAACCGTCCTCAGAGGCAGGCGGGCCCCTGTTGAGGGTGTGCCCGGGCCCAAACACAGCTCCCTCCTGGAAAAGAAAGCAAAGGCTGTCTTGGAGGTCAAGGCCGATTGGCTCCTCCAGGTGAACTGTCCTTGTCTGTGGGATGAATTAGGGCTGGTGCCGAAGGCCCTGAGCTGGCCTGCCCTAGTTTTGTGGTTTTCTGCCAGGTCCTTAGAGTTATTTAGCATAGTTTTGGATAAGATCGATACACATGGAGCCCAGTATAAATACCATCCCCAATGTGCCAAGAAGCAGCCCAGGGTCTGCGCCCCCACAATCAGCCAACAAGTCGCTCTTGTGAGCCGCCTGTAACCTCACCTGGAAAAAGTGAACTGTGGTTTGATTCATATCTTTCAAGTGCACACAATTTATTTTATTTTTTTGGAAGAGACACCAAGTGGAGAGAATTCCTCTCTGGAATTTAAGAAATAATGAATGTGGACCTCACCAGCCCCTGGCCTTTCCGTAGTTCATAATGAAAACGAATGTTCATTTTTCCTTTAAAACTGTCTCGAGCTAAATGATACTGACGCTTTCAATTTTTAACATCATAATCAATAAAGGCTGCTTATGCACACTTTGCAAAACCATCAGTTTAGAAGTTTGAAAAAAAAATCTGCATATGGCTGCAGCTTGCTGGCTGGAACGCTCTCGCACTAAATCTTCTGAGTTAAAGTTTTACTGGTGTGTTATGAGTAAAAATGCCTTGTCAGCCATCTGCCAGTTTTTCTCCTAACATCCATATTTCCAACCCTTGCTAAACACTGGGAGCATGCGGCCACAAGAGGCCACCTCTACAATTAAACAGCCGAGCGCAGCAGCAGAAGCAAGGGCTTGTCACAGGAGAACTGTCTAGTATTAATTTTAAAAGTCCATAAAGACTAGCTCTGACCCATCCCGGATGATAGACTGGCAGTTAAATGGATTAGAAACTGTTAACCCCAGGAGACAAAAATAGGAGAGGGGAAAAAAAAAAAAAAAAAGCAGAAAAGAAGAAAAAAAGGAAAAAAGGAAAGAGAAAAAAAAAAAAAACAACAAACAATGTGCCAGTGTCAAAAGCTCCAATAAATGCTAATCATGGCTCATTAATCAGTCTCTAATTCCCCGGATCCAAAAAGGTTACCGAGTCAATTGTGCAAAATTAGCTCCTTCTCGTGTGTCCCTCTGCATTTGGAATCTCTCGCTGTTCATTTGCATCTTTTGCCAATGTTTACGAAGAATCTAGTTCATTAGCTCTTTGAGCATGAAGTCAGAAATTGGAGGGGACTCTGCATTTTCTCGCTGAGGGTAGTCCTTAAAACAAATAACATCACTTCCTCAAACATATCTAGATTAAACTAAATGGCATTAATTACTGTAAATCTCCTATTGGTGAGGAGAAAGAGGAGGGAAAGGAAAAAGAACCCTCTTCCTGAATACCCACGGTTGCCTGCACGATTGCTGCCTTCTCATCTACTGTCTCGTCTAGTTGGGGGCAAGATGTTTAATCACGGAATTAACAGGAAGCGGATGGCATGGGGAGGTAACGAGGCTGGTGGCGAGGGGGCTCGCTAACTTTTTATAGAGCAGCATTTTGCAAAGCTCAGAAGCAGAAGGTTGCTTTTGAAAGCCCTTATTAAAAAGAGATCCCTGCCACATATGTAGAAGCTGTCTGGGGAAATACCTGTTTTACTCGTGTTTGAAAAGCTTGAAACCTGCCAAGAGAGGTGGAGAAGGCAAGGCTGGCAGGTGGGGGAGCAAGAAGTCTGCCCGGGGCTTTGCAGGGAAGGTAGGCACTGATGGATGGGGCGATGGCTTATATCCCAAAAGTGCCTCTCTCGTAATGTGTTTCAGATGAGGGGAGTGGCTCAGAGAAGGAAATAGAGAGTGAATTAACCAAACCAGTGATCTTGAAGCCCGAGAGTCAACTTGCCAGAAGCCACACACCTCCCTCAGAAATTTGCAGCATCCTTGTTCCTTGGGAAGGACAGACAAAAACATCTCCTGTTCAGACAGGGCTCGTGCCACGGCTGTCTCAGGGAGAAGTGGGGATGGGCCAGGTGGCACTCCCCCCGAGAGCTGGTTGCCCGGGGAGGGACTATCCAATGCGCAGAGCCAAAGAGATTTGAGACAATGTGCTGGTGCCATTTAAACCCAGGATGTCTGCCTGTAGGAGTCCAGCATTTACTCTTGATCCCTGAGTGCTCTCTCCACCTCTGTCTCAAGCAAATTCACTCTGTCTGCTTCTGAGCCTCTGCTACTAAATATTTCCCTGTGCATTTTTCAGTTGAAGTCCTTCATCTCACCCCTTGTAGACATCTCCCTTCCTCAAATCTCTGCACAGAACAAGTACGGAGGGCCAGGGCTGTCAAGTGGAACATTGAACCTGCCCTCCCAGACTCACGTGGAGCGAGGGAACTTCAGGTACATAAAGTGACCATTATAATACAGTTTGAGGATAAGAGCCTCACCTCCTCCAGGAAGCCTCCCTTGATTCCCTCAGGGTGTATTCCTGTCCCTCTTTCCTGCGTGTTCCTCAGCCAGCCACCGAACACACTAATTTCTAATGATGGTTTTTGAGTCTATGTCCAGTTCTGAGTGTGAGCCATGTAAGGAGAGGACAGATCATCTGCATCTTGCCAGTAAACGTTTGTTGAATGAATGAATGAGCCTCGGCAGTGACTCCCATTTTGCAGCGTGCCGCATAGACAGCAGAGACCTTTCTCTCCAGCTGTAACATATCATGACTCAGACCGATGCTTCTAGTCCCAGGAATTAGCAGGTTTGCAGAGAATGTGGGGTATGTGTACATATTAGTCAGGCCCATGGTGAGGTTATTAAAAGGGATTTGTAGCAAGACTCGGATTTGGGGAGTTATGGGTTGGAAAGTTATTCATTACCTCCATCTTCCTTTATTTCTGTTTCAGCAACCAACTGCTGACTCCTGAGGGCAGGTCTCTCTTTTCATCTTCTTGCCCATGACATCTAGCACAGATCTGACTCATAGACGATGCCCAGTTCATATTTGCAAATGAATCAGGGAGTGGGCTTGGGGCCTGAGCTCTGAAGCCCCAGTGTTGTGTGATGACAGGTCTAGGGGTCAGAATGTGTCTTCCGATGCTTCTGAGCCCCTGCCAGACATACCCAGGTGCAGTTGGAAGGTAGCAGGGAACGTCAGAATCACTTTAGACAGCCTCCTGTTGGAGAGTGCAGACCCCCCCCCACCCTCCCGCACAGTCAGTCTGCAAGCCCTTTCCCCCTCTGGTGTCACATACACGGCTGCCTGGGCGAGGGGCAGCCAGAGAGTCAGCTAGCTGGCCTCAAAGAGCCATGTGGCATAAAAATATGTGCCTTTCACTTGTAAGATCACGCTCTTGGGAATAGTGGCCTGGACCGCTGAACTTAGAAGGGTGGTGAGCTGCTCCCGCTACAGGAGGGGGACGGGGAGCTGCTGAGAATCTACTCCCAGAGTCACTTCGCCCATCTCATGCCCACCCAGGGCCAACAGGAGCGGCCAAAGTGTCTGCGCTGTGAATGCTGCCATTCTATCGAATCCCCCACAGCTCCTCAGGGGCACCCACCTGCAAGGGGAAGCAGCAGAGGCAGGAGGCACCATTGATGACCCATGCGGGGGGCTTCCAAGTCCAGGCTGCTGTTTGCGGACCCTCCCTGAGCTCGCGCCCAGGTGAGTCCCAGGCAGAGGGTAAAGGGGAGACTCATTACATCACCCCCCTCTGCTCTCCTCAGCCTCCTGATTCATCATTTTTTTTTATTAGCTCTCTTTTCCCTGATTAAACCTTCGCAGGAGAGGAGCTTTCAGAAACAGCTGGAGCAAGTCCCTTCAGCAGGTGGAGTTTGGCAGGCGGGTTCCCAGATCCAGCCGCCAAATCACTCAAGCTCCCACTTAAATGAGGGGGAAAGAGAGAGGCGCCCCGGCGGCTCCCTGGTTCACTCGCCGCCTAGGGATAAAGGCATCTAAAGGCACTGGGAGATGGAGGAGGCTAGCGAGAGAAGGAGGGCCCCGCTCTCACTCAGAGCATTTGGGTCTGAGCTCTTTTCTGCTGAGGAGATTTTTATATCTGGGGTACAGTCTCCTCTCTCGCGCTCTTATCTGCTGTGTTTGGTTTTTGTTTGCCTGTTTGGTAAGGCAGTTGGAGGAGGCTTTCCTGCAAATAAACACTCACAGCTTCTCTTTCTCCCCGACCTTCTCTCTCTCACAGTCTCTGCTCTCACTTCCGTTCCTCGTTGCATCCAAGCTGGATTCAGACACTGAAGAAAATGAGAAAATCAAGGGCTTTTTAAACATTATTTTTTAGTGGGATATTTTTAAGCTTTTTTTTTTTTTTTTCTGACCTGAAATCTGAGAAGACATTTGTGCAGCATCGGCCATGTTTGGTTTTAAAATCTCACCAGCATTCAGACTCACTCACGCTGGGACCAGGCCCCTGTGTCCCAGGAGGAGGCAGCCCACAAGCTGACACGCGGTACCCAAGCCTTCCATCCTGGTACAGAATTTGGCCTTGGGCTCCCTTCTCTTATATTTCCCTGTTCGCGGTGTGGCTCTCCCATGATCGTAGGGGAACCAGCCACAGTCAGGGACAAGGAGCAAGATGGAATGCTGTTTCTTAACTCAGAAACGGACCCAGTAGGAAGCTCACATATTCTAAGCAGGGGCAGGAATTTCAGTATTTCTAAGACTGGAGGGGAGAAGGACTGTCTCTGCACTAGAAAGTAAGCACAAGTTGGTCTCACTCAGGGCAGGAAAAAGGATTTCAGTCTGCATGACAACTGAGAAGGACTGGTCATAGCAACTTGGGCTGCTCGATTCAGGAGGGCTATGACCCTGCCTGGGCTGGTGGGAAAGGCCACCTCACTGTGGCAGTGATGTTGGACACACCCTACAGAGGAGAAATGTTTCCACAGATCCCCTTCCCGGGTTTGGAAGCTCAAAGCTCATTTTTTTGTTGTAAGCAAAGCATTTCAAAAGTCAGGAAACACTCAATTCATCCACTAATTTAACTTTCTCTAAACCGCCATGTGGGCAAATTCTATGGGAACTGTTCTTTCCAGGGGACTTAACTGCTTCCCCACCTCTCCCATTCTCACTGTTACTTGGAAAGGGCTCTGAGATGCCTGAATTGATTCGGTTGTTGAGTTACTCCAGCGGTGATCCGCAGAGGAGAGTCTATGGGTCCTTTAAGGAGAGATTCAATTCTGTGAATGGCCATGGGTGCCTTTTTCTCTGACAGTTCTGGAGTTGCAACATCCATTTGTACCTCAGCTTGTATACACATTAAAAAAAAAAAAAGACAAAAGGAAAAAGGTAAAGATTATGAGATGCATTTCCCGTAATATTTAATAATCACATTGAAACACTGACACAAACTGCGCTGCATTTACAAATCTCTGTTTCCTTTGAAAATTACACCCCACCATTTAATTCACCAAAATAACTCATTTTATACAGCACAACAATGTAGCGAAATAACTCATCTCGAATATGTGGATATGAATAGATTTAACACATCTGCATTGAACGAAATGAATTCGTCTAAAAGCTGAGAAGCCGCGGTTCCCTTTCGAGAGTTACCGATTATTTTACCATTCCCTTCAGTTTACTTGTTTGTTTTTGTTAAATTACTTTAGGAATTAAGAAATGAGAAAAGCAGAAACGCTGGGTAAGTTTTTCTCTACTCGGAATAGGAGAAAAAGGCATAAATAATCATTTGTATTTTACCTTATTTCATTAAAAATTATATTTACAATCGTGCAGAGACCAGGGAGAACCCCCAATCCCCTCCCACTCACTGTAGGTTGTTTTGTTTAAGCCTTGGAAAACACTGTATTTCCATTACAACGTTCTCCCAACAGAAGTCGAGATATTAAAATTATTTTTGAAGCTGAGTAGAAAGTGCTAAAAACAAATCAGAGTTCAAGTGCATTGCAGGGGTCCCCCCGGGGAGGAGGAATTCATTTGCAGGCATGGGGTCGTATCCCTGAGAAGGAGATGGAGTGTGTGTTTATTGCATCTTTGTTCTCACGCAGGGCCATACAGTGCCCCACAATGGGTGCCACGGAGGAGCCTCCCCAGGGCTGAGGTGTGAGTTCAGGCCCAGCCTTCCACATAGGCAGAAGCACCCCAAGAAGCAGAGCCTGTCTGTGATTGATGGTTTGGGGGTGGCAAGGTGAGCCAGGACCACAACCAGCGGGGAGAAAACAAGCCTACAGCTCAGGCGCACAAGCCCCGTGGCCGAGGTGGATCTAATCCTTGAAGGGTCTCTCCAGTGCAAGGCACTTAGAGAGCAGCAGGTGGAATCTACTGGATGCCCCCTCCTATTAATGCTCTAGGGTCCTCCTCTCCCATTGCTAGTGCAACTAGCGGTCCCCTCTGTCCCCACTGTAAGCTGGGACAGAAAGAGAGACCACCTTTGTGTAGAAGGGTGTAACAACGGAAAGCCCCAGTCTTCTGAAGCAGAGGCTCTAAGTTCCGGGCCGTCAGTCTTTCATGCTCTGTCCTGCTGCTCTGTCCACAAATGCCGGTTTCAGGCTCTGTAAAGGAGAGAAGCACGCACACAGCTACCTGGGTGCAGAATCTTCCTCCATCTCCCTGATTTCTTTTCTCAAAGAAATGTCGCCGTCCCTCTAACAGGGATTTGTATCGGTCATCCGTATCAGTTGAGTCTCTCCAAAGCCTTCAACGTAGTTTTCACAGGAAAAAAAAAAAAGAAGCTATTTTTTTTGCTCATATTTAATTCTTTTGCACAGTTTATTAAATTGCATAAGGACAATGACAAGCAAGTAAGCAGGTCTAAGAACAAATTCCTCTGGGTCCTGGTAAACGTTGCACTCAGCCAGTGGGACCCTAGCCCTGAGTGCTCAGGATGCTGTGGGCCTCTGTCAGAGCATTGTCTAGAAGGAATGCCCAGCCCTGGCTATTTCTGAGTTGTGGAAGAGGTCAAAGGCCTTCTAGGTCAGACTGGGTACAATTTAGGAGCTATTCAGGGGATGGTTATGTTGCGGGTGAGAGGTTCTTGTCTTGTCACAGAAAGAATTCAGAGACAAGATGCGAAAGTTAAGAAAGCAAAGCCAGGATTTATGAAGGGACAGATAGTAGGCTCTTAAGGAAAGAGCAGGCGGACCGAGGTGGGTGGCTGCCCCGGGTTTCCTTGGCAAACTCGTTGTATGAGTGTAAAAATGAATATTCATTGGTGGGGAGGGGTTTGGGGTCATCTTTCCTGAGCTTCATCCCAGCTCCACCTTCCCAGGTGGGGAGGAGGGATTTTTTCATCCTTACTTAGTCTTGATCGGGAAGTTGGATGAGGTCATAATGAACAAATGGTTACATTCAGATGGGGATATCGTAAGCAAAAGGTTATATTTGGATGGAGGTCATAATGATCAAAAGGTTACATTCAGAGGGTGGGGATTCCTATACTGTCCCACCCTTCTGCCTCCAGGACACTTATCAACCCAGAAGGTATGTTTTTTTTTTATCAGTCCAGAGGATCTTGTTTTTCTTGGTCTGTCCAAGGACCCCTGGTGTCCACAAGATGTATGGTTTTCTACCATTTGCCCATGTTCCCCCTTTTCTCTGCTCATATCTAGCTACCTGCCTGCTCTAACAGTTAGGCAAGGCTGAAGACACACACAGGGGTCGTCTGATGAGAACTTGAACTAAGGAGTTCAAGAGATTATCGTGGGAGCTACTGATGATTTCTGAGAAGAGAGGAAGCGTTTTTATCCATTTTGCCTGACCCAGTTGTAATAGGGAAGGTACACATGTGATAGGTTGGACTGTCATTTCTAATTCTTTCTCCTTCCGTGGGGTGAGATTTTACATCCACTGCTTTTGTGAAGCAACTTGGCCATGCTCCCCAGTAGAGGGGGCGTCTTACTGTCTTTGGACTCAGCCATGTGATTGCTTTGGCATGTGAATGTTGAATACACATGATGTGACCACAAGCTTCGGTGTGTGTTTGCGTGATTTGCCTTGCCCCCTCCCACTCCTGCTGCGAGAGACACATGCCCTAGGTGGCCTCTGTCCCTTCTGCCTGGGCCCTAGAATGAAGGACACAGGGAACAGATCCAAATCTGACCTGAAGCCTGAAGCAAAGTCAACACATGCAACCCATGGGCCCAGAGTGAGAAATGCATGTTTGCTGTTGTAAGTCATTGAGGTTTGAGGGCTGTTTGTTACAGATCGTAGTTGCAATAGATGATGAATACAGGATTGGACAGGAGTGAGTGAAATCGGAAACAAGGAGCCCATCGCTCAGCCTCACCTAGCTGGGTGACATTGGATGAGTTTCCGCCTTCTTCTGGTTCCCATTTTCTTACTGGCAAGGTGAGGAAGCTGTAGGAGATGGTCCCTGTGTCTTACGTGAGGGTGTCTTTGTGACCTCTCAGGGGATGTGACGCAGCAGAAAAGGAGACGGAACGTCATGTAGCTTATGGGAGGGGTGATTTCCATCACGTTCACCAGGAGGTGGTCTTGGCCCTCTGGCAGCTTGCAGTCCACTGGGGGCCAAGCGTTGCTTTGCAAGCGGGCAGGACCAAAGGACACAGGGGCAGCATGTCCCAGTGTCCCCAGAGTCACCCCACACCAGGTGAAATGTTGGGCCCACACATCCTGAACTCCTCAGCTGCCACATCCCTGGCGCTGGGGCCACAGCATCCCCAGAGAAGCTCACAGGGTCCCCGGGGGTGATTCACACACAACAGGAAACTTTCGGCCAGGAGCCGGCCCTGACATGAACCGTTTCGGGCGGGATTTCCCCGGAAGGGTGATTATCAGGGACTCACTCACAAGGATGGAAGGGCTCCTGGAGAACAATAGGAGGGGCCTCCCCAGTGCAGTCACTTTAAGGTATGTCGCCTTCTTCAACGCCAGGGCCACTGTCAGAAAGGCAACTTCATCTAACTAATTAGCAGGGTTTGCCACTTTACAAATCTGCCGTGGCTTCCTTGGCACGAAACAGCTGCTCAGGCAAAGAGCTGTAGGAACCTATTAAAAATCACAGGCCTGAAAAGGCAAGTTGGGGGGGGGGGGGGGACGGGGGAGATTTAAAGGCGAGCGTGGAAAAAGGAAACTTTCCCAACAGGTCAGCGACGGCTCCCTGGCTCTGCCCACAACCGGACAAGAGGAAACGGGGCGGGGGGTGCCAAGGGTGGGAGAGGGACCCTCCCTCCCCCCCTCCCTCCCTCCCCCCGCTGGAACCACCTCCGAGGTGCTCCCTCGCCTTTTCCTCTTTAAGTGCTCTCGGGTTTTAAAGCAGCTTTGAAGAAATGCTCTCTCATGGACTGCAACCTGTCACCGCACCCTGTCATCCGTCCAGTAATTAAAATCTGACTGATTTACTGACTGGCACCGACCATCACAGCCCGGGAGTCAGCCGATGTTCGTCTCTCCCAAGGCTGAATTGACTTGGTGAAAAGAGACGCTGGCTCCCAAGCCGAGCTGTCACTCAGCTGCTGTGGAAACCAGGAAGACAGCAAACAGAGCCCTCGCCAGCCATCTTTGGTTTATTTTATTCTAATATTTATTGCCACCCCGCAG
This sequence comes from Camelus ferus, assembly GCF_009834535.1. Lineage (NCBI taxonomy): Eukaryota > Metazoa > Chordata > Mammalia > Artiodactyla > Camelidae > Camelus > Camelus ferus. Next base: position 24,941,568 of record NC_045704.1, on the reverse strand, counting down.
ATGGACGTAATACAGACAAGGGAGGCTGAGCGGTGGGGCCGGCGGGGCAGCCAGGGAAGCAATGGCCATGCTGCGGGAGGACAGGTGTGTCCCCGAGGGGCCAGCTGACTCGTGGGAAGCTGTGGGCATGCCCTTCGAGCTTCACATAAAGGCAGTAGTGGACTGGGAGAGTCTTGAGCTTTTGACAGTAAGCTGATGGGAGAGTGGTGCTGATTCAGGGGTGCCGATGGCCGGGGACCTCAGTCAGGCATGGGTGCTGGAGTCCCTGAACCACCCTGAGGCCTGTGGGGCAGTCAGCTTCTCCATCCCAGGAGTGGAAGAGCCAAGCCAGGCACCCAGGTGTGAGCGCTCAGGCGGCCCTCACTCCCGGGGTCGTACAGACCCAGGGTTCAAGCAGGTTGCTCCCTGGTACCTCCCCCTGGTGCCGGCCCTGCTTAAATATTCCCCTCTCATTTTTGCTGAAACAAAGAGGATTGGGGCCCACAGTCTTCAGGCCCTGCATCTCCCAACTGTTGGAGCCATCAGTTCCCACCGCCCCTAAATTCACAGAAGACTGACACACGTACATACCGCACCGTACTGCCTTCTCACCTTATTGGGCTGGGCGTTCATCATGCACGATGTTTGTGATACAAACCAAAAATAATATAAAATTACACACACACATATATATATACATTTTTAAACCCCCCAAAATGAGAACATTACACACGCGCACACTTTTTGAAATGAACACGATGGCTCTCTTGAAAAACAAAGGGCAGTGCAGGGAAGGATGTAGGGAGACCCCACAAGAGAAAAAGGAGATTTCCAGACATCTTCGTTCTCCAAACACTGTCTCCTTGGGGATGCCCGTGCTCCTTTTGTTTCTGGGTTAAGCATTCTTTGGAGGACAGGATATGTGGGGACGCCTGGAGGAAGGGGAGGTGAATCAGACCTGTGCCCCGTCTCACAGATCAAGCTCACTGGAGCCCAGCCGGGGCCGCGCTGTCAATGGCCACAGAGCAAGCCCACAGAGAGCTGAGACTGACAAGAACCAGGGCTCCAGACCCTCCCAGGGCTCTCCCCACCACCTCCAAGGAGGAGGGTTTGGTTTGGTTCGGTTTGTCTCCTTAAGTCACAGCAGTAATTCCAGGTCCCAGTGGAACACAGAATATCAGAGCTCATAAACTGGATGCTAACAAGGAGGACACCTAAAAGATTCAGACCGAAGGATTTCTTCAGCCATCAAATACCCTGTCCTTCCCAGCCCATCCCACCTCTTCAAACACTGGCGGGAGTCGAAGCATCTCCACCCGGCCCGGAGCTGCCGCCAGCCACGTGCATACCTGTGTCTGCTTGGAGCGGCTCCCCAGAACGGAGGCATCTGCTAGACAAAAGCTATGGCTCATGGGAGGAGGGGGAGGCAGACACACAGGTCCAGGTGGTACAGAAAGCCCAGGATGCGCTCCTGGTTTCATAACAAGCACCCCCAAGGATGTTGCCCACTGAGCGGCAAAGCGCCTCCTTCACTCGGTTAGAAACCCCAGATCTACCTGCTCTCTCCTCGCCACGGAAGGTGGGCGAAGGGACGAGAGGAGTGGAAGTTCGTGTTTTTATTTGGAGTAAATCAATTGGCTAATCAGGGTGGGATTTTCCATCTGGGACTTGAAAGGGCAAAAGGAGAACAGTTCATTTTTCAAGCCGTCACTTTAAAATACAGCCCCCCGTTTGTGAGCTGCATTTGACGCAGGGTCCAGGCGGGACATCAAGGCACAGTGTCAAGGCCAGAACAAGCATATTTTAGAGTAACAGCGAGTAAATTAAGCCAATTAAGCATTCCTAATGCCCAGGATTTTTTTTTCTTCCTTCTTCCGAGAGATCCTGCTTGCAAGACAGAATTTTTTTCTTTTTTTTTTTTTCTCTTTCTTCTTTTTTGCATTCACACCCTTGATTTTCACTTGTGCTTCTGTGTTACAACGGACTTCACGGATGGGTCCTGGTGAGGGAGGGTGCCAGGCTGCCTTGGATCTGGAAGCCTGCCCTGTCCTAAGGGAGCCTTGCTCTAACATGGGGTGGGGGGTGGCCGGGGAAGGGCTTTTTAAAGGCACAGACCCCACCAAATGGCGAAGACTCCATATCTGATCCCCCAGGGAGATGTTAGTGAGGTGAAATGAGATAAAGGGGCAAAAACACTTCTGGAAATTCTCAGGAAGAAAGGTACTAGATAAATGCGGTCTACATTTATGACTGTTTTTATGCGAACACTGTGGATGGCCTCCGATGCTGCAGTTGAGCTTTGCAAAGTGATGTAGCTCTGGAGTGGTAGCCAGGATGAGGCGCTGACTCCAACCGTCCCCTCGCTAAGGCGTAAGGGGTCACTGCCAGGCAGGGGTCACTGCCAGACAGGAGAAACCAAAAACAGGTTTCTCAAAATTCTCTGACAATTACCCATTTAAACTCAGCCATACACTTCCTGCAGCCACTCCCATTTTTGAAGATAACAAAACCTGATGATAACAAACCATCCGAGAATAACACGCTAAGCACGTTGCTAGCAACACACATAAATTGCGTACTGTTTACTCTGTAAGCGATGAATATGAGCGTATCCGCACTTGGTTTTATTTTATAAAACAATGCCTCATAAACTGAACACTAGCCTGGCAATTTTATTACATTTACCTTGATAATATGTTGCAAGCCAGTTAAACAGAACAAATTCACTGGCAGACCATTGCCCGTGAAGTACGACTCTGCAAGCCCAAGAGTTTGGGGGTGATGTATAAATCGGTTTTAGGATTCGGGGCAAGGATGATTCACATTCAAGCCACAATGCAAACACGTCTTCGACTTTAAAAAGTTACATTTAGAGGTCAGTATCGCTGTCACTGGCCAGGGGGACCCCTGTACAGTGTAGGGTAGAGCAATGACCTACAGCAAACCAATAATGAAACAAAATGTAATGTAATCTATAAATTAAAGAGGCAAGATTGGCAGCTTTTGAATATTATGATCTACTTAAGAGGCCGGTGGTGGAGCGTCCTTACAGACAGTTGCAGAAATGCCGGTGCTCTGTGTGGGGGCCTGTGCACCAGTAGCTCAGCGCTGCTGCAGCCAGATTCAGCCAGAGAGTCCTCTACAAATGCTAGTATGCTCTTAATTTCCATTTCTGAATTCTTAATTACGTTAACCCTCAATAACCCTCCTAGTGGGTTCCTGGGAAGTAGCCCTTGGTAACACGTAAACCTGGAAGTCGATGTAATTCACCTTTAAGAGCCAAAGAGAGGACTGGCCCTCCATGGATAGTGGTGGCCTTGGGGAAAAGATGGAAATTACCAGAAGGGAGGTATCAATTAAGTGTCATGGAGGTTTAGAGGAAAAGAGGTGACCTTCCCTGGGTAGAAGGTGGGGTGGACGGGACATCGGGGATGATAGCGGGGGGACCCGGGCCTTCCAGGAGAAGAATCCCCCAAAAGCAAAGCCCTACAAGTGGAAAATGAACAAAGCAAGAAGAAGGGACCCTGTTTGGCTGGAGAAGGGTGTGTCTGGAGAGTAACAAGCTGGAGGCTTGATCGTTGTCCAGTGGAAATGGAAATCCAGCTAAATGATAGGTTTGCATCACGGGGTCTTCTGAAACCCCCACTAAAGACTGCATTCTCGCAGAGCAGTGTTTGGATACTTATGGCAGAATCCCTGGGGACCATCCCTGGCATAGCTGAGTACGGACACACACTGTCCAGAGTTGTGGTGGAGATTTAGAGATTCCTAAAGAAAGAGATAAGGTTCCCTATCATGACCCCACAGTAAGCACCTACAAGGGCTCACTTGGGGAAACCTCTTCCCCAACCCCTACTCCAGGCCCCGGGGCCAACTCTCAGGGAAGGCTTTGTAGGGCCTCTTACTTTGGGGGCTTCACCTGCTTCCAGTAGCACAACTGCTCTGGGGATAGACCCAGAGTCAGAGACAAGGAATTCAAAGAAATAGACAGGAGCTAGAGATCTTCTTTAAAGTCTAGCTCGAAACACTGACATTTCTCAGGGATAGACACCAGTGAATCAAGATCTCTGAGTTCAAGTCCAGCCTCTCCAATCTCCTGGCCGCACACCCTCGGGAAAGGCATCAGAGCTCAGGGACTTCATTCTCTTTTCTCTGAGATGGGAGGGATAGCAACGCCCCCCCCCAACAGGATTCCAGCGAGGAGCAAAAGGAGTTGAGGGGCCAGAAGGCCTTTAGCAAACTCATAGCATGTGGTAAACAATGGGTATCCTCATGTCTATTTCACAGGTCCTCTCGTTGCAGAAAAAAATGTGTTACAGCTCAGTTGTGACAGCAACCTGGATCCAGGCAAGAGACCAAGAAGCACTTGGAGGGTTGGAGAACTCAGGTTTATTACTCCAGCCGGCCCAGAGGAGTTAACACTCCAAGCTCTGGACCCCGTCTGTAGGTTTACACAGGCTTTTATAGGCTGCCAGTCTACACTTTGCAACATCATATGCAAATAAGGTATAACAAAAGTTGACTAATTAGGAACAGGCTTTGTAGAAATGGACCAATCAGGAGGGAGAGAAATAACCAATCAGGAGTGAGGGAAATGGACCAATCAGGAGTGAGCTCCACTTTCCTAGAAGTCAGCCATTTCAGAGGCAAAAAGTGAGATGAAGCCACTGGGCCAGGGAACCAGATGGTGCTGGCAGGAGAGTAGTGGCCCTGCCTGGAGGTCCTGCCAGCCTTTTTATGGGGCTTCCCGCCTCACTCTGAACAGAGAGAAAGGAAGATCCCCCAGTACCTTTTACCCATCATGCTGGGTCTCCAGGTCTCCTGCTCTTGGAGAACAAGGCAGGGCCCTTGCAAGAGCCCTCAGAGGAACGGTCCGGAGAAACCCCCGTCCCCACCATGTACTCACCTCCTGAGTAAATGCTGTTGTTTCAATAAAATACCCAAAGACGTGGCTCAGCTTCTGAACTCAAGGAAAACACGTGGCTTTATTTATTTTATCTTTTTGAGGAGAAAGAGCTCATCATTTCAATCAGAAAAGCAGTGTTTTTAACAACACGCTCCCATATTATTACGCTCAGCATTGTTTCCAAATTGATGCTGTTCTTAATCAAACCCCACACTAGAGTTCTTAGAAGCATTTAAAACAAAGCAATAAAGAACTCTTTACCGTCGTTTGGCTTTTATTTCAGTGTCTAATCAAACCTCACATATTTCCTACTGTCTGCCAAAATGAGTTCTAGGTCCTCTTTAGGTATTTTCCTCACATAGTCCACCCCAGGAGGGAGGGAGGGAGGGAGGAGGAAGGAAGGCTGGAAGGAGAGAGGGAGAGAGGAAGGAGACCAGAGCAGATGGGAGAGAGCTGGCTTTCCCCGATCTTTCCAGCGCCCGCAGCAGGCTCGGCTGCAGCCTGGGATGCTCTGAAGGCCAGGGAGGCGGCCGCGAGTCTAGCCTCCCCCGCCCCGATTCCCTGCCTCGTGCACACCTGAGGGTCGGGCCCTTGCATCTAATTGGACAGCTGGGCTGGTGAGCGTGGCCTGTCCTGCCAGCCGCCTCGCCGGCCCCCGTGACAGCTGTATCACTTCCTTGATGTGCGTGGGCGCCGAGGAGCACTGACACACCATCAACTTCCCTCTAATACCCTTCAACCAACCTGACAGTTGTCCGGTAGAGGCCAGTCAACCCGACTGCCAGCCCTCCCGGAGGCCTGGTGGGACAGCTTCCGAAGAAAAGCAGGCGGGAGAGACTTCATGTGAGGGTTTTGTTTTTTTTCCCGAGTTGGTGCTTGAGAACAAGAGTGAATCCTGAGGGCGATGGTGCTCGCAGGGACCGCTGCAGAGGTTCCTGCCGAAATGCAGGCGACAGTGGGCAGCAGCGTTTGGGAGGCGCACTACAGCTGGCTCTGAAACTAGATGGGTGGGCTGGTCCACACGGGATGAGGCCAAGAGAAGACCTCTCGTGAGGGGTTGCAGACTTGTCTGATCTGCAGCTTCAGGAGAGCACACATGCTTTTTCTGTGCTCACATACCTTTCCATCATACATATGCCGGAGGAAACACTCCACCATGCCGTGCAAAGTTCAGAACCCTCAGAGTTGTAGGCAGAAGGGTCTCTGCCCTTCCTGGTGACAGCCAGTGTCCTAATGGCTTTATTGTGCCAGGAACTCCCGCCACCTCCCTGGGTTAAGGCTCTCAGTGCAAGGGGCCCTCTCTCTCACTCCTTGCCCCTCAGGAAGGACAATGCTAAGTTGAGGTCCAGGGAGCTTGAGTTCCACTTAAAGCTCTCTCGCTATTTAGAGATGAGCCCAGAGACGTCTTGTGGCATCGAAGAATCTGGCGTCCAACGATGTCCTCATTCATTCCTTGGGCTCTGATGTTCTCCAGATGGAGGAAGGGAGAGGAATAAACCTCAGCTTAAGGCAAGGTGGCCAGGCCATTGGCACTTTTCAGGGATCAGAGCTATTTTGACTGCAAAACTCCAACTCAAAGGAGGGTGAGAAAGGAGGGATGTTGTGTAAGGACTGCAGTGTCTACCATGGTTACCAAAGAGGAAGCGGGGGCGGGGGATAAATTAGGGGTTTGGGATTAGCAGGCACAAACTACTATGTGTAAAATAGATAAACAACAAGGACCCACTTTAGAACACAGGGAACTATATTCAATTTCTTTTTAACATGTAATAGAAAAGAATCTGAAAAGAATATATATATATATATATGTATGTCTATGTATACCTGAATTCCTTTGCTGTACACCTGAAACTAACACAACATTGTAAATCAACTATACTTTGATTAAAAAAAATTGCAGTGTTTCAATGAACCCATCCGCCAGAATCCAGCTGAACTTCAAGAATAATTGGGACTAGAGATTCAAGCACGACCAGTAGCCTCTGTCCCTTATATAACTGCTCACCTCTGCAAGTGTTCTTCCCAGTCCGACTTCCTGCTTTTGCCACTTAATTTTGCCTTATGGTCAAAGCAAAACGAATTACCAGCAGTCCTTAAGCTTCAAACCGTACAGCCCAACAACGTCAAGAGAAAACACTGTCCTCTTCTTCTCAGTTTGATTTCTAAGATTCTCCAGGATGTGCATGGTTGGCCCAGCTTGGTCACGTGTCCCTTGCTGATCCAATAAACTGTGGCCTGAGTGTGCGTCTGATGAGCCTAACATGGCAGCTTCTGTGGGCAGCACACTGATGCCAGGGGGTTCGGGTGATCCCAGAAGGGGAAAGTACTGGGCAGAGGAAGCCACTGCTGACCACTAATAGACGGCTCCCATGTAAGAGGGCTAAATACAAAAGTTCACTGCACTCCCATGTTCACAGCGGCATGGTTTACAATAGACAAGATATGGAAACAACCTAATTGTCTATTGATGGATGAATGAATAAGGAGAACGGAATATTATCCAGCCATAGAAAGGAATGGAATCTTGCCATTTGTGACAACTTGAATGGACCTTAAGGGTATTATACTAAGTGAAGTCAGTCAGATGCAGAAAGATGAACACTGCACGATCTTGCTTATATGTGGAATCTAAAAAACAAAATAAACAAACAAACCAAAAAATAAGCTCATAGGTACAGAGAACCCCTCCCAGACGCAGAGGATTGGGGATGGGCAAAATGGACGAAGGGGGCCAGAAGTACAAAGTCTCAGTTATAAATTAAATAAGTCATGGGGATGTAATGCACAGCAAGGCATCTACAGTTAATAACATTGTTATTGCATGTTTGAAAGTTGCTAAGACAGCAGATCTTAAAAGTCCGCATCACAAGAAAAAAAATTTTGTGACCAGGTGTGGCAGTGGATAGTAACCAGGCTTACTGTGGTGATCATTTCCCAACATATATAAATATCAAATCATTGTATTATGCACCTGAAACTAGTATAATTCTGTATGTCAATTATACCTCAATTTCAAAAAAACGTCCACACAGGAAATGTTATTAACTTCCATGTAGGCTTTGATCTGACATTACTTTGAATCGTGGTTTAAGATTGTGGTTGTTTGTTATTAGAATATTCTCGTTTTGTTTAGCCTGTGAGAAGTAATCCCAAATATTGCTCTCTAAAGCAGCTGGTGACATCCCTCAAATTTCAGCTGGCACCCCAGAAGAGAGAACGGAACTGCCTGTTTAAACCTGTCTCTAAGCCAGCTGGGGCTAGGTCCTCTCTGTGGTCTTCCTGCTCCCCACCTGCTTTCCATCCTCCTGGGGGCCCAGCAAGGCTGCCCCACAATCCACTGCACAGTCGAACACCCAGGCCCTGCGAGGCCCTGCGGATGGAGCAGACGCCAGTCTGCGGTCAATGGCTGCTCCAAAGGGGCCTTTGGGGAAGAGGATGTCCTGGTACAAGAACAGCCCACTCAGGTAGCAGCCGTGACCCTTGCAGGGCCCTGCAGATTCAGGGCCTTCTTCTGGGTGTTTGTGTAGAAAGAAGAGCTGGCAGAGGGCCTGGGGGAGGAGGGGAGGGGAGTTGAGGGTCCTTTATAGGCAAGAGAGCGGTGATCAGTGTGCATGGAACAGGAGAGCCTCCCACTGGGCAGATACTGAGGGCTGGTCTTGAACCCTCCCCAGATGCACCCTGGCTTTGTTCAGAGCTGCCTAGAGCAGGGTGTGTGGCCACTCCCACAGCACAAGCTCCCGCAAAAGTCCAATTTACAAGCAATCTGTTAGATGTTTGAATCGGAACGCCTCATCTGAATTAATTCATCTACCGAAGAAAAAAGGTGTTTTCTCCTTAAATGTCAAGTTTGTGCTGTGTCCGTTTTCCACACGGAAGGAAGCATGTTTTGATTAAACTGAAAACTTCCCACTGTTGGGGTGACCCAGCGCCCAAAGAAGGGTGTCCAGGCTTGGCCGATGACCCACTTGGGCTGGGAGGTTCCTAATTATCAGATGCAGGTCCTCTCATCTCTGTCTGAGCTCTGGCATGGCAGAGAAAAATTAAAACCACTGCTCAGAGTCTGTCTTTAACGTTCCTGGGATGGGGTGCCCGCTGTCCAGCCCGAAGGAGGTGGGATGAGGGCCATGTAGGGCTGCCTGCGTCATCTCTGGGATGCGCTGGGCGGCATTGTCAGGATCCAGCTGTGGGCTGTGCACCAGAAGGCTGTTCCTACAGTTAACGTCCTCTCCAGCCAGCCCTCTTCCCTGCAGCACCTCCCAGAGCGCTGGCTCACCTCTGTTCCTGCAGCTCTCCTCCTCCTCCCTCCCCATTGCCCTCCTCCAGCCTCTCCCCTCAGCTGCCCTCCCCCCGGCCCCTGGACACCGGTCTCCAGTCCTGGCAGTGTCTCCTGTCACTCTCCTGACCCCAGACCCACAGATGTTTCTTGGTGACAGCTCTGTGATTCCTCCACACTTGCCACCACGGCATTCTGAGGACACGGGGCTCCACAGGGACTTCCAAGCACGGCGGGGATGAGAAGCCAGCCCAGGGCCTCTTGTCATTCAGCCAGACTCTGCCCGCCACCCAGAGCTCCTAGCTGTAAGTTGGGGGTTACAGCTGCGGCCACCTTCCTGGCCTCGCCTCTCTCTCCTCCCCTCAGCCCTCCACGCATGCTTCTCTCTCCATTTATCGGCCCAAGCTCAGATCATGCGGGGGGCACCCCTCATCTTCATTATACACGAGAACACATTTCCCAAGATAGACGGTCCTCTCGTTGTCAGCTCAGTAACCACCTGTTAAAAACTGCTGGGTCTGGTTTCAGCGAGGATCTGCCGGGCTCTGAGTGAGTGCCTCGGGTAAGAGGCGGTGGCCACGATGGTTAAGAACATGCACACCAGGGGGAAGGGTGTAGCTCAGTGGTAGAATGCCCGCCTAACATGCACTGGGTTCGATCCCCAGTGCCTCCATTAAAAAATAATAATAATAAATAGATACATAAGTGAACCTAATTATCTCCCCTGCCCCCTGGAAAAACATAGTTGCTTTCAAAATGCAAATCAGATCATGCCTCGCCCCACTCTCAGCCCTCCAGTGAACTGCTACCTCTACTCTCCTTCAGGGTGAATCCAGCCACTTTCCACCCAGGCGAAGTCCGCTGGGTTCTCAGCCACCTGATGCCAGCCGTCCCCCGGGTCCGTGGGCTGAGTCACTCCCACCTCGCTTCCATCACTGTCCAAATTAGAGCAAACACACCCTTCCACCGTCAAACTTCCACCTCCTTCATTCTCCCCTCTTATTTGGTAAACAAATCCTCATCTGCCTTTTTAGGCTGCTCTTGAATTTTATGGCAACGTATAATAAACATCTGACTGCTTTTATTTCTATTTAACTTTTATCTCGAATGTCTCTGCTGTTTCAAACCAAATATTTATAGCATCGCACAGCCGCTGCAATTTCATTCCTCACCAATACTGTCACTCCCTCCTGCTTGCCTTCACCAGCCCTTCAGAGAATCTGGGAATCTTCGGGAGAATGGTCCCTCGTGCCCCCACAGGGCTACCAGCCTTGAGCTGTGAGTTGTCAGGCGCCCAGGAGAGCAGCAGCTTTCCAGGCAGCTCAGTCAGGCCACCCCTGGGTGACTCAGGACCTTTCTGTGCTTTGCATCTTCACGATCAGCTCAGTGCTAGGCACACCCCGGGGACACCCTGCCTTGTCCATGAAGGAGCAGACCTGTGGCATCGCTGACCTCTGCCTGATATGAGGGCTCTCTTTCCCCAACATCTCAGGTCTTGGCCGGAACCTGTGAGTCTGGCTCCTCAGTCTACCTGTGTTTGCCTTCAGTTTTCACAGCCACCAGAAAGTACTTCCAACAGTGCTAACCATCTTCCCGCCACCCAGGGCTCTGGTCCCTACTCAGTGACTGGTCCAAAAGCTGACCACAGGATGCCCATCTGAGTCTAGTGCCCTAAGGACAGCAGCTTTACCTGGTGGAGGATGATGTTCTGGACTCTGAGTTTGAAGAGTTCACTTTTTCTCTATGAGCCTTAGTTTCCTCATCTGTAAAATGGGAATCACCCATGTCTGCCCAGCTTGACTCACAGGGTTGCCTTTGAGGAGCCTGAAAAATGACGCCTGAGGAAGTGCATTGCAAACTGCAGCTCTCTTTCCTGGGGGAGGAGGTGGAGAGGAGCCCCAGTCCCCCAAAGGCCCAGGCAAACTGCAGCTCATCTTCCTCCCTGTCTTGGGCACCCTGGGCTGGAGAGGCCAGCTGTGATCTGCTGGGCTGGCTTTTCTCCTCCCCTCTGTCTCCACCAGCACAAACCCCACCAGGCTCTGTATCAGTCTCAGCGGCTTGTCCCCAGCCTGCTCGTCACTCCTCAGGAGAACGCGCTGGTGGCCCTGACAGGGCAGCGAGCGTCCAGAAAACCAGCTCGCCCTTCCGGGGCATGTCTTCACCTGGCCAAGACTGCTGTCCGATTCCCCCGAGGGAAGCCCACATGGGCTTTGACGAGAACCTTCCATTTGGTTCTGCAAGCCTGCTGATGCTTTAAATACCATCTGAGGTAAGTTATGCACAGCAGCCCCGCATCTGGAATCTCACACTCTCTGTGTTGGGGTGACCTTCCCAAGCTTTCCCATCTCCCACCTGTGAAGGGGTCCCTTTCCAACTCCATGAAAAAGTCATCCTCCTCTGCACCAGGGAGGCCCAAACACTAGAACTGGGCCAACCTCTAGCAAAGGTTTCATCTGTTGTGTTAGTCAGGACACTTGCAATTTTAAGACACAGAAACCCCGTGCGATCGGGTTGGCGGTGGGGGAAAGGGATGCACTTGCTTACCTAACTGGAAAAATCCAGGCGTCATTTAGTTTCAAATACAACTTGACCCGGGAGCTCAAGCAATCTCTCGTCCAAAAGCCGTGCTTCCCCGGCCGTTCCCACTTTGTGCGGGATGTGAAGCAGAAAGGATTCTCATCCGTCGCTGGAGGGTCATAACCTGGCACAACCACTTCGCAGAATTGCTGGGCAGGACCTGCAGACGCTGGGCAGATGCATAATCTATCCACAGGAGTTCCGTTTTAGGTCTGAGCCCAATAGAAATGAATGCTCGTGTCCCCCAGAAGACATCCACGAGACTGCTCGTGGCAGTCGAATTCAGTGTCACAGCCAAAACCTAGAGTCACCCCAAATGTCCATTCCAGGAGACCAGGTAGATACAGTGGAATATGTTCACACAAGGAGATACGACACAAAAGAATACAACACACAGTGTGGACGAACCTCAGAGCATCAGGTGTGAGAGAAGATCGCAGCTGCACAAACAGTGTGTGCTTCATACGAGCACTTTGATCTCTATGAACTTCAAAAATAGCAGTTATCCTCAGGAGTGTTCTGAGTGGAAGGAGACACAAGGGGACCTTCTGGGGGTGCTGGAATGTTCTCTGTCTTGGCCTGGCTGCTGGTTCACAGGTGAGTAACTATGTAAAATTGCCCTGAGCTGCGCAGTTAAGATTTGTGCATGTTCCTATATGTGAATTATACCACAATGAAAATAGTTCAAGAACAATCATTTAAAAAAAAAAAGAAACCCTATTTCTCCCTATCTCAGTTCTGCTCCACTCTTGGTGGAAGGTCCCCATGTGGTGGCAAGGTAACCATCGATGGCTCCAGGCAGACACTCACCTGGTCCACAGAGTGTCTTCTCCAGGTGTCCCAGGAAGCGACATTCCTCGGCACGACTGCTCATGTGCCCACACCTGAGTCCATTCTGTGGCTGAGGGGGGGACCAGGTGGAGAAGGGGATGCTCTGACTGTCCAGGCTTGAGTCGCAGGGCTTTGGGACAGGAGCACCCCAGTCAACTGGAGTGAGGTAGGGGAAATATGGGTTCCCGATGGAAAAACAAGGTGTGGATAATCCAAAGAGTTAACGAGGGCTGGCAAGCCCCTTGTCCTAAGAGATGGGAGAAACATAGGGCAATGCATGCATGTGTGTAAACTTAACTTCAAGCACACAGTTAGTAGGAGCTCAGTTGCTATTCCAGAAGCTGTGATGTGGGACCCCTTTTTGATTGAAAGATTTATTCTCTACCCATTGGGAAGGTTGTTGGCTGACAGCCCCCCATTACCAGTCCTGTTTAAGAATCACCTTGCCTGGAGACAGCTGCCTAGCCCAGGTCAAGCCTAGCCCCCTGAAGCAGCCCCACGGTGCTGACAGGTGTACAGAAGCCGCCCCCAGCCCCACCTCGAGACAACCCTGAAGGCTGCTCCAGCTCCAGGGCTTCTCCACATTGGCTGAGACCTTGTTGAGACCGCACTGCTGCCCAAATTCTCCCTCAGAAGAACCCCCAACCTGCCTCCTCCCTTCCCCACGGCTTTGATTCCAAAAGCCCTCCCTTGTAAACATTTGGCACAGTAAGCCCCATCTCAGAGCCTGCTTCTCAGGGAAACCAAATGGTGACCATCACCAACTGTCCTTCCTTATGTTGGACCACTCTTCATTCTGGGGTGTGAAAATGCTCTTTCTGCTATGAGATGGTGGCACGACCAGATGAGAGTTTGTGTTTTACTTTCCCTGACCTCTACTTAACATCAGGAACCACTGGCCACATGAAGGGGTCCCCAGATTTCCTTCAATGTAATTTTGGGGTATCGAATTCACAAGTCTAAGGACCACCACGGCTTCTCAGAGCTTTGGTTTTTGGTCTGTTCTCTGTCTCACGAGCAATGAAGTGAAGTCCACAGGCATGGTGCCCTCCCGCCTGCTCTGATAAACTTTGGATCATGTCTGGTTTCAGCTTGGAGCTGCCAGTGCATCCTACTCACTCTCAAAAAAGTATTTGTCAAGGATGTCTGCTGTTTTCACCTATCCAGCATCCATCCACTTTCTTTTGGAGAGAATGCTTCCATTTTTCAGTTGGGGTCTACCCCTTCCCTGCTCTCAGTCCATGGGAGAGATTTTCCCTCCCTTTTCCCAACTGGAGTTGGGATGTGGACGTGGATCCAATCACAGCACTTCATCCCCAAAGCCTTCAAAGTGATTGGTTCAGAGATACATGTGCTGCCTGAGCTGGGCCAGTAAGAGTGCCGCCCAGGACTTGGGTGACCCCACCAAGGGTAAGCTCCCTCTGTCCATGGTGATTGCTAACTGTGAGGCACCGTAAAACCAGAGATGGATAAGAAGCAAGGTGGAGGAGGGGAAGGTACAGCTCAGTGGCAGAGTGCATGCTAAGCATGCGCGAGGTCCTGGGTTCAATCTCCAGTACCTCCACTAAAAATAAATAAATGAATAAACCTAATTCCCCTGTACCCCCTTCAAAAAAAAAAAGAAGCAAGGTGGAAAGGATCAGAGCCAAGAGATGGAGAGGACTGGAGACCCACCTCTGATCATTTTGCTTTAGCATCTACACCCAGCCATACCTAAGCCAACATACATCATACATCGACACTTTCCAGCACTGTGAGCCGATCAGTGCCTTTTGCCTCCTTTGAGCCAATTTGCATTACATTTTTGTCACTTGCCAGAAAAGGGCCCCAGTTGTTACAGAATTTCTGAATAGAAGTGATGAGAGGACCTTGGATTGCTCTAATAATTAATATGACATGAAATAATTTGTACCCACTGAAATCTTTATCAGAGCTTACAACCCAAACTCACCATTGAGAACGATCCTCTCTAGGACAAGGGTGTCCAGTCACCATCCTTTATGACTCTTTGATTCTCTTGGGCCCCAGCCTCCACCAGCACTTGTCCAAATTCCTGAGCTCAGTCCTTGCTCATAGTTATCCTGGAAGACAGAGGTCAGCCAACCAAGAGCCCACTGACCAAAACTCGACTGCCACCTGCTTTATGTGACCTGGGAGCTAAGAATGGTCTTCACGTTTTAAATAATTGGGGGGGAAAGGACATTAGTATTTCTTATCATGTAAAAATTGTATTAAATTCACATTTCAGTGTCCATAAATAAAGCTTTATTGGAACACAGCCACACTGCTTGTTTAAACGTCTACAGTTGCTTTCAAGGCACAACAGCAGATCTGAGTCATTGTGGCAGATTGTCGGGCCCACAGATCCTAAACTATTTACTTTTTACCCTTTATAAGGAAAGTTTGTCACTCCTGCTCAGAGTTTCTGGAGGTGTGAACTCAGTACTTGGGACCCTGTATCGCCAACAATGAAAAGCATTTCTCCTTAAATAATTTACATATTTTTCCACATTTTAGACAGCGAGCATCTCAAGATTTATAAGCATTTTTCATGAATTTAATGTTTCTAGGACCTAGCTCTGAGCAAAACATACAGAGTCCTACAATAAGTCTTAGCTGGGGAAAGACAAAAATGATTATATGCTAATTATATCTCAATAAAAAATTTAAAGAGAAAGAAAACAAAAATGAAAGGTTAAATTGGGCCACTGGCCCTTTTAAATCAAAACCAAAAATGATCACAGAAAATGTGAAGTTGCCATTATGTTTTTAATGAGCTCTGTCTAGGTCTGCTTAGTGCAGAATTGGATAGGCACCAAGGAATCGGAGCTCCACCACTAGGTGACACGGTCACACTTTCTGTCCCCAGCAGAGCTGCTGTTTGGTTCAGAGGCTGACTTCAGAGGCGGAAGCTTCAATTCCAGCCCCGGCCTGTTAAGTCACATAACTTTTTCGTGGCTTAGCTTCTGGGTCTGTAAGACGGGGTGTAAATGTTTATCTCTTGGGAGTCATGAGGGTGAAATTAATTAATACTTAAGTGAAAGTCCTCCAATATATTCTCCTTTCTTTTCATCCCTCACTCTTTGTGCAAGAAAACAATTTGAAGACCTTCATTGCTCTTATTTTTTCCTTGTAAAAGCTGAGAGAAGGTGACATCACGCCACTGAAACAACAATTCACAAGTTGGGTGAATCATCGTCATCATGAATTAGATGATTACATTCCATCAGGTGCCAATCTCACAGAATCCCTTTTCCAGTTGGAACATGAGAAAGGAAGGGTGAGGTGCCTTGTGTGGGATCGGCAGGCCTCACTCCCTCCGAGGCTTGGCCACCCTCCAGTGCTACACAGGCTGTCAACTCCAACCTTGTCCTCAAAACTGCTCTCTTCAGGGTTCCCAGTGATCTCCACGTTGTCAAGTCAAATCTCAGTGTCAGGTCTTAGTCTGCACCCTACCTAATCTCTCAGCAGCATTTGGAAGAGTTCAAGTCACTTCCTTCTTAAAGCTCTTCATGTGTCTTAGAGGACCGACCTCACCTGTGCTTCCTTCAGGACAACTGGTCAATCCTTTTTTCTCTTCTCGGTCTCTTAATCTCAGCCAGTGTGCTTCAGGGGGCCCTCCTGTCTCCTCTACTCACACCCTAGGCCACTTCATATCACCACATGGCTTTCTCATGTTGATGGCTCTCAAATTTCTGACCCAACTCCAAGTCTCTCCTCTTTGTTTTTTTTTTTAATTGCAGTATAGTCTATTTACACTGTTGTGTCAATTTCTGGTGTACAGCATAATGTTTCAGTCATCCATATGCATACGTATTTTCATATTCTTCTTCATTATCGGTTACTACAAGGTATTGAATATAGTTCCCTGGGCTGTACAGAAGAAATTTGTTGTTTATTTTATACATATTAGTTAGTATCTTCACATCTTGAACTCCCAATTTATCCCTTCCCACCCCGTTTCCCCTAGTAACCATAGATTTGTTTTCTATGTCTGCGAGTCTTTCTGTTTTGTAAATAAGTTCATTTGTATCTTTCTTTTTTCAGATTCCACATATGAGTGATAACATATGGTATTTTTCTTTCTCTTTTTGGCTTACTTCACTTAGAATGATGATATCAAGGTCCATCCATGCAAATGGCATTATTTTATTCTTTTTTATGACTGAGTAGTATTCCTTTTATAAATATACCACAACTTCTTTATCCAATCATCTCTTGATGGACATTTAGGTTGCTTCCATGTCTTGGCTATTGTAAATAGTGCTTCTACGAACATTGGGGTGCCTGCATCTTTTTGAATTAGAGTTCCCTCTGGATGTATACCCAGAAGGGAGATTGCTAGCTCATATGGTAAGTCTATTTTTAGTTTTTTGAGGAGTCTCCATACTGTTTTCCATAATGGCTGCACCAGTCTCTCCTCTAAATGCCAGACCCTTATGACCACCTGTCTATTATGTATCTCTTAAGGAACACAGATTAACCATATTTAAAGCCAAATCCTGTTTTCTTCTGTCAAAGACTCAGCTCAGTCTCTCCCATCTTAGCAAATGAACCTGGGGGTAGACTTGAGAGAAAAAAGGAAAGCTTTTAGCCTGAGCAGTTTGGTGAATGTCCCCATATTATGCTCTGTCTAGACTCTTTCATTAGCTGGAGGTGCAGTTATGAACATGGTTATAGATATAAATATACGCACATGTAGGGACAATACAGATGGAGATTTGTTTATTGTTCCTCTGTCTCCTCCATGAGGACGTGGACCCCACAGGAGCAGGAAACTGAAACCACAATGAACATAACAGGCTGGCACATGGTAAGTGACCCCCAGATATGCCTTGAATCACTGGCCTTGTACAATGAGAGTGTTCCCTGGGTCTGCAGAATGACAGTGCATCCTGGGCCACAGAAGAAGTAGGAGTGAAGCCCAGAACTCAATGCAGAGTATGTTTTAAGACCACTTAGCTGTGACAACACATCTCTGGGCCAAAGCAATGTGTTTACACATGTGCTCTGTTTTTACAAAATTCTAAAGCAGATGATAGATAGATAGATAGACAGATAGATAGATAGATAGTTAATTAAATTGGTTTAAATGATATATATCTAAATGGATGCTTTGTTCCTATTATGCCAAATGATCATGCTTATATTTGGAATTTTTCGCTTTAAAACTGCTTGTTTTGGTGTCAAGTAGATACTTTCAAGTTATCAAATCTCGCCTGGGAGGTAAGGGGAGAGAATTTTCATGCTTCTTGCCTCTGCTACCAGCAAATCCAGAGCCCTGCACATGTCACAGTGTCAAGTCCCTGCTAGTCTCCAGGAAAGCCTGTGGAGTCACATAAGGTGCCTGCACTCAGGGAGCCGAAAGTCTACTGGGTACCCAGAGTGAGAGGAAGAAGCAGACTGTCTTTTTCACAGACAACATGATCGCCTATGTGGCAAATCTGATAGAATCTACCAAAAAAAAAAAAAAAAAAAAAGCTAATAAACCAATAAGTTTATCAAGTTTGCAGAATACAAAAGCAATATAAAACAGAGAATTGGGTTTGTATATACTAGAAATGAACAGTTGTAGGTTGAAATCTTTAAAAATACCGTTTATAATAGCATCAAAAGTATGAAATACTTTGTCATAAATCTGACAACCGATATGAAAGACATGTACACTGACAATAAAGATATTTTGAGAGAAATTAGAGAAGACCTAAATAAATGGAGAGGTACAGACCATGCGTATGGGTTGGAAGACTCAACATTACGATGTTGTCAGTTCTTCCCCAATTGATTTAATGATATCTCAATCAATCAAAGTCTTAGCAGGTATTTGTAGACATGACAAGCTGATTTATAAAATTCATATAGAATACAAAGGGCCCGGATTAGCCAAAACAACTCTGGAAATGAAGAACAATGCTGGAAAGTGAATACTATCTGATTTCAAGAATTATTATAAAGCTCCAGTAATTAAAACAACATGTTTTGGCATAAAGATCGACAAATAGATGGATGGAACAAGATTCAGAATCCAGAAATAGACCTTATTATATATAGACAACTAATTTTTACAAAGAAGCGAAAGCAATACAATATTGGAAAAAGAATAACCTTTTTAATAAGTGGAACTGAAACAATTGGATATTTATAGGCAAAAATAATGAATTTGAATCTACACCCCACACCACATGCCAAACTAACTCAAAATGGAGCATGGACCTAAGTTTAAAATGTAAAACTAAATAATTTTTAGAAGAAAACATAGGAGAAAATCCTCAAGACCTTGGATTCAGCAAAAATATCTCAGATATGACACTGTATCAAAATCTATAGAAGAAGAAATTGATAACATGTATCTCATTGAGATACCTTATCGAATCATACACCTTAAATCTGTACAGTTATGGTGGGGCAATTATACCTTAATAAATTTGTTTTTTTTTTTTTTAAAGTCTAAAGGGGAAAACAATCAGCCTTCCTGGGAGGATGCAGGCTGTGCGAGCTGCTGGGGAGAATACGGGGCTGGAGCTGGACGAGCACTTAGCAGAGGATGCTGACATAGACCAGGGGCGGTGCACGGGGAGGGGTGGACCAGTTTTTTCTGAGAAGGCAAGATTTGAGCACATCTGAAAAGAGTTCACAAGGCAAATAGCTGGGTGGAGGGCAGCTGTGAAGGGAGGAGAAGGTCCCAGAGGGAGGAAGGTTGTGAGGTCGGATGGGGTGTGTCATTCCCAGGACTTCAGCACTAAAGGTATGGGCATTGGATTTGCTCAGATCCTTTCTGCTCAAAGAGGAGGATTTGGGGGTGGAAATGGGGCCAATGTCATACTCCAAATCTGTGGTCCCTTTGAGTGACCCTCAAGGCCTCTTGTTCCACCATCAGAAGGACCTCCCTAAACCCACCCACCCAGACTCCCTTTGACCACCACCCACCCAAGACATGGACAGGCGCAGCCTCCAGCCTGAACATCCCCAGAGGGTCCAGGAAGATGTTTCACTCTGCTGCAACAGAACTGCAGGCAAAATGCTTTCTTTTTCTAGCATCAGCTCCCATACTTAGCAATTGTGTTTCCAAGGAAGCTGCCTGGTGTCCACCCATTGATTTATGCCCTCTGACTTTGCTCAGGTGGTAGTTTGCATGTGGCACTAGGTTGCCTTTATGCTTAATAAAATGTTAATTTCCATGCAAAAAATAAAAAGTCACTTCCGCTGAGGGGCTGCTCGGTGGGAAACAGCATAACAGGCCTGGTGGGAAGAGACGTGGCTGCTGGCACAAGGCCCAGTCCAGCCCTGCTCTGCTGGGCAGCCTCAGAACATCACTTAACCTCTCTGGACCTCAGGGTCCTCGCCTGCAAGGTAGAGTCTCCATTATAGATGGGTTCCTATTCTCATCCCTGGGCTTTGGAAGGAGATGGAATGAGACAAAGAAAATGGAAGTTGTTTGGGAAAGTTGAAGTTTGGGTATTTTAGTAAGAAGGATGTTCAGTCTCCTGCCTCCTGGTGTGGTCAACTGCCATAGAGGCTTCGGTCCCCCATGCAGAGCTGGTGGGTGCACACATCCCCAGCTGCTCTGAGGACCACTAACTCCTATACCCTGCTCTGGAGAAGCACCTCCTCCTGATGGGAAATGCCTGGGAGGCTATGCCCTCCTTGGGGAGAAGGGTCTCCATCCAGTGAGTAAGTAATGGAGACTGACAAGAGCTCTTGCCTGAAGGCAGGACAACTTCGTGGTGTCATTCAGTCTCCAGAGCTCCCTGTGGAATCCAGTGAGGCTGGACTCCAGCTGGGTCCACAGCTTTGCCTGGTTTCTTCCCAGACCCCTCCCCCGCATCCTGCACAACCTCACCCCCTCCGCAATTACTCACATAAGAGTCCTAGATCCTAGGAAGACACTAACCCTCTGAGTCCTTGGAACGGCGTAAGCCATCCTGCTTCAGTCCCAAGGGGATGGTCCCACTGTCCCCTTTCCCAGACCCTGCCTTGGAATGATGAGGATTCCGGGGCCTGGGACCTGACTCTCTCCTGGATGTTTTGTTCACACTCTCTTTTTAAAAAAAAAAAAAAAAAAAAACACATTTTCAATAGCTTTAATTTAATCAAAAACGTTCTTGACTGAGATCATTAAAGCCTCTGAGAGAAGCATTTAATTCTAAATTCACCATATCCACGGTGTAGCAGTTGAGTAACTGAAAAAATCAACTTTATGTCATAATAGTTTGCGAGAATGTTTGTTTACTCTTCATCTGAGACACGCTAATTAAAACAAGAGGCCTTCACGAGCAATCCAGCTAGCAAATGGGATTGGTTAATAGATAAAGAATGGTTGGTAATTACAGGGAAGCCCCAAGCCCTACCCACATGGGCAGGGTTTCAGGAAGCATCTGGGGAGATGCTGTTGGGCCATGGCTGACCATTGGGGTTCAATGAAAAGCATTCCTTTGGTCATCTCTTCCCTCACTAACACATGTTAGGAACATCTCTGAGAAACATTTATTCTTTCTGGGTGTCATCTGTCACCAGATCTTCTTTAACACATCTTGATGGGATGTGATTAAGGACCTTCATGAATTTCTATGTCACTAGAGCTGAGCTTATTTCTACTTCCCCAGAGACCTGGCTGGAAGTCTGTGGTCCCCACTCCCCCTGACACTAGCTCTTCATTCAGGAAAATGAGCTGTCCTGGAAGGTGCACCCTCTGTCAGCGCCAGGAGATCCAACCAGCCCTCTCGCCTTCCTGCGGCCCCTTCAAATGCATCCTTCCCAAACTGGGGGTCTCATTGCTTCCTGATAGCTCAGGAACATCTTCAAACACAGGCACCTGGGGGCCTGGGATGCATTCATTCAAGTGCAAAATATCAGACCCCCCTTCCCACCAGCAACCCCGTCCCCCACCAATCTGGCCACATCTGTCTGCCTTTATGCAAAATTGCACAGACACAACAATTTCCTTCCTCACACATCCAAGGCCAATTATCCAACATCCTGCTTTGGTCCCGTCCTGCAAGCTTTCCTCTGACGCTAGTCCCTCCCTTCAGAGCCCGGGGTAGACCTGCCAGTCTTCACCCTCTGCTCGCTGCTACAGACCCTGTGCTCCCCCTGCCCTGCAAACCCCCTGCTCAGGACCAGGAATTCTCATTTCATGTCAGCATGAGAAGAAATCTTAGAGATCACGTGGGCTCGCTCATTTTAAAATCAGGAAACTGAGACAGAGAGACAGACAGTGACGGTCAAGGTCGTGTTGCTATTTTGCAGGTCTAATCTACATGAAGGTGTAGATAACTCGTAGGCTGATTCCAGCCATGCTAGTCCTTGTAGCTCCTATGTTTTCTGGGTTCTGCAAGGCAAAAATTCAGCCTCCTAGGTACGAAAAGGCTAATCACACAGGGAGGCGTCGTTAAAATATACCACAGTTGCATTTAATGCAAATGTGAATTAGGTGAATATAAAATGCTGTGATATGGCTGGACCTAGAGATGATCATATTGAGTGAGGTAAGTCAGACAGGGAAAGACAAATATCCTATGATATCACTTACATGTGGAATCTAAACAAAATGATACAGATTCTATTATACAAACCAAAAACAGACTCACAGACATGGAAAACAAACTATGGCTACCAAACAGGAGAGGGCAGGGAGGGATACATTAGGGGTTGGGGATTAACAGACACACATTACTATATAAAAAACAGATAAGCAACAAGGACCCACCGTAGAGCGCAGGGAACTGTATTCAGTTTCTCATAATAGCATATAGTGGAAAAGAATCTGAAAAGAAAATATATGTATGTGTCTATATGTATAACTGAATCACTTTGCTGTACACCTGAAACTAACATTGTAAATCAACTAGACTTCAATAAAAAATAAAAGTGAAATAAAATACTGTGATAAAAATATTGATAAAGACTTACTGTGAAATTGTGAAATCATGTGACTATCAAAAGTTGTGTCACGATGAACACGTATGTCTTGAATGAGGTGCATTTTGGATGCAAGGGCTTTGGGAAGGTCCTGTATGTGTTATAATTGAGGTAGACAAGGAACGCAACGGCCCCTGAAGGGCACAGATTCCTGCTGTCTCCTATGGGCCTGGCGCCAAGAGTAGGTGCTGGGTAGCTGTTGGGTGGAGCAGGGGTGGATGATGGATGCCCTTTCCAACACCTCCCACTCTGAGGCCTGCAGCCTCCAGTCCCAGAACCTGCCCTGGGCCAAGGCTGCTCCTGGTCGCCTGGGACAGAACACACCTGTGAGCACAGGGGCCTCTCCCGAAGGGCTGGGCTCTGCAGAGGGACTGGTGTAAATACCAAAAGGGTGAGGATGCGGGATCACGCAGAGCCAGCCTGCTGAGAGGAGGGCCAGGAAAACCGGACTGGGAGTCAGGAGCCCTCTAGGCCAAGGTGGGCCTTCTTGCCTCCATAAGGGCAACTCTCCCTGTGACCTCAGCCTTTTCTGTCCAGGAAACCCTGGCCTTTTGCGCTGCCATGCCTGGTTTCTGGAAGCTTCCTGGGACTGATGCCTGAAACCAGCTGCCTCCCCATTCTCAGTGGTATTTACTGGGTGACTAATTCTTCTCAGGCGCTGCCCTAAGCACTTCACAAATATCTCATTTAATTCTCCCAAAACGGCCTGAGGGAGGTATCATCATTCCTGTTTCCCAAATGAGAAAACACAGGCTCTGAGAGGTGAAAGGTCATGTTGAAACCCCACAGCCATTCTCTCAGTGTTGGGGCTGGGTTTGGAAACCACTGGACTTCAACCGTTTATGTTATCTCCCCCCGCCCACCCCCCACTATTTCCAGGCGCCCTGCTGCAGGCCCCTGTGCAGATCTTAGCCCTTGTACCTTCACTAGGTAAATCAGGCTCTCAGCCTGGATAGATCTCAGGACACCCCTGAGATCAGCTTCCACCCGATCAGAGGCCACAGCGGCCACCACCACCCCAGCCTGACAGCACCGAGGCTGAGCCCCTCTAATGGACCAGTGCCCATGACCACTGGACAGGTGACTTTGCAACCACATCCCTCTGGCTCAGCTGGGTGGTCCCCAGGCCGTGCCTCCATCAGCTTCTTCCCCTTTGCTCACTCCCTCTGCCCTGCTTGGAGCGCCTCATTCCATCTCCTCACCCCGACCCAACGCCTTTTTAAGGTCAAATTCAATCTCCCGTCAGATCGTCCGCATTGGGGGGTTGGCAGCACATACAAATGACACAAATATAAATGATGTAAATGAGGAGAGCAGACCTGGAATAATTGGACAGGCTCTGTGAGTGCAAAGGGCACAGGTCCTGTACAGGAAGGTGCCTGCTTTTCATGCCAGGTCTTGGTCACCACATGGAAATGTAGGCCCTGTGTGGCCAGATTTGATTTTCCAAAGGATAGTGGAGATCCAGCTTTTTATATGAACTATCCCATTTTTAATGCACATTAATTCCAATTGATAAACACTGTGTATTTCAAGGAAAGCCCATCTTTGGGCTGGGATTTCGGTCACAAGCAGTTTGCAAAGGGGAGGGTGTAGCTCAAATGGTAGAGTGCATGCTTAGCATGCACGAGGTCCGGGGTCCAATCCCCAGTACCTCTTCTTAAAAAACATAAACAAACCTAATTACCACCACCCCCTGCCAAAAATAAAATAATTAAATGCTACAATAATAAATACTTAAAAAAACAAACAGTTTACAGCCGATTTCCAAGAGCATGTGCGGTGTGCACCATTCGGCCCAGCGTCCAAGTCTACGTGGTCCTGTGTGATTCCCACCAACTTTCTATGTGGGCGACTTTATGTCCCCACAAGCAAACTCCTGCCTCCAAAAATGAAGAAGATGTAAGTGATCACATTTTCGCTGACATTCTGGCTGTTTGGAATTTCAGAGTAAAATCGAGCAACATCACCGAAATTACTTCTGCCCTTCATACATACTTTCCTTTGTTCTTGTGTTTTTGTTTTACGCTTTCATGGTAAGCGTTGCTGTGGCAAACCATCACAGCAATGTCATGAAAGAGGTAAGGATGAATTAAATGAAGACGTGAATGAAATAGGTGTTGGGTTAGGGGTTATTTCTTTTCCTGCCCTGACTTAACCCTTTTCCAGGCCCAGCTGGGTACGTGTATTTCTCCGGGTTCTTTGGTTGCAAGGACCAGAAGGCAACTCTAGCTGGCATCATGAAAGGGAAAGTTTTGGAAGAAGGAGGAGTCACTTGGAGAATATAAAGAAGTAAAAGAAGAAAAGAAAGAAGTAAGGAAGGGAGGGAGGGAGGGGTGGAGAACTAGTTTGGGGAAGGATCTGGAACCAGAGCTGCTGCTGGCTGTGCCAGATTCTGACTCGGGCCGTAACCTAGGACTGATGGATTCCAACTGTCAATGCCTGCTTCTCAGGACTCAAATTCAGAGAAGCTGGCATTGCTCGGATAAAACTCCCTCTCTTTATCAGTCTCATCAAGACCCTTACAAAAAAGGGAGAGTGGATTCCCTGGAGGGAAATATGGGTGAAATTCAGGGAAAGAATGGATGTGCTAAATGGATCTTGCTGAAGGGTATTGAACTTAGCCAGACCCGGTGGAGCTGAAGAACCTAGCATGGGATGTTCATTCATTTCTTTGTTTCATGTGAGTCCAGTGGGACCCATCATAGCTGGAATGAATCATGATCCTGTGAAGGAGCCCTGCCTTCGGAAGTTGGACAGAGGAGGAAGCAGAGGCTCCCAGAGTGGACAGGATGGGGCACGCACCCCACCCAGGCACCCTCGCAGGCTGCCCCTACCCGACCAGCCTGCTCTGGTCCCCAGGCCCTTCCCAGTGGGCAGGACTGCCCTGGCCTTTACATCCTCAGCAGACTGTATCTTCCCGGCTGCTTCACCCCCGTGGCTGGTGACCCCTGGTGACATCCTCAGCCCATCTCGCAGGTGACCAAGGCTCCGAGCCCCTCCATCAGCCATGCGGTTGAAAACTCAGTTCAGGAGTTCATACGGCTCTGGATCTGAGCCCCGGTTTTTCTAGATTTTGAGGGAGTCTGATTGTCTCTCGAAGCCTCTGTTTCTTCATGCATAAAGTGCGGATATGAATACCAATCTTTAAAGGTTGTTGAGAGGCTAGTGTGGGGCCCTGGAGAGGAAGGTGTTCGGTAAGCATTCTCTTATCCCACAAGTCTTTACTGAGCACCTGTTCTGGTCCAGCGTCTTTCCAGTCTCAGGGGATGAATAAGATGGACAAGGTCTTGCCTCCTGGAGAAAGGCAGTAATCACATAAACAAATACACAGGCTATCTCAAGCTATCTCAAATTGTAGTAAGTGCAACAAAGAAACCCAGGAAGGGTGTGGTGGAGCTGAGCCCCACCTTCAGGGGAGAAGGGCTTGCTGCCCAGCTGAGGGCCCCTTCAGGTCCTGCCTCTGCAGCAGAGTGCTGCCTCCCAGAGGCCCTGCCCCTCGTGGGGCAGCCTCCACCTGGGAACTAAGTGAGACAGATGTAAAGAGTGGTCATTTAGGCCCCTGAGGACCTCTGATGGGTTCCCGAGATCCCCACTCACAGCTCACTTCTTCCCCTGCCCAGCCTTGCTTCCACCCTCTTCTCTGCACAGGGTTGGTCCCCTTGAAACCTCCAGAATCCCATACTCCACCTCTGTGTCTGCTTCCTTCCTGGAGAACTCAGTCTGACGACAGGCTAGGAGGAAATAGAGCACTTGTGACTATAAGTAGAGGGTCAGAGAGAGACTCTCAGGGCAGATGACATCCGAGCCAGGCCCAGAGTGCAGTAACAGCAGGAGCAATAGGATCAGCCGGGGGAGGCTGGTCCACAGGGGAGCCGCACGTGCAAAGGCCCTGGGGAAGGAGGGGGCATGAGCAAAGGAGGCCAGTGTGGGCAGAGCGGAGTGGGTTGTGGGGGAGAGTGGTAGGAGATGAGGCCAGAAAGAGGACAGGGGCCCAGATCATGTGGGCTGTTAGGTCATAAAAATGAGCGGCTTTTAGAGCAAGACAATATCATGCTATCACTTACATGTGGAATCTAAAAAAAATACAAATTTTATGTACAAACCAGAAATAGACTCAAGGGCATAGAAAACAAACTATGGTTGCTACAGGGGAGAGGAAAGAGAAAAATAAATTAGAAGTTTGGGATTAACAGTTACACACTACTATATATAAAATAGTGTGTGTGTGTGTGTGTGTATGTGTATATATATATAGTTTATATATAAAACAACAAGGACCCACTACATAGCACAGAGAACTATATTCAATGTCTAGTAATAACATATAATGGAAAAAAATCTGGAAAAGAATATATATATATGTATACGTGTAACTGAACCTCCTTGGTCTACACCTGAAACTAACATTGTAAATCAAGTATACTTCAATAAAAATAAAATAAAACTTAAAAAATGACTGGCTTTTCCTCTGAGTGAAATGGGAAGCCACTTGGATTTGGCCCTGGCAAGTCAGGCCATCTGTCTTACGTTGGAAATGGAGCGCTGTGGACAATGCGGGGGGCCGGGAGCAGGGGAGTGTGGGAAGCGGGGAGAGCTCAGGAGGGACTGCTGGGGTCTCGGGCGCCAGGGGACTGCAGTTACCTGTTAGCAAACGGTAGTCACGGTGACACGTTGTAACACGAAGGAGAGTGGTTAGTGTAGCAACAGACCTGCAGGCAGAGTGGCTGGTCCGTCCAGGGCAGGGAGTTTCCTTCCATCTCACAGCACCAGGTGGCCGTTATTTATCCGCTCCAGGTCATCTGCACGCAGCCCACCTGTGTAGCACTTCCCAGGATGCCACGGGTGTCAGACCAGACCTGGAGTCACCGCAGCCCCACGCACAGCGGCTCCCATCTCTAGCTGGGAGAGGACAGGCTGCACCAAAATACTCAATGTGCAGAATCTGGCCCAGCTTTGTGGGTGTTGATTTCATTTTCCGGAAATTTCTCACTCATGTCAGCATTCGCCGTCCTCTTTTAGGAGGGCCGGGCAGAGTCTGTTTTCTGCGAGGCAGCAGCTGTAAACCTCAGCCCACGATGTGGCCTCGGGAGCCTGGGTCTGTCTCTCTCTGCTCCTCCGCCTCACAGTCCGGCTCCTCGTCCTCAGATTTCTCTTTGTCTGGACACAGGAGCTACTAGGGGTTGCTGGCGCTGTGCAAACAGGCAAGCCCACCCGGAGAGGGATCTTAAAGCCCCCAGATCCAGAGCAAATTCCATAATCAACAAGACTGAGTGATGTGTTTAGGAGGCCGAGGCTGATACAAACTGTAATTCACACTCCCTGGGCGCTCGGCTCTGTAATAAAGCCTGGATGTCAGGCAGCCGAGCCAAGAGCTAACATACCTGTTTGAACTAGTCTTGTGCCAATGGAAACACGTCAGAAAAGAAAAACATTTAGCCAACCGTCTAATGCGAATGGGTTCTTTTCAACCATATGAAGAATGATCGCCTATACATGGCTATGCGGGTATCTTAAATGTTAATACATAAAGCATTGAGCCACTCCTTGGCGTTCATGAGGTAATATCCCTGCAAATAAATACAGTGACGAGCCTTTAGACCCTGCCTAGCCCACCCAGAGTCAGATCAGAGCCGAGCAGGGCTCTTCTCCATCCTGCTGTGGGGGTGTGGTATCCACGCCAGGATGCTCACGGACCTGGAGTCAGAACATGAGAATGTTTAGCCCTTTCTGCATGGAATGAAGAGGGATTAATTTATAAGTGACCCTGTTTAATCCAAACTCCCACTGAAACACCATTTAACACAAACCCTCTCCGCAAATTTCAAAATACAGATTTCCCAACTAAAATAGCCCCATGTCACCGTTGCCTAGTCAAATATATATTTAGCCCCCCGAGAATCCTTTTGACTAAGCCAGCAGCTCCAGCGTGCACCATGGTTTAATCGCATATTGTTCTCTGAGTACTAACCCTTTACAAATCATATGACATAAAAAGAAAAATAAGTAACATTGTAAAGACAGTAATGAGAACTGTTGAGCTAAAGTGCCTCTTAAAGAAATCCTAATAAATTCCAGAATTTCTAGTCTTCTGGCAAGCTTTCCATTTAGAACAAAATCAATGATCAATGGCTACAACGCGCCAGCAGCAGGCTTGCATGCCTCCGGAGCAGGGAAAACTCATAGACGAAAGATGACATTTCAGGAAAAAAAGCTGACATTGAGTCCATCACTGTCATCGCTTCTGCCATAAAGCAGCTTCAAATATTAAAACATTTTTCATCTGTGCTGCATTATTGGCACCAGAAATTGTTTTCTCTCTGTCTGGTGCGCACTTGAACTGCAGCAGCGCTCCCCGGAGACTCGGGATTGTTACCAAGGCCTCATAACATATTGGCAGTTGACGTGGTGGTGTTCATGTACACTTGCCACTCACGCGGAGCCTCCCCTCCCCCAGCCCGCAGGCTCAAACCACAGGCTGCACAGGGATGCTGGGTCCCCAACCAGCCCGCCAGGACCGGAGAGACTTGGCAGGGGGGTGGGGGTGGGGTGGCTGCCAGGCACGTGGCTGGATGCACCCGCTCCCCGTGGCTCCCCAGGGTTGCAGCTGGCCTTCCTCTGGCCATGCCCCACCCTGGTCCCCTCTGGCCCCCCAGGCTTCCCCTGCTCAGACCTGGCCTCTCTCTAGGCAGCCCCAATCCCAGGAGGCTTTCACAGCCCTTTAGAGTTACAGGTTTTGGCTGCAGAGGAAAGTCTTTAACACAAGGCAGGCAGAAGCTGTTTTCCTTTCATTCTTGTGGTTCTGCCTTAAGATTCTGGGAAATAAGGATGGATCGCTTCTGTGCCGGTCCTCACGGTGGGCACTGCTTAGACAGTGACGGTTACGCCGACTTGGAGGGGCGCACACGGTTCATCAAGGAGGCCCATGGCTTGAGAGGGGGTCACATAGCAGAAGTGTGTGTGCCTTGGGTGATTGGCGTCACCAGAAGGGTCACTTCGACTATAAAGGATGCTCTTTGAGGGCTCTGCCAGCTCTCCCTGCGTGGAAGCCCCAGGACTTGAAGGAAGACATTTAGGGTGCATACAGGAGACGGGAGGTGCCACGTGCCAATCTGGGGTTCCTAGTGCTTCATCACTCCATGAGAGATCCTGGAGCAGGACTTAGGGACATTTTATGCGTGTGTGGCCCTTGACCATCCCAATCTTTCCCACCCTTCAACTTTGTCAAAATGTCCTTTTTCTCCACAGTGGGGATCCCAGCCCTGTGGCAAGCCTGTCCCTTCCCAGGGGAGGCCCCTCTTAGGGGGCTGGTCTAGCCGAGCTGATCTCTGCATGTCTAAGATGTGGGATTAGAGAAGGATAGGTGGCCAGTGGGTGGCAGGACCCTTGTGTGTCCTGACCAGCCTGGTTGGGGTGGGGGCGCCCTGCCTGGACAGTCAGAGGGACAGAGCGACACACTTGCTCAGGCTTCCCCAAGAGGAGAAGCACCTAGGGTCCACAGTGCTGTGCAGGCCCCAAGTAAAAAATGTTTTAATACCAATTAACATCAGAAGAAAAATATGAACTTTCAGGATCCAGGATTCTATCTGTTACTATATCAGTGCAGTTGTAAAATAGGATTTTGAATTATTTTTATGGATGGAACAAGAGGGCCACAAAGACAAAAGTGCCTACGAGAGTGGGGCTCAGAGGCAGTGCTTGGGGTTGGGCTGTGGTCTCCAAAGCCTGGTGGTGGCTGTGGAACCACTGGGGAGGTCCTTCAGCAATGCCCCACCCTTGTTCTCAGAGCCCAGACTAGTCTGGCTCCTGAACTGGGCCCCTGGGGCGGGAGGAAGGGCGGTGGGGCTGATGGGAGGGCTCCGGCCCATCACTCGCTTGGCTCAGCTGGAAGGTGCAGGCATTCGTATCTCACAGACCCTCTTCATGTTATATCCACCCCTCCGAGATGTTGGGAGACCCCAGGCTGTGCTCCAGGGAGCTGTGGTCCAGTAAGGAGATATAATAAGCCTGTAGAGAACTGCAGTTTAGGAAAAGTGTGATGGACTGCAGCAGACGACACGTGTGACTCTGCTGGAGTGATGGGGTGCTTTTGGGGGTGGGGCCTTGAGATAAGCCTGCAGGGAAGGGCTGCGTCAGTGGGCGGGGCCTGGGAGACACCGTCAGACCACAGACCACTGGGAGGGGCCAGAGCAACTTGAAAGCCCGGGTGTCCCCAGCTCCGGAACATGCCCTTCTTCCCCAGCAGATGCTCCCTGTGCCTTCCCACCCATGCCCTGCTCTGGCCTGGCCCCCTTCACCAGATGATGGAGCACCCACCACCCATCACCCAGGGAGGACCACTCCAGTTGATTCTACCACCAACCTCCTGGATGACTTGGAACACATTGTTTAACCCCTCGGAGGCTCATTTTCTTATCTGTTAATAGGAGCTCATGGTCCCCAGTGCCCAGTCTACTGTGGCTACTTAACACACAGTAGCAACTTTGAGGAAGCATCCAGAAATCAACAGGTGTAGACCTTCACATGGAGCTGCTTTCCCGTTCACTTTGCAGGCCCCTTCCTGCCCCTCCTGCTTTTTGACATTTTACATCTTCCAGGCACTTTCCCCGGCAACTGGACCCTCAGCATCACTCCTTAAACTGCCGACTCTCCTAGAATCCCCATCAATCAACCAAGGAGCAAGCTGGGTGCTCAGATCCCATGCCTTATGCCAAGAAAGTGTGCACGCTTGCCTCTCCAGGAGGATGAGGGGAAGGCCAGGGAAGGGTGAGCCCCGACCCTGAATCTGAGGTCCATGGCACCTCCCCCCCAGGAGCAGAGCAGAGGCCTGACGGGGGTGGACGGTGCGGAAGAGGAGGGGCTCCTTCTGCACCTCCCCCGGCCATCAGGCAGGGTTCAACCCGGACTGAAAACTGGGTTGGGCAGGCGGAACCCCTGGCAGCCAGGCCAGGTTGGGTTGGGAGAACCGGAGGGGACGCAGCCACGTATGGGGGAGGCAGGCATCTGGCTCGCAGTGCTGCCCAAGCACGTCCGGCCTCCCTTGCCTCTAATAAGCAACCCCACAGCAGAGGAGCAGCAGATAAAAACATGCCGGGCTTTGGCAGTTCAGGCGAGCGGAGGGTGGATTATCAGGGCATTTAGAAGAAGGGGAAGGGAAGGAAAAGTGCAGGAGACGGGAGACCACACAGGGAGACAGCGCACAGAGCCGCGCCGCCATCTGCCACGACTTCACATGCCGCTCCGGAAACTGACAGACACTCCTTTAGCAAGGCCCAGGCCCGTCAGATGAGTCAATCAATCAAAAAAATTCTTATGAAACTTAATCATAGAGGGTCGTGTTAGGGAGTGGGGAACAGATTAAATTACCACGGTATTAGATACGGGAAATGATTTCTGTCAAAACCATCTTTACTGCAATTATAATATGTTAATTATGTATTTCATTAAGTAAGTGGATTAGAGTCTGCACAGATGAAATCATGTGGAGGCTTTGAATCATTTGCCGAGCATGGTGGGAGGACTCCTGTGCACGGAACCCAGTTAATTTGGAAAACTTTTGCAGGCTAAATGTGATGGTTTTCCTTCTTTTGTGACCCCGGCTCCCAGCCCCACTGGAGGAAGCCCATGGCCCCTGCATCACCAGAGGAGTGTCCAGGGGTTCCTCCTTGGCGCTGGGGTCCAAAGATGAGGCCCTGGGGTTGGGAGCCAGTCAGGGTCACTTTCTGCCTTGCCTCTCCGGGCTCCAGTAGACAAGGCAATACTGGGGAACTCCAGCAGGCCAGGCACCTCTGTGTCCCTGCCCATCTGCTAGCAGTGGCTGGCAGTGTCCTTATGAAGTTCACAGCCAACAGGCCATCGGTGCAGAGAGAGGACAACCATGGTGAAGCCACCACTTGGTGCTCGTGTGCACCTATCTGCCACCTCGTGGTGTACATCTGATCTGCTGTGGACCTCTGGGGAGACCCTGCCCGTAGAGAGAGAGCTGAGAGACACTGCAGTGGAATCTCATTGCAGTGCAGAAGGCTACCCAGCAGTGGGCAGGACAGCCCGTGGCCACAGGGCAGACACAACCTGATGTTTTCCAGCAAACATCCCAAGACACCTTGTTTGATCCTCTCTCCCCAGCGCCCTCCTGTTCCAGTAAGCCACAGGGAGCAGGGCTATTTAGCCAACTGGCTTCCAGGTACCATTGTCTGGGCTGAAGCAAGGAAATGGGCTGAGGGCAAACCTGGACCATGGAAGTCCCTTTGGACAAATCTGGTGTGGTCCATCCCTCTCACCTCCCGTCTCTGCTCTAAGCTCAGAATCTGGTAAGACTGCCTCTCTCAGCTCTATTTCAAGGACACAGAGGCCACCAAAGAGCAAACCCTCCATCTCTCTGCAGCAGCCCTCCCCCACCATTCTTGCCTGGTTCTGAAGCCCTTCTAGGATTTGAGGGGCATAAAGAGCCACCAAGAAAGAAAATAAGAGTTCATCACTATTTTTCAAAAAGAGGAGGTATTATCCAGGGCCCAGAAGGGTCCTGGGTCCCCGAGAATTTGGATGGCAGTAAATAACCACAAGGGAGTTTTGACTGGGGGAAGGAAGGAGAGGAGGCAGGCGAACAGGGCCCGCCTGGAGTGCATGGCGGCGTAAGTGACGGGAAAGGTTGGCTGATTTGATGAAAACCCCATCAGCCTCTCTGGGGAGATATTACTTTCCTCATTATTCCACTGATTGGCCTTATTTCATCTGAAGAATGCCGCACATTCCTTAAGGCCTGGCAAGCCTCTTTAACGATATCCAGGAAAAAAAAAAAAAAAAAAAACTCTATCACCTCCTTAATCGAAACAACAAGGAAATTAACACGACTCATCTTCTTCCTCAGGGGTCAGTGGAGAGACCCACCCCAAGACCCTTTCTTCTAACACAGCCACCCACTCCTCCACCCCCAGAATTATCCAATAAATTGTTCAAATGTTGTACGCATAGGATGGCCCTAGGAGAAATTTTTTCTCCGATATGGCAGCAGTTGAGAATGTTTTTAAATCCCATAAGGCGAACAAAGGCTCGGCTGGGACCTCAGTACCCTCCTTTGCACAGAAGCAAAATCCTCATGTGATTGGATGATTCTGGAAAAATGCAGTTTTCCAGGAGAGTTTGTCCCGATGAGGGAGAATCAGCTTCGTTCCTCAAGTCACGAAGCTTCGTTCGTCAGCACAACAGGGAAGGAACACAAAACACACTTGTGAAATTCAGACTCAGACTGGCATTATCAATGGCCTGGAGCTTGCAATAACTGTTAATTAAGTGCATTTTTTTTTCATTATTCTTTAGCAAAGAGGTAAGATTTAATGATGTAAGTTAACAATGGATGATAATTTAAAGTCGTGACAATAGTTTAATTATTCGCACACATACAAAAGTTAACTTCATAACTTCTTTCTTTGTAAGAACAAGTTCATTTAAAATATTTTGAACTGTGCATGCAATTATCACTTAGACGCTTTCCTTCATGGCTCTGTAGAGACAAAGAGTCAATTCTCCCTGTAAATTTCTCACTAGACACTTCTACAGACTAAGAATTCTGTCTCACTGGAAAAAAAAAAAAGAAAAAGAAAAGCGGCAGAAGAAGCAAGGAAAAAAGAGAAGTCCCACCACTGAGTTTTGTTTAGCGTTTCCTGCGGCCTCAGGCACGGGATGGGTGATTTTGTTCTACTGGGTTTTTCCATTACAATAAGAACCAAACTCCTCTGAACAATGATGTGTGTATGTGTGTCTGTGTGTGTGGTCGGTGTTCTTATCCGTTGTTAGCCCATCCCAGAAGGACTGATTGCCATTTCTCCAATATGACCATCGAGAGTTAGAGATGGTGTGTGGGGTGGGGATTGGGGAGAGGGATATATATAACTTCAGGGTGACCAGAAAAGAAAAAAAAAGAAGAACAAATAAATACTGGAATTGGAAGATATCCTCTTGAGTCCAGAGCCTTTGGATGGTCTTGGGATAATATGAAATACCAGTCTGACCCAGTATCAAAGCTATGGAACCTCACCTAGGATGTTCAGGTGCGTCAAGTTTCCAGGACTATGGGATGGAGCCAGCCCCATTTGAAGGTACTGGGATTCCTGATACGGGATGCGGCAGGACCTCCACAATGATTCCACCCCTCCTGAATTGTCTATTATGCAAAAATGCCAAATTCAACCATGCCCAGTGTCTGTCACTTGTTCTTTGCTCCCTAGCTGCTGCAAACCACCTGGGGTTGGGGGGAAGCCAGCAGCTCCAGGGGATTTACAGAACCCCATGGAGGGGCACCTGAGGCATGGGTACCAGACCCATGTCTCCATACTGTTGTCTCAAAAGGAAGCATCTCAAAATTCTGCTAGAACCAAAGAAGTAAAACTATGCTTAGGTCAGCAGAGAGCCAGTGTTGAGATGAAAATATTACAATGGCATCAAACAAAGGATAACTTTTTGAAACCACCTAATACCCGGATATTATTAAACATTTGGATAATCAAATACAGCAACTCCATCCAGTCTCCGCAATATAACTATCTCACTGGGCAATTTTATCGACTGGGGACTTTTTGACTAAAACTATAGTAATCCTGCCTTTGACATTCATCTGTTTACCACGCCCTCATGTCACAGAGCTACAGTTGATGATACTGTATGATGTATAAGATAGTGATGTGTAAATACCAGTTTTCTACCATGATCACTTTCCATAGACGGATGTTCTACAAAGACGACACACAGCATTCAATTTACTAAAAAATGTAGATCCAGGTCTATGGGCGTTGATAATCTGGAGACCCATTCTTCAAAAGAGAGAAGCTATGCATGAAATTTAGCTTCCTCCCCATCTTCATGGTTGAGTTATAAGCAAGGAAGTGGTGGAGGGACAGTCATTTGAGCTGAGAGTGAAATGCCATTGGGGTCTTCAGGACAATATTGAAGGCTGCGACCATCAGACCAGGGACTTCTAGTTGTCACTCCATAAAGAACACCCATAGTCTGTTGGTCAGATACCCGCTCACTCTTTAAAGTTGCTCAACACACTGGGTACACCTTACCACAGAACCCTCTTTTGTTTTGCTTTGTGATTATCACCAACTAACCTTTTTTTTTTTTTTTGGTTGAAGTGTTACTTGTTTATTGTCTGTCTTCCCTTCTACAATGCAAGCTCTGGACAGCAAGGGGTTTGTCCTTTCTGTTTGTCATGGTAGTAGGTGCCTAAAACAGTGCCTGGTTCATCATGGATATTCAATAAATATCTGTTGAAGGCATGAGTAGATGATGTGTCTGTCTGGTTTTTTGTTTGTTAGGTAATCTTTCCCTCCCTTAATTTAGCAGGCTATTGACACAACTGGACTGATGAAAGGATTACCAGAGCCTAACCTGCCAAAGACAGAGTTATTGGCCCAATTCTTTGTACCTCCCTGTGTTTAGCTGCTGGCCAAACAAGTCTGCAGTTCCTTCCATTAAATAGGTGGGGCAAATTTCCCCACCTATTGACCTCATATTTGACTAAAAGACCGGCTTTGGCCAATGGAATGAGCTGGAAGTGACACTGCACTGTTCTGAGCCTTGACCTTGAGAGGTCATGCATGGTTCTGCTCACCTCTTGCCCTCCTATCATCACTATGGAAAGAGCACACCCAGGCCAGCCTGCTGGTCCCAGGAAGAGAATGCAAGACACTTAGAGCAGAGGCACCAGCTGAGCTCAGCTGAGATGGGCCGAATCCCAGCCAACCCAGGACCACGTGAGCTACATAAATGCTTATTGCTCCAGACCACTGCTAGTGCATCCTTATTTGTTATGCAGTGGTGCAAGTGGATGCACGATCTTCTGTCTCAACTGTGTGGCAACAAGTCCCCTGGAGGGATGATCCTGCCCATGAGACACTGAGTTGGCGAAAATAACCAAAGTAGACAAATCCACAGCCAGGACATTTGGCCTTCATCCCTAAGTGGACAGCAGGGGAGACAGAAGAGAATCAGTCCTATGGAGTGAGCTGTACCTTGCTCTTCCCATGCACTATCTCAGTTAGTCCTCAGGCTACTTGGCCCCACTTCATGGATGAAGATGCTAGGCTTACTGAGGGGACACTACTTACCCCAGGTGCCCTCCTATGGGGAGAGGAGTCCTGAAAGAGTCTTTTAGCTGTGGTCCTCGGAGATTATCCCAAAGAGAAAGACCGAGTCTGTTTGCAATCAGGGTAAATGGGCAGAGAGCAGTGCTAACTCACCCGTGGGAATCTGGCGGGATGCCTCTCTCAGCTCCAGTTCAAGGACGCGAAGGCCACCAAGGAGCAAACCCTCCATCCCTCTGCAGTGCCCTGCCTCCAACCATTCTTCTCCGGGTCTGAAGGCCCTCTAGGGTTTGAGGGGCATAACGAGCCATCAGGAAAAGAAAAGAAGAGTTCATAATTATTTTTCAAAACAACCCAGTGCTCACAAATGTCCTGGGCTCCTGGGAATTTGCAATCTCCCCCACTCTCCTTATCTGTTCCCATCCCCAGAGTGGCCCGAACTGAACAGTGGCCTTGGCCTCATGTAGATGGGGTCCCGAGCTCTCCCAGGAACTATGTCACTTGGACAAAGAATATTTGCCCTAGAATCCTTTGTAATCCCGCCCTCTGATTTGCCTTAGATAACCCCCTCCAACGGGGAGCAGCACATTACATAAAGGAAGTTGGAATTCTGCCTTCAAGATGATAGCATTTTAAAAACAAAGACATAACCATAAGTCCAATTTGTTTCTTTGCCAGGCTCTCCAAACACAGTTTTGTTGTGTGAAAGTAATCATCCCCTTGAGAAATGGAATAATTGTGACTTGAGTTTGAGGATGCATTTTGCTGTATCATTTGCTCATGCAGTAGACTTCTGTTGAGTGCCAACTGTGACCCATGCAGCCTGCTCAGGCCTCAGGGTCCAGAGATGTCTTCTTAAATACGTGACCTTTAGTTGGAAAGCGCTTCAGAATAGACATCATTAGTCATCACTGCTCATCGAAAGACTGGTGGCTTTCAGATATGAGCCCAACTCCTCAGTTGCTTCTGCTCCTCATGACTTGATGTGATCTACCTTCTGGACCCCCACCTTTTGCCATATTTGGTCCCCCTGCCCCAAATGCCCTCCTCCATTTCCTTCTACTTAGAAAGATCCTACTTGTTTTCCAAGACACCCATCATGATTAATTTTATGGGTCAACTTGACTGGGCTAATGGATGACCAGATAGTAGCTGGTCAAACACTACTTCTAGGTGTGTTTGTGAGGGTGTTTCTGGAAGAGGTTAGCATTTGAATCAGTAGACTGAGTAAAGGAGATTGCTCATTAATGTGGGTGGGCCTCAGCCAACCTGTTGAGGGCCTGAATAGAACAAAAAGGTGGAAAAGGGCCAATTTGCTCTCTGTTTGACCTGACAGACATGTTCTGCCTTTGGACATTGGCATTTCTGGTTCTCAGGCCTTCAGACTTGGGTTGAATTACACAACTGGCTTTCCTGGTATGTCTGCTTACAGGCAACAGTGTGGAACTTCTCAGCCTCCATGATCATGTAAGCCAATTCCTATAATAAATCTCCTGTAATATTGAAATATATATATATATCTCCTATGGGTTCTGTTTCTTTGGAAAACCCTACCTAATATAGCACTAAAGCTCAAGGGGTATTTCCCCCCCTCTCCCTGGAGCAGAACTCATCACAGCCCCTTAGGGACACCATTATGAAGGATAGATGCCCTGTCACATTTAAATACATCCTGAATAATAATCTAATGATCACATCACATTGCATTTCTTTCACCCATCTGCCTCACCTATTGCGAAGTGTGTACCTCTTGAAGTCTGGGATCAGGCTGTAGAAACCTCAGCCCCTGGCACATAGTAGATATGCAGTAAAAATAAATGAGCAGATATGATGCACATAGTAATTCTGTGTAGTATGTGTTGTCCAACTACCTCCCACTAGACTGCATGCTCCAAGAAGATAGGGGACTTGAGCAGTTGCACTCAGTGACAGTGTCTGACACATAATGGTGCTTAATAAATATCATTATCTGAATGAATGGCTAGGAGCAGAGAAAGTGAGGTTTTCCAGAATTTAGACAGCACTAAACCCAGTCTCCAAATCGTGCATCTTCCTGAGGGGGTCTTCCCTAACTTCTTGACCACTATTCTCTGTATAAGAAACCCAGGGTATTCTCAGTGTGCCAGGACCTCCCACCTCCACCGGCTCTGGTTGGTCAAGAGCATGGACAGAGCTCAGATAACCATCCAGGGTGTCTATTTCAAGTGAAGAGACTTTCACTCCTGGGTCCTTATCCACCCGCAGAAGCACTAAGCTCTTTATGGAAGCACCATCTCTTCTGGTGATCACACCTCTGGAAAAGATGTTACAAGGCCAGGAATTTGATTTCCTGCATTGCAAAATCATTCGTGGGGTCATCAGTGTCAAAGCCAACTGGTTCATGGATTTCTTTTTTTTTTTTTTTTCCTTTAAAAAATATATATATATATGATAAAGTGCAAGACTTTTTGTGAGTTAAGTCTAACAAGATGTGATGAAATGAATGTCCATCGTTTGAAACAAGTGTCACGGCTTACACAACCAACCTTCGCCCCTTCCTTAGTCACGACTTGCAAGCAAGAAGCAGAGGTTTGTGGAGCACATGGGGACAGACTAGCAGGCACCTTCTGCTACCCTGTGTGACCAGACCAAGAAGTCCCTCTTCTAGTGGCTATGAGGTGGAAGGGAAAACAGGCAGTTTCCTGAGTGGCAGCAGAGTAGTAAATTGGTATGACCATTTCAGGAAGCAGTCTGGCTGTAGGTATTGAACTGAACATCTGCTGACATTCTAACCCAGCAATTTTCTTATAGGAATTTAATTTAGAGAAACTCTCTTGCAGATACACAGAGAGACCTGTATGAGAAGTGCATTACTGGGATGCTGGTAATTCAGAGAAATGGTGACAAACTCTTTGATGTCATTAGAATAGTGGATTAAAAAAATATATTCTTGCTGTATTCAAAAAGTGGAATACTATATTGTAGCTAAAGTGGAGGAATTAGAGTAGTAGCGAAGGCAGGCCAAATCGTGCCACCTGTTTTTGTAAATAAAGTTTTATTGGAAGAAAGCTACTCCCACTCATTTACATACTGTCTATGACAATATTCACATAGTCACCGCTTTTGCCCTGGACAGGAAGATTGAGCAGTTGTGACAGAGCTTATATGACCTGCAAAGCCTAAAATATTAACTATCTGGCCTTTTGCAGAAAAACTGTGCTGATCCCTTTTTTAAAATATGCAATATTGTTTATTCATTTAGTCATTTATTTATTTATTTATTTATTTAAATGGAGGCACTGGCAATTGAACCCAGGACCTCATGCATGCTAAGCACGTGCTCTACCACTAAGCTATTACCTTCCCCAGATCCCTTTTTTAAATTTATATTTAAAAAAAAATTTTATTGAAGTGTAGTTGATTTATAATGTTAGTTTCAGGTGTATAGCTAAGTGATTCAGTTATACATACACATACATATATATTTTTTTCTTTTCAGTTTCTTTTCCATTAGATGTTATTACAAGAAATTGAATATAGTTCCCTGTGCCATACAGTAGGTCCTTGTTGTTTATCTGTTTTATATACAATAATGCGTGTCTGTTAATCCTCAATCCCTTTTAAAATAGAGCTACACGGCTCACCATGGCAAGAGAGGGAAAACAGTGTGGAAAGGAAAAGGGCAGATTGTAGCATGACACCATCTATGTAGAGGAAACAAGAATACACGGCTATGCACACGAGCGTGTGGAAGTAGCACAAATGGGCTGGAAGGATGTCAACCTAGTTCATAATTCTGATTGCCTGTGGGAAGGCCAGAGGAGAAGGGACTGGGGCTGAGAGGGATCAAAACATACACAAAGATAAGCATTTATTTCTTGTATTATGTGGACTTCAAATACATATGACAAAATCGTGCTTCCCCAAGTGGGTGGGTCCAGTCCCCAGGCACAGGTTTGGTGAGCGAGGCACAGGCTCCCTTGAGCCCCCACCCCATCCTGCCCTGGCTCACTCTCCTGGTGCAGCGCACAGTCTCATGAACTACGGGACAGCTCTGATCTAGGGACTAGAAGTTAGGCAGAACAACATGCTTTAGACAAATCAATCCTCAGAACTTACAACAGGTGAATATGTAATTCAGAATGGCCTGGTTGCGTTTCCCTGTGGCTAACATCACCACACAAAGCTACGGTGGGAATCATCTGAGATTGCATCATCCAGAACGACAGCTGTGAGCCCCGTGTGGCTTTCAAGCACCTGCAATGCGACTTGGCTGGGATAAAATGTGCTGTCGATGTCTCGGTCATGCCGGATTTCAAACACTTAGTGTAAAAAAAAAAATAATGTAATGTATCTCATTAATAATTTATCAGACTGATTGATTTGAAGTGATAATATTTAGGTGTCAGTGTATTAGTTTTCTTCTGCAGTTATAACAAAGCATCACAAACTAGGCGGCTTAGAACAACCCGAATATGTTACCTTACAGTTGTATAGATTAAGAGTCCGACCCAGGTCTTATGGGGCTAAGATTAAGGTGTCAGCAGGACTGCATTCTGTTCTGGAGTCCAGGAAAGACTCTCTTTCCTTGCTTTTTCCAGCTTCTAGAGGTGGCCCACATTGCACGGC
Organism: Camelus ferus; assembly: GCF_009834535.1. NCBI lineage: Eukaryota > Metazoa > Chordata > Mammalia > Artiodactyla > Camelidae > Camelus > Camelus ferus. Next base: position 24,900,395 of record NC_045704.1, on the reverse strand, counting down.
TCATCTTCCATCCTTCCAGCAAGAGTTGGCCAAGTTCTTCTCACTCGGTGTCACCTTGACCTTCTCTCTGCTCCCTCTTCACTTTAAAGAATCCTTGTGACAACACTGGGCCCACCCAGACAATCCAGATAATAGCCTTCTCTTAAAAATCAGCTGATTAGTGAACTTAATTCCATCTGTAACCTCAATTCTCTTTTGCCATATAACTTACAACATTTACAGGTTTTAGACATCTTTGAAGGGGGTCTCTATTTTGCCTATCACTGTTGGGCAAAGTAAAATAGATTAAATTTCACCTTATTTTCTTGCTACTTTTTAACTGAGGTTACAAGAAAATTTAAACTTATCTCTGAGGCTTGCACTCTATTTCTATCGAACAGCCTTGTTCCAAGACAACACATGGTGGTGCTTTGCCAACTACAAAGTGCATTGATGATAGAGAATGTAAATTTTTTTAAAAAAATGGTTTCTTCAAAGTTGCTTTTGAAGAAACCTTAGCCCACAGATATAAATAATACCAAAAAGAACTCCCATTTTTTGAGAGTTTACTATGTGCCAGATCCTGTGTTTAAATAGTCACTTGTTTCATTTTTATATTAATTCTGAGACAGGTACTGCTGTTATTTATGTATCATAGGTAAGACTGCTGAAGCACAGAGAGGTTAAGTAATTTGCCCAAAGTCACACAGCCAACAAGTAGGTGCAGGTTCAGGCAATGGACCCTGGAGGCTTTCCTCCAAGGACCGTGCATGTGTTAAATGTCAGTTTCCATTCTAAGATGCATGAAGTATCCTGGTCCTAGAAATGACTGGTGGAGGTCTACCTTCCCCTCTGCCAAAAAATGGCAAATGGCGCCTCTTTTTGGGCAGTCTGTTAGGGTGATACCCCAGGTGTATGACACTCTGATCATAAAGCACGTTTTCTTTGGATACTCCATTCTGGGCACATGCTCTCTGGGTGCCTGAGTGTGACTTTTCAGGCTCCACATGTGGCTGGTTTGTAGCCCACCAGCTACAGAATAAGGTCTCAACTTCCGAGAGTCTTGAATGGAAGGGCAGTTTGATTATACACATACATATTCAAATATATATAATATATATGCACATATATATACAATTTAAGTATTTCTATATACACTTAAAATATTTGTATATGTTCAAATGCAGATATATATTTTAAATATCTTTTTATATCTGCTGATAGACGTATGTGTGTGTAACTTTCTCATGCATTCCCTTGCTTTTCTCATTTATTTCATCCAATTCCTTCACTCTCTCTCCAAAGATTATCTCTATGGCTCAAGATTTCTTTAGCTAGTTCCAAAGTCAGTGAAGTTGTCTTTAACATTTATTTATATGCTCCTTAGTATCTCCATATATAGGTATGGAAACATGTATTTATACACACACACACTCATCTTACATGGAATGGTCCCTGATAACCACACGTGTGTGATGTATATGTCTTCGTACGTGACCATGCTTTTAAAGGACATCCTTTCCACCAAGGGAAACATTCTAAAATTATGTCGGTGATCCCAGGTCTTGGATCACTGACACTGGTGTGATTCCCCGCAGGATATTTAACCCAAACCATTCACAGATAAGGGACCCTGCATACATGGAATTATATTTTATTTATTCCCCTGTTCTTTCTGATTGGCTCTCGACTTGACTTCCTTTTAGGCAAATGCAACATGGGTATCATCAGAGGTATTCTCCTGAGTCACATCTGTGCTTCTGAATATCTGGTCCCCTGTCTCCTTGGCCTTGTGCCTTGTTCCTTTTGCTCACCATCTCAGCACTGATATGCAAGGTCAGATTAGGCAGGTCTGCAGAGGCATTTTTGGAATCATACTGTCTTGCTCTCTAGCCAGAGTTTGGCAATCTCTTTCTGTAAAGGACCAGATAGTGAATATTTTAGGTCTCACTGTCTCTATTACAACCCAACTCTGCCACTTGTAGGGCGTGAGCTGTAGACGATATGTAACAGAAGGGGCCTGCCTATGTTTCAAAAAATCTATTTCCAACATGGGCGGTGGGTCTGGATTTGGCTCATTGGCCATACTTGGCTGCCCCCTGCCATACACCAAAGTGGTTTTTTACTTCTGGATGTATGTAGGTCATTTTCATATATGTCTAGAGGATGCAGCTGCTTGGTATGGTAGAATTCAAAGGAAAGGGAATGCATAGGTGGCTGTGCTAAACATAATTAGATCGTGAAGCCAAAGAGGTGACACTCAGCATCATTATGTCCTTACCTGATTCTATTCTCCAAGGGCATGTGAGCTTCCTGAATACGTCTCCCCAGGCCCTAGCACAGAGAAGGTACTCAGTGATAATTAAGGAGAGTAAATAACACTACAAACGATCTAATTATACTCAGATAAGATGTTAAGGCCTCAAGTATAATATTCTTTCACATCTTTTTCAGAAAGTGATGATGATATTCTTGGACGGACCATTTAAATGTACCTATTACCTGTCAGTGGAAATGATCATTCCTGTTAGTTTTGCTAATAAAGGGGGAGAAGTTATCTCTGGGCTCACCTAAATTGTTTCCAAACACTCGAATGGATTAATGGAGAAATGGATGATGGCTTTTCTCGAACCATCTTGCATTTCTGTGGGTGGTGGAGAGCTGGTAATCTCCCCAGCCCCGCAGCACACATCACTTTCTGACCATGGAGTCATTTCTTGACCACTGAGGCTAGAGAAAGCCTCAGAATCCTTGTCAATCCCATTCTCCAAACAGCCACCCACGGCAGTCAGAGTTAACCTGTGTTGTAAAATCTCTTTGTTATCCCTCAGCCAGATGCTTACTGGGACCTACTATGTACTCAGCAGAGGTGAGGTCAGAAGACTAACCCAGAGCAGCCAGGTACCAGGAAAGATGCCATAGCCAAGAATGTCAAAGTACGAGCTCTTGGCACTCACAATAACCCTGAGACTGGGAATTCTTGGGAATTAAACTAACAATTCCCTTTCCTCTAAGTACCTACTATGTGCCAGGCCCTACAACCAGTCTTTGAGATGCCCCGTCGAATCACAGTGCAGCCAGTGCGGTAGGACTCTTCCACTATCCCGATGAGAAAACAGAGGTTCCTTAGGTGCCTAGTAGCTGAGACTGATACCCACATCTGAGAATAGAAGCCATGGAGCCTCAGGAAAGTGGGCTCCAGCAGGAGGGGAAGTGTGATGGTTAATTTACATGTCAACTTGCCTGGCCATGGTGTGCCCTGATGGAACATTATCTCTGCATGTGTCTGTGAGCATGTTTGTGGATTCGTGTTTACAGGTGGACAGTAAAGCAGACTGCCCTCCCCCGTGTGGGTGGGCATTGCCCAATCTGCTGAGGGCTTGAAAAATCAAAAGGCGGAGGAAGGAGGAACTTCCCTTTTTTTCCTGCCTCACCTCTTGAGCTGGGACATCTCATCTCAGTTCTTTTGCCCTCAGACTGGGATTTAGGCCATTGGATCTTCTGGTTCTCAGGCCTTTGGACTCAGAGTAATTACAGCATCATCTTTTTTGGGTCTCCAGCTTTTAGATGGCAGATCATGGGACTTCTCAGCTTCCATAATCATGTGAGTCAGTCCTTCATAATCAATCAATATCTATCTATCTATTGTCTGTCTATCTATCTATCTATCTATCTATCTATCTATCTATCTATCTATCTACGTATCTATCTATATTTTGTTTCTCTGGAGAACCTGACTAATGAAAGAGGTAAGCCAGTGGGGCCTTATAGGAAAGACAAGCTTCTGTGTAGGTGAATGTATTCTTATAGCCTGTTTGGGGGTTAGCCTGAAACAATATGGATATGTGTGTTTAAGCAGATGGATGGATGGATGGATAGATGAAGGGATGGATGGATTGATGAGTGGATGGATGGGTGAATAGATGGATGAATGGGTAGATGGACGGATGGGTGGTTGGATGGAACCAGATCAGCCAAAGCAGTGTTTGAGGTAGGGTTGGGAGTATTAAGGATGGAAAGACAAGATGGAGTCCAATTATGAAGAGCCTTGCATGCCAGTTTTCAAAGCTTGGATTTACTCCGTAGTGGAGCACAGGGAGGAGTGGCAGGTGCAGCAGGGCAGGGGGAGTAGGATCATTGGCATGATGCTTTAAAAGATGAGTTTGGAGCCAGGGACATGGATGGAAAGAATGCAGCCTGGAGGGGTTATTGAGGACTTCTTGTCGTGTGTGAAGACGAGCTGTACAGGCATCGTCCTAAGTGCTGTTTGGTCACTCACTCATTTCATCTGCACAAGGGCCCTAGGAGATGAGTGTGTTTCTATCACCTCCATACTGCAGTGAGGAAGCTGAAGCCCAGAGAGGGTCAGGCGCTGCCTGAGGTTGTACACACAGCGGGTAGGTGTCCAAACTGGGTGTCTACGTGGGCAGTCTGGTTCCAGAGTCCAGCCTCTCCATCCTGACACCTGCTGGTGGTCAGCCAGTGGCCCAGAGGACAGTAAAGGGAACAGGTGTGGGGTAGGGGAGGGGGGTTATCAGCGAGGTGTCGGGTTCATAGCTTCTTAGATGTTTGGCTTGGACCATCACAATATTGTCCACAGAAGCGCAAATCCACAGTTCTTCATCTGTCTGACCCCTGGAGATCCTGGTAGTCCTCAGAGCTCCTCATACTCCCCATCAGCAGGGAAGGAGGGAGCATCCTTTCAGGACAATTTCACAAGCCCTTCCCTTCCCACCAGACTAAACAGTCAGGGCTGTTGCAGGGGGTTTCCTGGGTCCCACAGCCCTGGTGAATGTTGATTGGTCCATCTTGTCATTTAGACTCTGCTTCCCTCACCTGCCCCTTCAGACTCACTGGAGTCAGGGACTTGTGTGGGTGACATGCACACGGGGCTTTCCACACACACAGTCATCCTCTCCAGGCTTGGGATGGAGTAGGGAGGGGTCATAGAGGAGGGGAGCTGAAAACTTCCCCAAAGGGAAACAAAGCCTTGAACCCAAACTGAGTTCCATTTCAAGACCAGACTGCCTTGGGCTGGGCCAGCCTCAGCCTCAGCAGGCAATGAGAAGCCGATACGTGGCAAAGGCGACTTCTGTCTTCAGACGAGGACCATGATCTGTGAGGCCCCCACGATCAGAGAGCAGGGGAAGGCCCCACCACTCTGCCCAAGCTGCCTGCCCAGCCCTGGCGTCGCCCCCACTGCTCCGGAGAGCTGCCGTGACCCACTGCGGTCGGTAGAGGGCAGCGGGTCAGGTTACCTGTCCACCGGGACCACAATCTCCCTGAGGGTCTCACTGTTCTCCAGAGGGGCCAAGAACTGACAAAAGGGTGAAGATCTCAGGCACGTGGGATGTAATCCTTAATCATTAGTTAATAACCAAAGGAACAATCAAAATGAAACTTCACCCAACGAAAGTGCTAGACACTTTCCTGAATATTTTCTCAGCTTCCTAGAGCCTAGGGTGGTGCCTGGCACATGGTAGGTACTCCCCAAATATCTGCTGAATAAAGTGATGACCGAGTGCGTGAATGAAACATGAATGAAGGGCGCAAGGCTAGGAGTCAGGGCCTCCCGGCCAGTCTGAGATCTTCCATCCCTTGTTAGGTGAGTCGTAGTCAAGCCCCGCCCCCTCTCCGGACATCAGTGTCTGCAGTATCACCAGCAGGGGAGCAACGTGTCCGGAGACCCTCCTTTGCCCTCTTCTTCTCTCCCTGTGGCAGAGGGAGTGGTCCTCCTCCTTTCAACAGGACACCAAACGGTTAACGCACCACCCATCATCTTTGATTTATGAAGTGGACGATTGGACCAGGAAGCACAACAGAGACAGCCCTTCTCACTTGCCTGGGGAGGCCCCAGAGAGCAGTAATTCTGTGCACACAAAGGCGAGCAGCAGCCTTGGGCCACGGCCATGCCGGAGAGCCCAGCCCGTCAAGCCCATGCCGGGATGCTGCTGGGGCCAGCCAGCATCTGCTCCTGCTCTGTTCAGGGACAGAGACAGAGGTGGCTTTGTCACCTGGCCTCTGCCGCCCACCCAGCCCAGGACCTCAGCTGCCCACCCTTTGCACTGGGAACCAAAGTGCAGCCCTGCCCCGGTCACCGCCTAGCGCTGCCTTTCAGCGTCTGCCAATCTATCAAGATTCAGCTACCGCTGTGAACCCATCAGCTCCACGGAAAGGGAAAAGGAACCCCTCACCACAGCCATTATTCATCCCGGCCTGAACTTCAGGTGACCTTTCTCAGTTCCACAGAAGTTGCAGTTGGGAGCACCTTGGTGTGAAGGTTTTTTCTTGCCCCCTTCTCCTTTTAACAAACACAATTTTTTTTTTCTTCCTGCTCCATGACCCTCTTTTGCAAAATTTTCTCATGCAAGAAGATCTTTGGGTGGTCCTTAAGCCATAACAGGCGTGCACCATCGGCCTGGACAGAAAGCAGATTTTATGTGAAAGAAGTCATTAAAAAAAAAAAAAATCTGTGACTCACCCACAGACCAACTCACCCCTCGGATATAAAGAGGGGCCGTTCTGCACCAAAGGTTCTGCTCTGACCCGGGGGATCCAATACTGTAAACTCTGCAGCTGCGTGTCTGTCTGTGTGTGTCCTGGAGTCGCAGGAAAACCCAGGCTGCAATAAGGGTTATGCAGGGTGTACTCCCTGTGTAAATTTAAAGTGACCTAAGGGACATAATTACATAAATCTCATCATGAGTCAATATACTTTTTATTTGTTTGAATTTTATTTGTATTGGTAAAACTGACCTGAAACTGACACAAGTTTATTAGAAAGAGGACTCTGTAAAAGCAAGTGGGCTGCTCTTCTTACTTAAGATGGATGTGCCAACTTCTAGTATGATTAGAGAAATGGATAACTCACTAACATCTGTGCAAACCACAATAAAAAGGGATTTAGTGTTACCCCAAGGAAGGCAAGAGAGGCTGTCTGTCCATTAAACGCTTTATTACAGCGCCAGCAGCTTTTTTCTAATTCAGTTATTCCTGCACCGCGTTCAGCACTCTGACTGCCTGTCAGCCCACCAGACAGTGCTCGGGGCTGGGAGGTTTTGTGCAAGGTAGGTGACAATCAAATGAGCCACTGAGAAGAGAGGGGTGCCTGACCCTCGTGAAGGATTAACTACAGAAAGTGAGTGTGATCATGTCACACCATTACTTAGAATTTTCACAGTCAATTTCTGAAAATATGAGATAAGTTCTTAAAGAGGCAGTTTTCTCAGGAGCTCAGCAGACCTGGTGGGGTTCTGTTACACTCTGCGTGGCAGGGAGCCTGGAGAGAGAGGGGACCCGTCGGCGAGGGAGGGGCACCACCTGCGTCAGGCTACCCGGTGTAGGGCAAGCCAGAGCCAGCCCTGAGGCCATTCGCTTCCAGGAAGGATGCCCGGCGTTGTTGAGAAGGAGCAAGAGAGAGAGGGATGCTCCCTGGGACCATCAAAGAGCAAAGACGCTCTTTCTCCCTCCTCCCCTGCAGCCTGGAGTCCAGCCTCCCCCGGAGCAACTGAGCCTGTCTGTCGACATGACCCTTTGGGGATTATGCCAAGTATGGGGGTTTCTGGAAGCATTTCCAGGTCAGTTGCCTGAGATATTTGAGCCAGATTAGTGCCAGGAAGAGATGAAATGCTCACCTCCCATCACCCCTTTGCACCCCAGTCACCACCACCATCATCACAGTCGGCCCCAGAAGCCTGCATGCCCCCTAACACCTGCAGGGGGCACTGCGCCTGGGGCATCAGGGGCCGTCCCACAGGACCTCACAGTCTGGCAGCTAAGTAGGCCACATACTGTAAAACATACCATATGCCTGACACAAATACATTTGAAACATACATAGTGGGTCTGGCAAAGGTAAATAGCAATGCAAAAAAGCTCGACATATTTTAGAGACAGAGCTGCATCAAGTCCTCCTGTACAGACAGGAGATCTCAGACGCAGACAGGGACAGTCTCCACCTGGAGCTCACACTGAAAGTCCAGGAGGGAGGGCTGGGGCCAGAGCCCTCCCCTTTCACTCCCAGACCAACCCAAGTTATGCTTAAGGTGGCGGGGGTGGGGGTGGGAGTTGGGGGGGAGTCCCCGAACAGTAGGGGCTTTTTATCAAGCTGGTCTAAAAATGCGATTTATCCCTTTGTATCTGTGTATTTAAATGAGAAAAGTAAACCGCAAACCCCTGAGCTTGGTTCTGCTAAAGTAATTTAACATCTGCTGCCACCTGAATCTAATTGAAACAATTCATTATCAAATTTACTGATCTGCTTAATGATTTTGTATTTCTCTTTCAAAATCACCTTCCGCCTTCGCTAGCCTAGGTAAATTACTCCTCCCTTTAAACCAGAGATCTTGAAGGGACCTGGCAGAATGTCTGATTCGGGCGCTTCTCATTTTGGAGATGGGCTAACCCAGGTTTGGGGTTGGGGCGGGCGGTCGACTTTTATGAAGGTCACACAGGAATTCAGGAAGAACTTGAACCCAGGCTGTGGGGTTCCGGGGTCTCACTCCCCCTGAGTGTGGACTCCTGGTTCAAAACTGCATCTCTAAAGGGAAGGCAAAAGAGGAGCAACAGAAAGGGGGGATGAGAAAAGGAAAAATGAGAAGAAAATAAAAAGGAAGAAGAAAGGAGTGGAAGAAAGGGAAGATGGCAAGCTTCCTTTCCAAGCTGTGCATTTTTTATGTTTGCGCGGTGGCAGTCTGTTAAAGAAATACTTCATTGTCACCGAGTGCAGAGTCATTAAAGGCACCTTGGAAATTTGGACCCTTTTCCTAGAATCGGGGCTTAAATAGCAACTTAATTTATGACACTTCTCGAGGCTGATGGCATTTTTGCTCTAAGGTAAGGTCATTTCAGTAGATCTCTCCCCCATTGCTTCCCTTTAGAACATGCCAACACAAGAGGCGTCTCCTCTTCACTTTCAAGTAACTGATTATTCAATTGCTAAAATGTAAGTCACACATGTATGGAGGCACGTTGGAGTCCACGGTGTGTTTCTAAAAGAGAGCTCCTTTATATCTGCGCGTAAAAGAGGAGAGTGAAGGGGGGGGACCCACAAACAAGCTTGCGAATAATTAGATCAGAGAGAGATGCCACCTTCCCTCCGTGTTGGAACCGCGAGGGGAAAAAGTACTAGCATGTAATTGATGTAATTGATCTAGTATTTTTCCCCCTTTTTGCTGCAGTAATTTTTATGCATGCCATTGTTGCTGTTATTATCCAGGATGTGATCTTGTGCGGTGGATAATACAGCCTAGATATGAATACGGGTACGCACCAGCCAATCACAAATCTATAGTGTCTATTTCTGCATCACCAGGTGCTATCTCATGGGAAATATCCTCTTTTTTGGCAGGCACACAGAGCGCTGCATTATCTGTCATTTTCATTAGATTCAAGCTACAGCTGAGCCAAAAAGACTTAGTTCTAGCATATGTGCTCAAAATGGCCAAGCTGCGATTGTCCAGATTCACCCTTTCAGGAATGCATCACAAACGACTGGAGATAAAGCTGGGAACGTGGGGGAGCAAAGAGCCTGAATTCCAAGCAAACCCCGTAAGCTCCTAACATCGGGGCTTATTATCGTGATCACCTCCAAGCACACCACTGGCTTCTGTCAGCAAGCGCATTTTTAGCACATCTTAGGTAGGGATGGAGGGGGGACATCAGCCTAGAATTTGGAGCCACTTAACAAAGAAAACCCAACCTCTTTCAGCCTCTCTGTGCCTCTCAATACACCCTAGCCTTCTGGGATGCTGTGGATTCTGTTCCCCACGCCTTGCCCTCGACCAGCCAACCTTGAGTCCCATAGGATGGAATCCACTGCTGGGTGTGTCATTATGTAGTCGTGGTGGCATGAAAATTCACGTCCAGCAGCAGACCACTCCTACAGGAGCCTTGAGGGATGAAATAATCCAACTGCAGTGAAGTCCAACTTTGCCTATTTCTTAAATTTAATGCTATGTTTGAGCAGGTGCAGAGGACATCTCGCAAAATTAAGCCCAATCTAAAACGCTGAAAGGGGGGGGCAGTTACAGGGCTCAGGAGGATAGCCACTCTATGCAGGGGACTTGATATTATTTTAAGCACATTTTTTTTTAAATATAAGCTAGTTGTTCAAGCAGAGAAATGGCTTTCTTAAAAACCAAAAGGCCAATGGGAATGTGAAAGGGGTGTAGCTTCTGTGGAAAATCATATGTTGGTTCCTCAAAACATGAAATAGAATTACTGTACAATCCAGCAATTTCACTGCTGGGTATATACCTAAAAGAATTAAAAGCAGAGTCTGGGAGTGATCTTTGTATACCCATGTTCATAGCAGCATTATTCACAATAGCCAAAAAGTGGAAGCAACCCAAGTATCCATCCACAGATGGATAGATAAACAAAAATATGGTATATACCTACAATGGAATATTATTCAACCATAAAAAAGGAAGGGCATCCTGACACATACTACAGCATAGTTGAACTTTGAAGGGATTATACTAAGTGAAATTAGTCAGACATGAAAGCATAAATATTGTATGATTCCACTTATATGTGGGACCTAAAGTAGTCAAATTCGTGGATACAGAAGGTAGAGAGGTGGTTGCCTGGAGCTAGGGGAGGGAAGAGGGAGGCACTGATGAACAGGTACAGCGTTTCAGTTTTGCCAGATGCAAAGAGTCCTGTGAATGGATGGATGCTGGAGGTAGGTTCATAACAACATGGATGTAGTCAATTTCATTGAACTGAGCACTCAAGAATGGTTAAGATGGTAAATTTTATGTTATGTGTATTTTACAATAAAAAATTTTGGGAATAAATATTAGAATGGGTACATTTTATGTTATATACATTTTGCCACAATTTAAAAAAAAAAAAGGCTTGAATCTATTTCCTTAAATCTTCTTCACTGTCCCACTGACTTGTAGCCCAGAGATGCCAGTTGGTGTTCCCAAATGCCACCAGAAGGTTGGGACCTCAGCATCCTTTTTGGGTTCAGAGCAATATTTGAGCAGCAAGTAAATACTTTTGCAAACAAACACCACCAACAACAAAAACTTTTCAGGCTGCTTTGCAGAAGCCACCACCTGGACCCACAGTATGCCCGAGTCTGGGCCCCAGCAATCCACATCATGCTGGGGTGATAAGAGTGTTGAGAGTGAGCCCTCAGGCCATGTCTCCCTTGAACTGCGTGCAACACTCCAAAGACAGCAGAAACTTCCAGAATTTGGTAATGAGAGTGCATCCTGTTCCAGAATTGTCTTGTGTTTTTATTCCAGGACAGTGCCTTCTCACAGCACAATGGCAGAGAATTCCCACAGGGAGAAGCCTGCTGATGAAAACTTGGTACTGAACCCTACAGTGCTGGGGTTGTGTCCATTACAAGTGGTTCCCTGTTTTCATCTGCAATGCTAGTACAGGCTGGTCAATGACAAGCAAGAGAGGTGATGTGAATGTCTGGGGAGCCAGGCGTGCAAGCACAGGAGCTCACCATTGCTGAGTGGAGGCAAAGTTGACGATGGTTGTTTTGCCATAACAAAATGCCATAGACTGGATGGCTTACACAGACATTTCTTGTCTCTTCCTCTCCTGGTGAGGGCACTGATCCCATCAAGAGGGCCCCATCCTCATGACCCCATCATTAAGCTTAAGTACCACCCAAAGGCCCCATTTCCAGATACCATCACATTGGAAGGTTGGGGCTTCAAAATAAGAACTGGGGGGGTGCAAACATCCAGTCCATCACAGACGTGGTTTTTATCTTCACTGCACCACGCCTCCCATAGTTGCATGAGAGCCCTGTATCTATCCAGCTCTCTGCCTTATGCTCCTCCTCCTCTCACTTCCTGTTGCACTTCGGGCTTCATGCTTCCTTTGTATCCCTCCAAGTCCAGCCAAACTGAAGGGTTCAGTTTATGAATAGCAAATTAAAAATAACCTATCAAAATATCTGACTTTTAAAAGATGTTTCTCCTGTGGAAGCCCCATTGTCTATTAGTGGTACCATGTTTTGAAACAACATACATTTTTTTTTATTAGAAGAAAATTTCTCTTGTATTTTTCCTTCAATTTTCCTTCAATTATCCCCATGTTACTGGAAACGAGGTAAGGCAATCTGAAAACAGTTGAGTGAGAGAATATACAAACAAACTTTCAAACTGTCTTTCAGCAAGTGAGGCTAAAGTTATTGAATATGCAAATTGCCTTATTAAAAGAAGAATGATGTCTTTTTCACCAATCAGTTTAATTACAGTGGAACCCTTCAATAGAGAAATCAACTTGTTTCTCAGAATAAAATTCTTTACAGAGGAAATTTAGGTATAACAGGTCAAAATGAGAAGATGTGCACTGGGTAGGAAAAAGTGCTTGCATAAATGGCCCGCGAGATGCCTGGAAAGGTGCAGGAGAGACCCAGCACCCAGTAACACCGCCTGCATCCCACCGAGCCCCCGCTTACCCATCTTCCATTCTCCTGCTCCAAAGCTCAGAGAGAAGAAAGATGTAATGCCCTATGAAAGGGATTTATCCAAAGTGAACCTACATATCCCCTATGGGGGCAGTGCAGATTGGGCAAGGTGAGATGCTCAAGCACTAGGACCTGGACACATGTGATTTAATCATTTAGAAGGCTTTTCACCAGAACTCTATCCATGCTACTCCAGGTCTTTCCCTCTCTCCTCTAGTGACCCCCAGACTTTGCCTGTCTTGTGTTCCATTTCCCCAGAATCTTCTTCCTATTTAGCGATTAGAAATCTGAGGAAGCATCCAAGCCATTGCTCTTCTAGTTAGTATCGTTCTGTTTTAACAGAGGCTCCAACTGGGGGCAGCTGTTCTTTCTGACAGAGACAACCATGGCAACTAAGAAAGACTTCAGGAAGCCGTTCTGATCAGAGTGCGGGGGTGAATATTCCCAGGGGCACACTCACACCCCACCTCCCATACGCTCAGCTGCCCCAGTATCATGGTACCCTTGGAAAGGTGATCGACCAGGACTTAAGGTAGAAGTTTGGAACCAGACTTCTTGGGCTGAATCTCGGCTACATAGAACATCGACTTAGTGACTGCAGGTGAGTTGTTTATCCTCTATTATGCCTCAGTTTCCTCGTCTATAAAGTGGGGAGCTAACATCGTCTGCTTCAGAGGATGGTTTTAAAATTTAAAAAGAAAAACCAGGCAACCAGTTCCTGGCACATAGCAAGCACTCAATTACCATTAGCCAGTAGTTTAGGGGCAGTAGCAAAAGCAGTAGCACAAATCTCCTGTGCACAGCCCAGTACTTTGTTACCTTAACTTTCACGCAGTCTGAAATGCAAACCATGAAATTCACACATACTCGAGAAATACACAGGCAAACATTCCATCAATGAACCTTGAAATCTTGAGCACCTACCACATGCCATCAGCGAACAAAACTGAAAGAAAAAAAAAACACTCTGTCTTTGTACATTCTCGTGGAAAGACAATATATGAAAAGCATAATGAACGTATAAATTATATAGCATTTCAGAAGTATCTGCCTGGAACCAAAGGTAAAGCAAAGAAAGGTGGCTCAGAAGACCAGGAGGAAGGTGAGAAGCTGCAACTTAAAGAGGATGGTCAAGGTGGGTCTCATTGAGAAGGTGAAATGTGAGCACAGACTTCAAGTAGGTGAGGGAGAGGGCCGGAGATATGTAGGGGAAAAGGGCCTCAGGCAGAGGTGCAAATGCCCTGGGGCAGAAGTGGGTCTTTGATGTTCCAGGCATAGTAGCAGATTAATGGGACCAGAGAGGTATTGGAGAAAAGTAGGAGACAGTGTCAGAAAGCAATGGAGGCCAGATCTGATAGGGTCTTGTGGACTACCATAATGATTTGGGCTTAAACTTAGATGAAATGGGGAGCCTTTAGCATAATAAAAATGAGGTCAAATTAAGAACCTGTTATCTATGTCCCAGATGAGGAATATTCTCATATGAAGAAGTTCTAGACATCAAGTGGTAGATGGAAGGCACTCAGAAATATTTTATTTCCACATGTTTCTTGGACACAGCAAATTTGTCTCTACCCCAGGGCCTTTGCATATGCTAGTCCTGATTCCAAGAACATTCTTCTCGCAGACCTTTGAAGAGCTGGCTCTTTTTCCTCATTAGTCCAAGTATCCTCTCCACTTGGGTCACTCTCTACCACATATCTGTTGTATTTATTACAAGGAATTGGCTCACATGATTATAGAGGCTGAGAAGTGCCATGATCTATAGTCGGCAAGCTAGAGGATTGGAAGAGTTAGTAGTATAAGCTCCAGTCTGAAAGCCAGCAGGCTTGTTAGCCAAGAGGAGCAGATGTTTCAGTTCAAATCTGAAGGCAGGAAAAGACCCAGCTAATGAAGTCAGGCAGGAGGAGTTCCCTCTTACTCATGACATGATCAGCCTTTTTGTTCTACTCAGACCTTCAACTGATTTGATGAGGCCCACCCACATTGGAGAGGGCAATCTGCTTTACTCTGTCTACTGATTCAAACGTTAATCTCATCCAAAACACCCTCACGGACACACCCAGAATCATGTTTGACCAAAAGTCTGTGTGCCCCATGGTTGACACCTAAAATTAACCTTCACATCTGTTTTGTCATTTTATGAGGTTATCTTAGGTTTCATTTGTTTATCTGTCTTGCTAGGTGCTTGTCTTCCCAATGAGAATACAATCTCTACCCGCGGTTTGTTGAATGAATGAACTAGTGAATAAACGACAAAAGAACACTTCCCTGTGCGATTTGGGATTTAGGAAAAAGAGGCATCGAATTTTCCTAAGGCCAGGTGACATGGGTGCAGAGAGATGGCTCTTGATGAGAAACAGAAGGAGTCTGGGGAAGACAGGATGGGGCTAGGGTGAGGGACTGGGGAGGAAGTGGATGAGATGAGATCAAACCTTATGGGAAGAAACAGAAATCCATCTCTGACAGCCAAATCCCCCTGCATGCATTCTGGCTTTTATTTTTAATCTGGAGTGAAACATCTCCTGACCTGACCCTGCTGACTGGGAGCCAATGCACCAAATCAAAGCCCAGAGCAGGGCGGGTCCCAGTCTGGGCTTCCCTGGGAAAGTGAGGAGGGAACAGGAGTGGAAAGGAGCCTGTGGTCTCAGCCCAGCCCTGGGTGGCCGTTTGTCTGTAGAACAAAGGAGCTGAGGGGGCTGAGTTCATCACCATGGCAAGGCCACCCCCAGAGGTCCAGAGTGGGACCGTCATGCCGGCCACTCCCTTTAGACACAAACAACCCTTGGCCGGAGTTCTTTCCCCTTGGGCACACTGGATTTTGTGTTTTGTTGATTGACTTCAATGAAAAAAAGAAAAGAGAAGCTGTCTTCAAATGCTAAGTGTTACGTACATAAATGTTAGCAAAACAATAAAGAAAAATGTCCCATGGATGACTTAAGCTAACATCATAGTTCCCAAGTTGTCATGAGATTTTTTGAAAAATAAATCTTAAATAGCATGATTGGTTTTAGAGGCAGTGATTTGAGCATCTCCCCTAGGGAGTCTCTTTGCAGAGAGATTCTAGGGGTGCTGAGCTGTGTGATCAGAGTTTGGAGTCTCAGAGGCGGGACAGGTCCCTCCTCAGCAGGGTCACGGGGAGAGGACACAGCCTAGGGAGGAGAGAGGTGCCCACTTGGGTCCCCGGAGGTAGGCTGGGAGGGGCAGGGTCTCCCGGAGACACTGGCCTTGAGCATAGTGTGTCTGCACCTTGTCCTTCCGGGTAGAGGTGGCACCTGCAGGGGTCAAGCCAGGAGCAGCCGCCTGGTGGCTGATGCCCTTCCCCCTGCCTCCTGTCCCTGAGCACTGGGGGCCGGGTACCCATCTGTATGGAGCCTGACTCAGTGCTCAGTCCTCGGGGAGGCTCTGCTTGGGAATCAAGTAGATGGAGACACAGACTACCCCTAGGAGCCTACAATCATGGGAGGAGTGCTACAGGAAGAGAGGTGGCCCACTCTGGGACAAGAAGGACAAATACCACGTGGGGCTGTGACTTAGGTCTGCAGAGCTCAAGGTAGGGACAGTTCTGGGGTCAGGGCCCTTGAATCAGTTTACGCAGGAGGTGAGGATAGCAGGCTCTGCAGGCAGATGACAGGGACCCAGGCCAGAGCAGGTGATGAGAGCGACCTAGTCCAAGGAAGAGCTCGGAGAGGGTCCTGACCGGATCCACCACCCGAGATTCCCTAGATCCCAGCAGACCTGAGGAGTGGGGGTCGGGGGATGGATGGTGCACACAGCGGTGGGAGTTGACAATCAAGTTTCTCACTTTTCAAAGTGACTTTGGAACATCTAGCTGAAAAAGAACGCAGACAAATCAGTAAGAAATAACTCCAAAGAAAAATGGAAAAAGATATAAAGAGCCACGTTACAGAAGCGGATATCCGAGTAGCCAATGAACCTGTGAACAGCCGCTCAACCTCATTAACCATCAGGGAAATGCAACTAAAAACCATGGCGAGACATCACCATACAGAATGGCAAAAAAAAACAGAGAAGACCAAGAGAGCCAGGCTTTGACCAGGGTGTAGATCCAACAAGAGCTCTCACCCCTGCTGGTGGAAGTGGGAATTGGTACCGCCATTCTGGAAAACCATTTGGCACTACCTGCCCTGGGTACCCGGCAGCGGCACCCTCCGGGATGCGAGATGCATTCAGCAGGCAGGTGTGCGTAGCATAATCACCCCGAACAGGAAACCATCAAACGTCCATCCGCGGGAGGATGGGTAAATGGACCACAGTGCAGTCACACGATGGATTACTGCAGGCATGTTGCACTTCGATTTAAACATTTCTAAAAATGACTTTGGGTTTGGGAAGAGTTGGGGGCTAAGGCCTTCGAGCTGCCAGGAGCTGGAGGAGAGGAGTGATGGCGATGGTGGTGTCGGTGGTGCGCTGTGGCTTTTAAAGCGTAAATCAGACCGTGACGCCCCTGTTTGTGGCTCTTGCGATGCATTCTGGCTGCACTTAAAATAAAACCCAGGCTCTTACCGGCCTCCAGGACCACGCATCCAGCCCCCGCCTGCACTTCCTCTCTGTCCTCACTCACTCTGCCCGGCCACCTTGCCCTTGCCAAGGTCACTCCCACCTCTGGAAGTCTCTCTGGCCAGATTTCTCTTCCTCCAGATCTTTATCTGGTTCATCTCGAGAGAGAGGTTCCCTGACCACCCTCAGAGCTGTGGCGTTAGCTGCACAGCCCCAGGGGGGCCCTCGGGGTCCACAAGGGTGACACTTTGGGGTCTGGTGCAGGGCGCTCCTTCCTTCATGTTACATTGCTTCATTTTCTTCATAAGTGTTCTCCAGGGTATCTGAAATGACCTTGTTCATCATCAATTGTTTGTTGTCTCCCACTAGAATATACGGCCCTTGAGGGCAGAGGCCTCACTCATCTACAGCACTAGCTTCACGGCCAAAGTCAAGACTGCTGCTGACTAATTAGTTGTGTTGAATGAATAAATACATGAACAGCTGCAAAGTGACGGTGGCTGTGGGAGTCCCTGGAGCAGGCGAGGCCCTCAGCCCAGAGCCTGCCTGCATGGCTACCCCAACCAACACCTCTCTCCGGGCTGCTGGATAGATTACTGTTCTCTCCATTTTCCAGGTTGGCAAACTGAGGCTTGGAGACGAGAGAGGTGATGCCCACAAGTAAGAATAACAACCAAGATTGAAGCTTAAGTTTGTTCCCCAAATGCCCATCACTGGGCCAGCTCTGAGCCATCCCAGAATCACAGCCTCTGGAGTGAAACAAGAGGGCAGCCGGGGACACCCAGGCAGAGTACAGACCAAGGGACAGCCCTGTGGGGACCCGCTGGGAGCCCGTCTCTTCCCCTCCCTCCCATCTGAGAACGGTGCTGGTGGCTGTCACAGCCCTCTAAGCTCAGACACTGTGTGTCTCGTCAATGGAGATAGATCCCACGGCAGTCCAAAGCCAGCTTCAAACCAGCTTGGCAGCACCTGGCCACGCCGACCAGATCAAATTTGAACTTTCAGTGCCTGACAGGCCCCGGGCTGACTTGGTCACGGGAGCTGCTAGGTCCATGCTTCCCGGCGTTCTCCACTCCTGCCCACAGCCCCTGCTCCACTCCAGCCAGAGCGCCGGCCTCCTTCCTGGGGACACTGTTCCTCCTGGGCAGTCTGGGGTCCCAGGCTCGGCACCTCAGTAGCCCATGACTCAGTGTGTCCCCTGGGTATCCTGTACCCCTGTCCCATCTCCACCTCCATCCTCTGGACCCCGTAACGCAGAGAAACCTCAGGCAGGGAACAGTCCTATTTCCTCTCCTTAGATCAGTACATCCCTTCTTCACTAGCCTGAAACCAAAGCTCTCTCCTCCCAAAGTGGCCTCTTTTATATCACCCAGCTGTCCCTTCCACAGGCCTGGTGCCCACCACACCCTCCATGCCCATCCGTTGTCTAATGAGCAGTTCCTGGTGGGGCAGCTGCAAAGGCACTGTGGCACTTAACAAGGAAGCCTTCACCCCATCCCAGCCCAGTTCCAACATGTGGAAACAACTGGTACTTATGTAAATCAGGAAGAAATAAAAGTCATACCCACTAAAGGCCCCAAACCCATTTGCCTCTTGGTGTGCCCTCAGGACACAGGACAGAAACAGCTGGAGCCAGAGCAGGTGCCCACAGGCTGCCCCCAGGGGACAGCAGGGATCATCAGCCTCCACCTCTGGTGCCTCCCCACACCACCGCCTGCCTCCCAGAAAGCCCCAGCAGGAGGGAGGAGCCAGGCTTGTTGGCCCACTGGGATTTGGGCAACAGCGAGGTGGGCTCATTGGAGCTGCCAAAATTTGGCATATCTGTTGAAGCAATGTGCTGGGTGAAGAAACCTGTTACTCAGAACTGCAGCCTCTTCTGGGTAGATTACAGCTAGCAAGGGAGGACCAAGAAGCCAGGCCATCATCCCTAATGGGAGCAAAATGACTGAGGGCTCTGCCCAGCTAGGTTTCAAGGGCAAGGCCTGGGCCCCGGTCTTCTGTCCTCCCCTCTGCCGATCCAGCTCCAAGTGGGCCGGTGAGTGGGGAGGGTAGAGCTCAGTGGTAGAGCGCATGTTTAGCATGTATGAGGTCCTGGGTTCAATCCCCAGTACCTCCATTAAAAAAAAAAAAAAAAAGAACACCAAGGGTATTTAGCTATCAAATCAGGTTCCTGGGGGTGCTTTAACTAACAACTACAAACTTGGTGACTTAAACAAGAGAAATTTATTCTCTCACAGGTTTAGAGGCCATGACACCTGGCCTTGGGGTGTCAGCGGGGGCTGTGCCCTCCTGGGGCTCTAAGGGAAGATGCACGCCTTGCCTCGTCCAGCTGCTGGCCGCTGCCGTCAATCGTGTTCCCGGGTTGGTAGCCACATCCGTCCCATCTCAGCTATGCCTGTACATCAGTGCTCCTCTGTGTGCCCTCAGGTCTAATGCCCTCTGCCTGTCCCTTATAAAGGCACACATGATTGCATTTAGGGCGCCCCTGCATAATCTAGGATAAGCTCCTCCTCTCAAAATCCCTAACTGCTCAACTCTACTTCAATAAAAATAAATAAATTTTTAAAATCCCTAACTGAAGCACAGTTTTCACCATTTACGTTGATAGTCACTCTGCCATATATGGTCATATTCACAGGTTCTGGGGATCAGAAGGCATGTATATGTGGGGGGGTGCATATTTTTCTGTATACTGCAGCCATTATCAATAACTTTGGATTTCAGGACAAGAATTGTTCCAATGGGATGCTCACAGCTTCCGAAGGACCAGGTGCCAGTATTGCCTCATTTGATACCTGGGGCAGGAGTGGGGGTGGGGACAGAGCAGAGATACAAACCAATGCTCATGAGGACAATGGAACAGAAGTCTGGAGGCTCCAGTCATCCCATTCTGTTTGACCCCCAACCCTACCCTGTCATGGAGCACTGTGGACATGGTCTGGTTGACCAGAGTGGAGACATGTGGAGTCTATGAGGCCTGGGGTTAACCCTGTTTCTGCCTCAGTCTTCTTGTAACACCAGCTCACATTAGGGTTATTCTGTGTATTTAAGAAAACAGCATATGAAGATACGCAGCTCAGGGTTTAGCAAATAGTAAGCGTCTAAGTCGTTGGTAGATATGATGACTTGCTTTGTTTAATTGCATGTGTCCCCGATCCCTCCCACATGCTAAGCACTGGGCAGTGGTGCAGTTTTGCAGGGAGAGCTGGCAGCACCACCTGGTCACTGGCACCTGCATCCATGGTACGAGTTCTCAGGGGCCACGCCGGTTGCTCCTCATCCATTCCCACCTTGGTGCCCTCATACCACAAATATACTTCGAGAACGTTCCAGGTGAGGTGCTGGAGTGAAGATGACACAATCCCTGCCCTCCTCTGCAGGAGCTCACAGGGCAGGTGCAGAAGGAAACTGTGTTCCAGAGTGAGGGTGTCATCAGAGTTGTCTGGACCTTGGAGGATGGAGCGGTGAAAAGGAGAGGCGGGTGATGTCTCCTAGAAGAGGCAATGCTTGAACTGAGTCCTAGGAGACGCGACCATTGGATACTTGAGCTTTAGCTGCCAATAGCTGCAAGAAAGTTTGCTAAAGAAATGTGTCTCTGGGGAAGGTGGTAGTGGGGATCAGGAAACGGTGGCTGACAACACAATGAAAGACCCTACTTGGGGACGCTCTAAAAACAACACTGATGACAATGATGTGGTCCCATGTATGGATGGTCAGAGCTCTGGCAGGAAATCTAGGGCACACCCCAGGGTGGCTGGAGAGACTTAATGATGGGATCACTCACAACGGTGTAGGGAGGCACTAAAAGAGAACACCAAGGGATAATCAAGCACCCCAGGGTTAGCAGCAGTGGAAAGCCATTGCCATTACCACCTCAAAGCCTGAAGGGTCAAAGAAGGAGCCGTTTCCAGACGCAGAGCTGTGGCAGTGGGAAAGGGACATCTGATGGGAACTGTGGCCTTCAGCAGGCGAATGCAGCCATTCCCAACCTAGGGCTCAGAAGGGAGAAAGCTGGGGCAATAAACACTGACTTCCCTCCGACATCCTTTCTTGTGGGCTGCCCACTGGCCATTCCCAACTGGAAATCAGAGGACCAGGAAGCCTGTGGATGAAGCCCTAATGGGTCAGCTTCCTGGAGCGCAGAGTGGGAGAAGAATGGGGAGCAGATCTGGAGGGGCAATCAGAGAACTTCTCCTAATGATGACGATGGTGATGAAAATGACGTTTATAATGAGGATGATGGTGGTGATGGGGATGATGATGGCGACAGTGATGATGGTGATGGTGCTGATGGTAGTGGTGACAGTGGTGGTAGTAACAGTGATGGTGATGATGGTGACAGTAAAGATAAATACCATTCTTGAATTTCTACGTGACCACTTGCTGTTGTAAGGGTTTTCAAGCTTCACACCAGCCCAATAAAATAAGGCAGTAGCTATTCTCAGAGACCTGGGAGATCTGCACATGGATCAATATGCCAAAATTGTCCTCTGCTCCCCAGGACCTCCCCCAAAACACATGGTTTGGCAAAGCACCTGGTCCTAGTGACTTGTGTTTTAATTATGTGTGGATCTGCTCATCTTCCTTACCTCTCTGTGAACTTCTCTAAGTAAGTTTGATGTCTGATGATTACTGAAACCCAGGGCTGGGCAGTGTCTGGTAGGTTGCTTGCCACTCAAGAATTGCTAAGCCAATGATGATGAGTGAGTGAGTAAAGGAATGAGTGAGTGGATCAAGAGAGACTTCATGACAACAGGTCATAGAGAGGAAGGTCCAGGACTCATACCTGCCCTCTGTGGAGCCCAGCCCATCACAGGGACTTAGCATATATTGGAGAAGGGCCAACACAGAAGGGCCAACACAGTGGGACAGTGGCATCTCCGTTTTCTCTAGAGTACGTTTCCTCCCGTCTACACAAGGACTGAAAAACATCCAAGCTTTTCAAAGCTATTTGATTCCCTGAAACTTACCCCCGTCCAGACTCTGAGCTGAGAGTGGGGATGTTTGCGCTACATCACAGAGCTACACATGGAAACCCACAGCCCAACATAGCTCAGAATTGCTAATCACCTTCGGATTGTTGTGTTAATAAGTGAAAATACAGAGAAACACAAACCTGTCTTCCTGTTAATGTTAATTTTGGTCCCAAAAAACATTGCTAAAACATATTGCCAGGCCTGCCACAGATGTTCCTGCTCTTACACGTGCAAGATACTGAACGTGAGAGCTGGACGCTTTGACAGAATTTCTGTCGCTTTGATGATAACTGTGGTCCAGGCCGTTTTCCTAACACCGGGGTCTGACCGTTCCCCTGTGCAGAGGGGCATGGAGGGGCTGGCATGTAATTCTGTGTGTCCTATGACAACTTGTTTAGTAGTCTGATAAAAATAAGAGATTAAAAAAAATTAAGTTGAGCTGTGTCATCTCTCATCAACCCACCTGCTAATTTCATTATATGCAGGATGTCTATAATGCCCTGCTTGGTGGGCTCTAAGTAGAATCTCGGGGGGTTCTTCCCAGAACTCATTACGGTGAGAGATGACATGGCAGGACGTGTGTGGCTCTCCCGTCTGATACCGGGGTTTTAAGTAACCCAGATAAAAGATTTAGAGCCACTAATCACTACAAAGAACCAAGCAAAAGAGCACTGTGTTCTCGCCTCTTGTCCTAGTGTATCTTCACGGCGAGGTGGCCACTGCTTAGAACGGGAAGGTGTCATAACTTAGAGGGATTGCAAGAGAGGGAAGCCACCCAGCGTTCTGTGGCTTCCAGGCTTTGCCTTACCGTGTGGGCAGCAGATCCCTACGGACTTCAGCAAAGTGGGGGCAGGGGATGCTGTGACTAGGCGCGGGTCTTAGGACCTGGACCATGTCATTGGTGCTGGGGAGCTGTACCCCCGGAGGCAGGGAGGGGTGTTTCCTTCCTGTCTGAGAGTTTTTCTTTCGAACCTCTCTGTGGTGGCTAGGATCTGGCTGGGTGAAGAGGAGAGAGACCATGGAGCAGCTCAGGGAGTGAGAACAGGGGGCCAGTGGGGCTCCAAGGAGCTAGACAAGAGTCAGCTACCAGGAGGGGGCGTCACGCTAAGCAGAAGGTGTGGGCAGGACCTCCTGGATCCGCACTAACAGAACTTGTGTGTGTTGAAGTGCCCGCTGACCCATGGGAGAAGTGCAGGGAGGAGGTGGCAATCCAGCCCCAGGCCAGGAAGCTCTTCAGGGGACCTTGTCCTCTTTCTAGTTATTTACTCATTTCTTTCCCACCCATTCTTCAACCAATTCCAGCAAGCGAAACCCTGGCCACCTCATCTTGGATGCTCCACATTGACTAATGAGTGCTGACGAGGAGCCTTCCATCCTGTGCCAGGCTGAGTGGGCAGTGACATGCTGGACTCCCAACAGAAGCTGGAAGGAGCTGGCACCCTGGCCAGAGCCACCAGCGCTCCAGCCCCTGTTGGCACCTCCACTGAAGGCGAATTCAGCATCTTGCCTTACAACTCCAGACCATCATCGCTATTGTGTGGATTAAAGGAGTCTTGATAGCTGTACGCTCCAAAGGATGATGAAGTAATCTTTTATTACGCGTTGAGTGTGGGAATGGACTTGGCAATATCCCCAATGTGAGCGCCTCCAGCCTCTGCCCAGAGCCTAAGTAAGAACTTCAGATGTAAAGGCCTTCTCAGGAGGCATTTGCAGAGGGCTGGGTTCAAGCTCGGTAAACACCTTCCCAAATAATCACCCCAGCACTAGTGCTGTGTATCCAGCCAAAGTGGAGAGTGCCTGGGATTGTTTGCCAAGTTCAAGACCAGAGGGCTCCCGTTCCAGGGAGAGCTGAATCATCCAGGCAAGAGTCTTCAAGCTCCTCTCAGCCGTATCCAGATGAAGCCTTCTTGGGGACAGGCAAAGGCGTTTCTCCCTTTCCTTTTACAAACGGACACACAACATTGCTGAATTATTGGTCGCAAGAGAATGCACAGCTTGCAGGGGGAACCCAAAATCCTAGGAAGGACCTGAGGATTGGCCCCGCACTCCCACTCCAACCCAGGAGCCTCATTCCCATTGTTTTCCAGGGAAGCAGAGGTCCTCAAAAGGAGAAAGGAGAAGCTGGGCTTTGCTGGTAATGCCAGGCACTCATCAGTTTCTCTTCAGAACCACCTTCCTTTGCAGCCAGAAGTTTGCTTTAACCCAAACTATAGTAGGACCACCATGTGTCAGACATGAGAACGGAAGGTCAGTTCATTTCTTAGACCAGTAATGTGTGTGTGAGAATCTTCTTCATGGAGGACAACCTACCACGGAAGTGAAACTCATGGGCTCTACGATAGGGAAATGTGATGGTTAATATAGTGCAACAACCACGGGACGGGGCCCTGGGACCCAGGTATTTGGTCAAACATATTTGGGTATTGCTGGGAAGGTATTTGTAAAATGAGACGAACATTTAAAGATGAAGATTTTGAATAAAGGAAATTATCCCCCAGAGTGTGGATGAGCCTCGGCCGATCAATTAGAGGCTCTGAGGAAGACAGACGTCCCCCAAGGAAGAGGGAATTCTGCCAGCAGACTGCCTTTGGACTTGAGTTACACTATCAGCTCTTCCCTGAGTTCCCAGCCTGCTGCCTGACCCTGCAGATTTTGGACTGGCCAGCCTCTACAATCATGTTAGCCAATTCTTTAAAATAAATCTATGTATGTACATATGTATGTGTGCATATATTTATATATGAATGTATGTTTCTTTCTTTCTATCTATCTATCTATCTTCCATCTGTTTATCTCCTGTGGGTTCTGTTTCTCTGGAGAACCAAACCCCGAGTAACACAAGTAGGAACGAGGGAGAAGGAAGCACTGTCTGCAGAGACCAATAGAGAACGGAAGATTCTAGCTGCCGCCAGCGTGCGGGGGTTGTCATAGTGACAATCTGTTCAACACGTGCCTTTTCCTTACCCAGCCTGAAGACAGGGGGCCAGGCCACGGGGCCCAGGTCTGCTCATTTACCAGGTGAGGAGTATGACGCACGAGAAACAGAGTTCTGTGGCTTGTCCCGCTCTGAATGGAGACTGCTCTGAGGCCGAGCAAAATGACATCCTAGCTAGATGCTGTAATCGACAAGAATCACCGCTGGGATGGCCACCGAGACCCGCTTTCCGCAGAGCCGTCCGGCTCTAAACCTGCCACAGAGTGACGGCAGGTTGGGACCAGGTGTGTTCGGGGTGTTCCTCCCTGAGTAATGGGAATTGCTGGAAAATGGCAAAGAGCCAGAGATCCTTTGCTTTCCGGAGGGCTGGTGGGGGTCCATGAAAAGCACATCTTATTGTTTTTAAGGTCCATCTCAAGATGGCTCAACCTTTATGAAGGGAATCTGAGAGGTCAGCTCCCCGCCGCTGTAGAGGACTGATGCTTCCATGTTGCACAATTCGATAAGCCAGACATTTTGCTTTCTCTCCAATTCACATCCCCTGAAAGGAAGAGGTGCGCAGGCTACTGAAGTGTTTTGACTGAAGTGTCTTTGGTGTTCCCTTTCTAATAATGGGCTATATATTAGTACCGAGCAGTCTTTTTTTTTTTTTTTTCTTTTCTTTCGAGCACTAAAGTAACACCAGGACTCTCATTGCTCAAGAAACTGCTGAGCAGAATCTTCCGACAATGTGTCTCCCCGGCATTCCTTAACCCTATTGATAATGATAAAGTCTCATAAATCTAGGTAAATCTTTAATTACGCCCGCGGAACATGGCGATATTACGACTGTGACATAGTCATAAAGGGCACATTCCAAATTAGCTCCGTATACATTTTATGAATATGTAAGAGGGTAGAAGTGGCTAGAGTTACAAAGGAAAGACCAAAGGGGGAAAAAAAAAAAAACAACACTGTGTTTTGTCTGTCTTGTTGCAATCATCTTTTAAAATGGGATTTGAATTCCCTCTTAAAAATAATTGTTGGGAAAAATCCCATCTCTTGACTTCTACAATTTTTATTAAAATCCACAGCATCAGCTTTGCTGAACCCGCTTGCATGTTTACAAAGCCTGCAGTCTGAAACAGAGGGAGCATCTTCCTCTATGTTAAAACACCTTTTGGAGTAAAAATTGTTCTTCTTTATATTAAGTATGTGTGAGGTATTTATAGAGGAAGGAGTCCTATTTTTATCAGACCCTAAGAAAGCCTACGGTTTGTTTCATTCCCTCTAAGCCGGGCAATTGCAGCCCCCTCCTTCCCCAACCCCTACATTTGGTTAGTAGCCCTATGCAATTTATTTTTATCATCAGCCAACGCATATATTTTTACTTGTGTGAATAATACAGAGAAAGATTAAGTTCTTTTATTTTGCTAATTAAACTGCATTTTTCAAACTCCAGTGAGGTAGTAAGTGACAGGATTAACAAGGGCACTTTGCAATTTTGCTGTTTTCCTGATTAGATTAGAGGGGTTTGATATTGGAGTAGGAGCTGATGAAGTGGTTTCCTCGATGTGAATGAATGCATGACCCTAGTTTATCACCGCGGCTTCATAAAGAAGTCTTCCTTACTGTCGAGAAAGCCCAACCAAGAGTGAAAATGACATTAGCAAAAAGCAAAGTGAAAGGTCAGTAGAGCAGGATGAGAAGGGGAAGGAAAAATGCATTCCTTTGCTTTTTTTTTTTTTTTTTCCCAAAGGGTTAAGGAAGATGGCTCGGTTACAGGCTCTGTGCTGGTGGAACAGTAAGCGGGTGAGCTGAGCCTCAGAACTACAGGCTCCTGAGACAGGGATGGCTTTCTGAGCTCTAGACTCTTAAGGTAAAAATCTTATATTTAAAGAAACAAAAGTGGGGAGATACTAACACGCAGCAAGGGAAGGGCCACCTCCCTCTCCCCTGCAGCCTGCAGACTTGTTCCCGCAATCATGGGACTCCTGGAAGCTACCTGGGCTCAGAGCACATCTTCAGGGTAGTCAGAGCCAACCCAAGGGAGCAAAGGCCACCCCTCTCTTCTTTTGCGCACCTCCCAACCCCCTTCCCGACCTCCCAGCCCCTTAGGAAAGGCAACAGAAATGAAGGAGTGATGCCAAACAAGAAGGGGAAATCAAAGTGGAGGAGTGATTTGCCAAATCCTATTGTGGTGGCAGGGCAGATGTGGTGGCAGGCACTGGGGCAGGGGTGAGGACAAGCTGAGAGGGGGCTGGGGAGCAGCTGGGCCAGCTCAGGGCTGGGTGCCCTAGTGTGGTAAGTCCAGGCAAGGCCACTGTGTGTGTATCATATTATTAGCCTCCTCCTCCCCAAATTCCTAAGGCTATCTTCCCTATAAACACATTTTCTTTTTAATAGAAGATACTTTGCATGCAGCAAAAGGCACCTAAGTGTACAGATGCTTGGATCTTGACAAATACATACACGTGTGTAATCCACATCCCCATTAGGGGATGAAAGATTTCCATTACCCTAGAAAGTTCCCTCATGCTCCTTGCAGGCCAGTGCCTGCCCTCCCACCCACTCGAGCAACCGCTGCTCTACGTTGTATTACATGCACTAGTTGTGTCTCTTCTAGAACTTTATATAAATGGAATCCGACAGAACGCATTCTCTGTGCCTGGCTTCTTTCTCTCAGCACAATGTTTCGGTGACTTTCTCTTTGCTCTGGACGTTAAGTGTTTATTCGTTTTTATTGTTGAGTTGTATTTTGTTGCATGAATCTATCATGAGATTTTTTTATCTGTTGCATTTTTGATGGGCATTTGGGCTGCTACCAGTTTGGGGCAATTACGAAGAAAGTTGCTGAGGTCATTTTTGCCCAAGTCTTTTGCAGACGTGTGTTTTGATTTCCCTCGAGTAAATGCCTAGCAGTGGCACCGCTGTGTTGTAGACAGTATGTTTATTCTATGAGAAACCGCCATACTGTTTTCCAAAGTGGTTACACCATTTTATACTTAATCAGACACTTATGAGAGCTCTGAAATCTGCTTGTTCCATATCCCCACCAACGTTTAGCATTGACTATCTTTTTGATTTTAAGCCTTCTAGTGAGTTATTCTTGTGAGTGTGTACACCTCTCCAAACAGGGTTTTAATTTGCATTTCACTGATAACTGCTGACTACTGATCAGTTTTTCCTAGGCTTAGTAGTCATTCCAATGTCTTCCTTTGCATTTTTCACATTATTGCCCATATTTTATTTTGTCACCTTCCTATTATTGAGTTGTATGAGTTCCTTATATGGTCTGAATACCAGTCCTTTGCCAGATATACATATTGCGAATTCTTTTCTCCTAGTCCAGTTGCCAATCACTTTATCTATTTTTATTAACATGCAGAAATGCTGACCTCTGTTGATGTACAGTTCTATGACTATTAAAATAGGGATAGATTCATGTGAACAGCACTACAATCAGGACACAGAATAGTTCCATCACTCCACAAACTCTTTCTCTGCTGTCCCTTTGCAGTCATGCTTTGCCACTCCTGACTTCTGGGCACCACTAATCTGTTCTCTGTCTCTCTAATTTTTATCAAGGAGAATTCATATAGTCCATTTGTATGGATGAAACCTTTTGAGGCTGACTTCTTTCATTCTGCCTCTCTTTGAGATTTATCGAAGCTTCTGTTTGAATTTGCGTACTTTTGTTTCTAATAGAAGCATTTAAGGCAATACATTTTCCTCTAAGTACTGCTTTAGCTATATATCATAAAATTTGATACGTTATATTTTCATTATAAATTATTTTTCAATATTAGTCATTTCCTATGGTGATTTTTTTCTTTTGACTAATAAATTATTTAGTAGAAGTGTGTAGTTTATCTCCAGATAATGTAAGAATTATCCCAATTTTTTGCTATTTATTTCTTACTTTAATTTCATGTGATGAAAGAAAATACTCTATGATTTTAATCTTTTGAAATGCATAGAGACTTGCATTATTGTCTACCTTAAGTTCTGCCTTGGTGAATGTTCTAGAAAATAATATGTTTTATGAAGTTATTGGATGTCATGTTCTGTAAATGTCAGCTAGGTCAAGTTGGTTAATTGTGTTCATCTTCTGAACTTTATTAAAAAGAAGATTTTATCTACTTGCTCTGTTGATTGCTGAGAGAGGAGTGTTGCACTCTTTAGCTATAATTGTGGATTTATCTTTGTTTTCCTTTTTGTTTTCTTTTTCCTTTGTATTTGGAAACTTTGTTATCTAGTCCATATACTTTTAGTATTGCTATTTTTCTTGACGGATTGCTCCATTTATCGTCATTAAATAACCTCTTTAACTCTGATAATATTCTTTTCTTAAAATCTCTGTGCCTGATAGTAGCCATGCTAGCTTTCTTATCCTTACTATCAACATAGTACATACTTCCCCATTCTTTTACTTTTAACTGTTTCTCTGTATTTCAAGTATTTCTCTTGTAATAGCATATAGTTAGATCTTGGTTATTTACCAAGTCTGACAATATCTTCCTTTAGTTTGATTAAAGTTTGGAACAGCTGAGATGGTTCAAACTTACAAGACAGGATGCTAAAGACAAAATTGTTTCACAGAGAAGGAGTCCTAGCAATTTGCATAGTGGTTTCCTTGAGGTTTTGGCTGAATAGTAAGGATGCATTCATACATGGTATAACTTTGCAAGACCCTCCCCACCTCTGCCACCAAAAAAAAAAAAAAAAAAAAAAAAAAGCTACAAGAGACAATGTGAACTGAATGGAGATTTCAGATGACATCCAGAACTGGAAGTCATAGAAATTTTGGACAGCCAAGATGGAGAAACCTCTCTAAACATTCCAGGTGTTCAGTTGAGACCCCATAAAGGCCAAATCTTTAAAGTAAGATATTTCAGCTTCACAGTAAGGATGACTCTACCGCCATCCTAACAAAGACTAAAAGCAAGTTCTAACATGACCAAATTGATCCCCTAGGAAGCTAAGTATTAACCAATCTCAGTACTCTTTAGAGGAAGATGACTAAATACATTCTCAAATATGTAGCATTCATAATAGCTAGTACACAATGAAAAAAATAATATATTCAAAGAAGAAGGAAAATTTGGCTTATCACCAGAAAAGATAAAACTTTTCTATAGAAATCGACCTTAAGATAATACAGTTATTGAATTTAGAAAACAAAGACTTTAAAGCAGCTATTATAAATATGTTTAAGGACTTAGAAAGTTTGGATAGAATGAGTGAGCAAATAGGAAATCTCATCAGAGAAATAAAAACTACAGACAAGACAAGTGGAAACTTTAGACTAGGAAAACATAATATTTGAAATGAAAATTTCAGTGGATGAGGAGATAAAATAAATACAATATACTCGGTTAAACCAAAAGAAGAAGGGAAACAAATGAAAAAGTAGCAAACCACAGATGGCATATTTAGAAAAAGAAAGATCGTTAATACTCCCAAAGTATGGCCTGACATGTGGGTCTCAACTGCACCCCTGTGATGTTGACAAAGGCGTAAGTACTTCCTTCAGCAGGAACTGGGTAAATGTGGTGCTCACCTCAAATGTGTGAAAATAGATGCTTCATAAGTTTCCCCTAGTTTTACAGTTGTTTCTGGTGGGAAGATGAGTCCAATGCCCTTGTTTCCATCATGGTCAGGCCTGGATATTAGCACATATGATCTTACAGTTAATACAGTGCTTTCCTAATCCTTCTTCATGATGTTTATTTATAAATATTTTATTCATGAAAAACATAGCATTTTTGTACTTAAAGTTATGTTAGTATTGTCCTATATTTTAGAAATAAAACATATTTCTAAATATATATTGTAAATACATAATATAAGTACATTGTATATAAATAGACTATAAATATATAGTATGTTATGAAAATATAATCTATTTCTTATTTTTGTTATCCGTCATTAATCTTGGCACCAACTTAATTCATGTTCACAGCTGCATAGTATTCCACCATCCCTATAACGCACATTTTGTTTACCCCTTTCTCTTGGTTGATATAACACTGCAGTGAAAACCAGGGAAGATATCTCTGGGGCATATCAAACTGGTACACTTTCTTCAGTTGTATTTAGTAGGTTGACATGACAGTTTTTAGGCATTTGCTAAAAATACAGTAGAGAAAGCAAAGCCAGCAAGATAAACAACACAATTTAAATTTAAAAATCAACATTTTAATAGAAAAAGCTAAAAAAAAGAAAGAGAGAGAGTAGACAAGCTATAACCCAAAGAAGAAGTCTACATGGACAGGACCCACTGTCTTAGGTCTAATCTTCTCTGACTAAGGATTAGTGTCTGTGGCTAAACTGAGCAAAAGCTAACATGGCCATTGTCATTGTCAACCAGTCAGCGTCTGGAGGGAGGACCAAGCACAGTGCATGACCCCCCCTCCTCCCAGCCCAGCCTGGCCAGCCTCTCTCTTTCATGGACTTCCTCTTTCTTCTCCAGACAGCTACGATCAAGGTTTTTTTTTGTTTGTTTGTTTGTTTGTTTTCAAAGTGGGAAACTACTTCTTTTAAAACAAATTACAGTATTAAATTTTAGAATGCAGTGAGATCCATTTTTTAATGGAAATAACATCTTTTGCCATTTTTTCTAAATACAAAAACCAATAGGATCTTTAAGAAAATATTAGAAAAAAGATAAGCTAATATAGAACATTTTATAAAACAAAATTTACAAAAAAATTATTTTATAATGAGTAATGACAATATTATAATACCATATAGTGTCTTCCAGGAAATGCATATATGAATAGATAGATGATAGGCAGACAGACAGATAGACAAAAAGAAATCATATTCCTTTTTAATTTCACTCTATATACTGTTTTGCAATTTTCTTCATCAACACTTTCCCTAAATATTTTCCATTAAAAAAAAATTCTACTTCTCTGCATTTAACAGCCGTTAAAATAGTATTCCATTGTTTGTGACTACCATGATTTTGTATTTAATCAATCATTATTGGACTGTTGGATAAATCCTAATTTTTTTTCTGTTAGATGTGACACTGAGATGCCTATTGCTGGGCTAAACATTTGTTAACGTATATGACCATTTTCCTAGGATACATTCTCAGATATAGAATCGCTAGACCAAATATTACTCATTTTTAAGGTCTTTAATATGTATAGCTAAATTATCTTCAGAAACTTTCTATGATGGAATCTCTAAACAGAGATTTCTAAAGTCAGTGCATAAGACAACAAAATTGTGTAAACTGAATGTGCTGACTCTATGCCTCTGCTCCAGCAAATTTCGTTCCTGCCAGTATTTTCTCAAATTACCCCAACCAAGGGTACACTGTTGGCTTTTATTTAATCTTTGGAAGTTTTTAGACAGAATGTTGACCTACTGATGCCATAGTACACATTACTCGATTTCCAGGAAAATAGAACACTTTTCCCAGCTGACTGGCTGATCCGTCACGATTCCTGCCCTTTGCAGGATTAGAAGGTGTGCTCCATGCCCTGCCTGGTGCCCTGCAAGGGTTGCATGGTGACTTGTGTCTCTTCTCCTCAGCAAGTCTCCACTCCTCGGGGTGAGATGGGACCCCTCCCTCCCTGGGACACCAGGAGCCAGACAGACTACACAGGGACCCCGAAAGCACCTAACATGCTGGGTGGTATGAATTTTGTCATGACACGGCAGTAAGGATGCAATTTGGGATGCTTTGAGTTCTCAGGAGGATGACAGTCCCTCCCAGGCTCTGCAGTTGTGTTCCGCAGGGGTTAGGAGGTGGGCCAGCAACACACTGTCCCTGAGAGCTTTCTGATCGCTTCCTTGTGGTTTGCTCCTGGACACAACTGCCTTTTCATAGCTATGACTTATTCTCCACTATTCACCACGATTCACATTCAGCTTCCCATGGTCTTCTGGGGAAGCGCAGTATTGAGAAGCCGCTGTTCCCCCGGCTTTGTGCTTTATTCTTGTTACTTCACGTAATTCTCACAATCAGCCCGTGATACAGGGACTGATGGGGTTTATCACTTAAACATGTGCACTGGACCGAGGCACAGAGAGTTTGAGGGACTCCCCACTAGTATGTGGAAGTCCCCTCTTCCTGTCCCTCTTGACTCTGCTCTGGACACAGCTCACCGTGTCTCTGCATTCGCCCCAAGGTGTCACTGCCTCCCCCATCCTTGATTCATCTCTATTCTCCCGAAGGGCCCTGAAAAGCCGGCCACTGATGTGCCTTGGAACTCAGGATGCAGGGACCCAGGGAGCCCTTCTCACCAGAGCCTGAACCCCAGCAGCTCTCTTTCCCTCCTGCCCCCAGAGCGGCTCGAGCTGAGCCTGCCACTCCGACGAGCAGCATGTGGCTCCAAGCGCCAATCCGGAGTCTGCCATTTGTTTCCGATCCATCACTACCCAGCCCAAAGAGAGGAATGACTGCCAGACCCTCCATCTGGGGCAGACTCAACCCAAACAGAGGCTCCTGGGCCCCCAGCCTGGGCCCCTCCTCCCACCTGGCTGCCAGCTCCCTCCCGGCTCCTTCGCACTTTGAATCCAACTCCACCGTCTCAGGCTTAGCTGGTGAAAACTAGGCTGCCTTTCTGAAAATGTTTCTGGACAGCCGAGCTAGGAACTCTCCAGTTTGGAAATAGTGTTCAGGTGGCTGTAAAGACACATCTAAGGCTATGTTTTATTCTTCTAGGGGGGAAAATCTGGAGAGATGAATGGATTGATGGATGGATGGACGGACGGACGGACGGACAGATGGATGGGTGGGTGGGTGGGTTTTTCTCACTGAACAAGTACCAGTATGGGCAGAAGCAAAGCAGGTGACACCAAAAATGTATTTTATTTGGTGAGGAAAGAGGGTTCTTGCAAAAGCAAGGCCAGGCCTTATAATCTTCAGGCCCCTGCCTTCATCATTTGGGGAATGACATCGGGCCCTTCACCTTTCGTATATGCCCTTCTCTCCCCAGGGAATGAAGACCTGGTAACGATTTAGACTGCAGCAAGAAAATTTCAAGAGACTCTTTAAAAATAACTTTCCAAAAGAGTCATTTGATAATGGTAAACATAAACTCAGTAATAGAAAAGAATCTTTCTTTGCCATTTTATTCATGTGAAATCTTCTGTAATCAATAAGTATTTATTTATCACAGACAAGATTAGGCTACGGAGTGACAGGATTCCACCTGTCTCTGGAGAAGATCTTTAAAGGAAAAGACGTGTTCCTGTTTTGTGAATTTCAAGGGCCCGGAGGCAGGTGGGTTGTTCAGACAACCCCTGAGCTCAGTTCCAATTTTCTGGTGCTACACAAGAAATCATATCAGGAGAGTGTTCGAGATTTCCTTTTTAAAATATTTTTATCTTTGAAACATTTAGTAACACCAGTCTTCTTCCAAAATTACAGGAATTTTCCTTTAAGACTAGTAGGGAAGAGCAGAGAAAAAGTTAAATTCGAAAAGCTCCAAATATAAACTGGGAGCAGGCGAGAGACCATTATTGCCGGTGTCTGTCTTCAGCCATGGAATCATTAACATGAAATGCCTTTTGATGAATGCATTGAAAAAAAAGTGATTATATATTAAAGTGTAAAAGTCTCTTCCTGCACTATTTAAATTACTTTACAATGCTGATTAAAATAACAGAACATTATAGCTTGCTTAGCTAAACATTCTATTTCCAAATCCATTTCCAATTGTTTCCCTTCAATTTGAACAATTTTTGAGCAATTTTATT
The DNA here is from genome assembly GCF_009834535.1 of Camelus ferus. NCBI lineage: Eukaryota > Metazoa > Chordata > Mammalia > Artiodactyla > Camelidae > Camelus > Camelus ferus. The sequence continues at coordinate 24,865,834 of NC_045704.1, read as the reverse complement.
GCTATTCATACCTGCTTGATTTTTTTATTAGAAATTAAAGTACACATGTTTTTATCAATGCTGCAAAGTGCTGCAAAGCTTAACTCTTTTTACGCCATTCAGAACCTTTGAATCCCAGGGAAAGACAGCCTTTTTTTTTCCTCTCTTCATCTGAGGGCTTCACTTGGACAGAAGATGCTTAGAAATTATCAATGCAGAATGACATTGGAGATCATGGGAATGATTTTTCAATTTACGTAAAGAGAAACTGAGACTCACAGAGGAGCAACGTCTTGTCTAATATCACAGTGAAATTTTGTGATAAATCTACAAATTGACCTGTTGGCCCCTAACAAACTGCCCCTCTCCAAGTCTCTAAGAGAGAAAAAAGGGTTGGCCAATTGGATGGAGAAATTTCTGAGGAATTGTTCTCATGGTCTCAAATACCTGCTACTTGTCCATGCTACTGTTTGGTGCAGTGAGGGAGGAAACGCTCAGTGGACCGACCCTTCAGCCATACATGGCCAAAGCACACAGGTCTATAAAATAGTGCATTTGTGTGATAATCTATCTTGAACCTCATCTGGCCATGGAATAGTCCTGTGCATGACCCAGGGCAAGTTCCTTGGTCTAAAAACAGAATTGTCCTTGTTGATTATAGAAACTCTCTCTGCCCTCCTTACCGCCATGCCCCCATCACCATGCACAGACCCTCGCACAGAGAAGATGCTCAAGAAATCTCCACCAGATGAATGAATGAATGAATGGACATCCCTCCACCATGTAGGGTTCTTGGATTTCAAGCAACAGGAATTGACTCTGGTCAATGAGAGGAGGATTGGGGTCACTTAGGGAACAAAAGCTCGGCTGAGTATGGGATCTTGGGAAGGATGAGGCTGAGCAGCCCCAGCACCCGGGCTATAGGAGCAAATGCTGTCTTTCCTGGCACCCTACCAGATGAACCAGCTTCAATCATTTCCCATCCTGGTCTCCCTCCTCTTAACTTTCAGACTCCCAGGAAAGAGAGCCCAGTATCACATGCCTGTCCCTTGGCAAAGAAGGACTTGAACGTTCTCCACTAAGTCTGCATATATGGAAAGGGATGCGCATCAAGGAAAATCAAGGTGGTATTGCCAGAAAAAAAAAAATTGAATTCTGAGCAGACAAAAACAACATGTCTTCTATGCGTTTTGCAGTCTTCTGTAGAGGAAGGATAACATGTAACTTGCAGAGTTGGTATGAGAATTGGAAATAGCTACAATGCTCTGCCTATAATACAGGGAGCACACCTTGCATGGGGTCTGGTTTTATATAGAGGCAGGGAAGTCATAGCCTGCAGCAAGGTGTGGCTCTCCAGCCACTAAAACCCAGTCTATGACCGTGGCAGGCTCTCTCCCTGTGGCGTCTGACAACACACAGCTTATGCCCTGCCACTGCCTTCATCAAACCATTTATTCAGTCGGAGCCAAATTGTCGAAGGCCCAAGGCATGCTGATATTTTAAGACATAGGAGTTAGAATCAGGTGTAGCTGAGACTGGAGGAACCGAGATGGGAATGGGGAATGGTACATCTGAAGGTAGGAGCGCGGTCAGGATGCTGATGCCCAGAGCGCCATGAACACGATGCTGTGGCTGGGGACACCAAGACGGACTCCCCACTTGCCAGATGCTAAGTCCAAGGCCACTGACAGATTTTCTGGCAGAATTCAAATGAACTCAAGAGCCCAAAGGCAGAAACCTGAGTGGCTCCAGGTGGAAAGCCAGGAACAGAGCCTGCCAATGGAACTGAGCCACCTGGGCACCACCAGCTTGCTGAGATTAACTGATATCCTAAATTGAACACAGAGTCAGGAGACCCAGATTCCAAAAGCAACAGGAGCAAAGAAAATGAGGGAGATTCCTGGGTGTTCAGCGCAACTAAGGATTATGTGGTGCTGACTATTTGCCGGTTCACCCGCTGGGGAGGCAGGACAGAGTAGGGGATAGAGACACCGCCCCTGAAGTCAGATCATCCGGGCTCTGAGTCTGGTTCTCTCACTTTTTGTATGTCTTTGGCTTGGTCTCATAACCATCCTAAGTGGGGTTGCTAGAGTAGCTACCTTTGTGCATGTTGGGGAACTGAGTTAGATGATTAATGTCATGTGCTAAGTACTGGGGAGGTGTCCAAGTAGCATCCGTTATTGTTCTTATTGTCCTGTTGGTTCTTAAGCCCTTCCATGCCTCATCTCTTATCATCCTGAAGGTCTGAGGCAGTGCTAGGGAGGGGTCAAGCAAGACAGGCAGAATGCGAGCTGAGCCTTGGAATATACAAGGATGCTTTGAGGGCAGGAGGACTGGGAATGGTGTTTGTCAGCCGGATGGAATGAACAGTGAGGGCTAGCCTGACTCCAAGCTGATGGATTCCTCAAATACAAGAGCTGATTGCTCCCACCCACTCCTCCCACTTCGTGGCAGGACCCCAGCCAACATGTGCTGCATGGGGCTGGCTTGGTGCAGAGTTCCCACCTGGGAACAGAGGGAGGGGAGGCCAGACCAATAATCTGAGCCCCTTGGAGGCAAAGTCTGCCAGGAAAGAAGGCGGGACTTGATTCTGGAGTAGACAGCAGGACACAGATCTTCTGAAGGACACTTAATCCAAGAGTAGGTACTTGGTAGATGGGGAGACAGTGAGGGACCCTCTAAAACAGGGAAGTAAATGCGGGGGGGGATGGAGACAGAGCTGGTCAGGGAACCCAGGGCAGAGCTTGGTCTATGGCTGCCCAGGCCTGGGTGAGAAGGAGCCTCGCAGAGAACAGAGATGGGAAGTTCTGCATGTGATGCCCTGGTGCCAGGTGCTCAAAAGGGCCCTGCACATGTTCTTCCTCCTTGAAATCTTCTAGCTACCCCTCTTCACCTGAGGAATCCCTACTCGTCCTTGGGGACTCAGCTCAGGTGCCTGAGGGACTCCCTCTGACACACCAGATAGACGGGTCCCTCTGTTCTAGGCTCACTGAGCACCAGCATGATTAGGTGGAAAAGAGGATTGTAGGGGAAGAAAGGCCAGAAGCCCACACGGGAGTGGTTGACCATGGTGGGTCCCGGCTGGTGCAGACCCACCTCTGAGCAGTCAGAGGTGTGAGGGGATCGAGGCCCAGTGCCGGAGACAACTCGTTGGGAAGTTCTGGTGCCTTTCCCCACAGCAGGAGATGCCGGTGGGGTTGGAGTCTCCAACCCTCGCCTTTCCTCACTGCCTCAGGCCTCAGCCAAGGTCGGACCACACTCCTTGAGCTTCTTGAAACGTGTGGAGGCATTCCTGGCATCACTGGGGTGGATTTAACCGAGCGAGTGAGAAGATCTGATGGAGGGCTGGGAACCCTACGATGTTTCTTTCAACGCAAACGCCCACACGAACCACCGTTTCCTTCTCTGAGAAACGTCAACAAATTACAGATCTGCGGTTTGAAAGAAAACAACCTCAAGTAACGTGCCGTTCTGGTGAGGCCTAAATTCACATGTAAAATATTATTCGACTAATTAAAATGGAATTAAATGAATATAATGTTAGCTGTGTCTACTGTTTAGCATAAAAAGTTGTTAAATATATCATCCTCTGGGTTCCGAACTGGCAGCAGATTTTAGCAATGTTTAATTGTAAGAAATAGCCATGTACTACTTAATTGCATAACTAGGTGGAACATAAAAATCACAATTACATGAATTATATTAAGTAAAATATGTTAAAATAGTTTGTTTTTCGATGGTGGAATTTTATGGACACCATAATGAAACTGAAGTACATTTTTAATTACCTAATTATTGCTATTTTCAAAGTCCATTTACACCATAATTGTTCCTGTTTTCATAGTCCAAAGAGTCCTTGACAGAAAGACTCAGTAGGATCTAAAATAAGAATTCATACTTCAGACAACTCCTGCTTGCGGTCCCACCCTCCCCCCGCCATCTATAAAAACGTATCTCGGACCCATTTGTTCATCGTTTATTCAACAGGTAATTATGTATATGAAAGTGTTGGGTATAGAAGAGGGGTATGGAAATGAGGGAGGAGATCTGTTTCCAGCCCTCAGGCAACCTATAGTCAGGTAAGATCTACTACATTCGATGCAGAATAAAAATGTGGGCAGGAGACAGATAGTGATGCTGACTGCCCTCCCAGGAGCTCAGCAGATGATGATTGTGGGCTGCAGGGATGGAGGCTCAGGCAGGGCTGGGTGGGGATGGAGCAGGGGGTGGGGGGAGGTGAGGAAGGGCATCCCAGGCTCCCACTGGAACCAGCTGGAGCAAGGATCCAGAGGAAGGAGAAGCAGGTGGGATGAGGTATTGGGGAGCAGACAAGTGTGGCGGTGGCAGACAGCCATGGGAAAACAGGGGAGAGATTCTGTCGCAAAGCACAGCCAGGACCAGACTCAGAGCCAGCGGGGCAATCCCAGCAGGGAGGAGGGGAGGAGAAGTGTGAGGCTGCACTCAGCACTTGGGGCCATGTGTGAGCTGAGGGTGAGGGAGCAGAACCTGCAGGACTCTGAGCGTGTGGGAGACAGTGGTGACGGAAATGGAAGAATCAGGGGAGAGATGGCCTCAGTGAAAAATAGAATTTGGTCCTGAACAGGGGAGATATGAGGTTATAGAAGGACATCTGTAGTAGGCGCGGGGTGGGATGCAAGTTTTCTCTGCAAATCAACCCCTTTAAAACTTTAATTTTCCCATTTTAATCTTGAAAGAGCATTCAAGTTCAATTTTTTTTGGTGGGGGAGGTACCAACTATAGACAGTAGGAAAATTTTGAGATGAAACCATGAAATGTTAGGGCAGTTTCTTACCACACATACTGGGTTGGTGTGATTAAAAAAAAAAAATAGTCATCTAGAAGAGAAGCAAATTACATTAAAAGAATGGGTGTGAGTGTGCTCATGGGCACAGTCCTCACTCTGGGCTCTCCCCCCACCCATGACGCCACTGCTCCTGGAGTTTGGCTAAATACTCTTCCTTTGAGAGTTTGAGAAAAGCCCATGAATTGCAAATATAATTGTTGGGGAATTTTATTTTTTTAATCTGCTTTTTATTTTTCACATCTCACTTTTCCTCTGTGCACCAGGAGCCCTGAGCACGTACCAAGCGTCTCTGTTTGAGCATCACTACAGAGACCTGAATGCCAAATCCTTGGTGATGGCCAGAGAACACTGGTCCTGACCAGTTCTCCTAATTTTCAAACCAAAGAGAGTGGGACAAACTGGGTTATGTTCTGGAACACCTGGTTGGTTGTTCCAAGTCCTTCGAAGCCCTCAAAGAGCTCTCCATCAATCATGTTATTCAAAATAAGTCTTTCTGTTAGGGAAACGGGTCCCGGTCATAGAGTAACTGGAGACTACATGAGTCACTGTGGTTAAGACGGATCATTGAATTCTTCACTGATGCCTCCTCAGAGCTGGGACGTCACAGGGTCTGAAGAGTGATAGTGACACCAGCCAACAGGAGCCACCTTTGGTGGCAGCATGGCCTCAGAGAGTGCCTCTGCTCCACTGGGTCCTTTCCTCAGGAAGTAAGCTGCGTGGAGGGGACAGAGCTCATTACGAAAGCAGGGCCTATAGTCTTTAATGATTCTTGAACTTTATTCCAGCTCAGGGAAAGGAAGACATCTTTGTACTCACAACTGGATGAGCTGTTTTGCCTGAGTTGACTAATGGATTTTACTCTAACATTCCAGGGATAGGCCTGGGTGTCCTGAAGACATGTCTTGATGTTCTACTCAAGACTCCGGCATTACATGGCCACCCATAAACTGTCCCGTCTTTGCCAGGCAATTCAAGTGTAAGGCAATTCAAATTTTATTTTTTTAAAAGCCTTCCAGCAAGTACCAAACATTGACACGACTTACATAATGTTATAAGTCAATGTCATCTCAATAACAACTAAATAAATAAAAAGGAATTAGTTAATTTTAAAAAAGGAAGAAAGAAACTCCATCACTCGGACAGGCACTTACAGTGCCCTGATGTGCCAAGTGGTTCCTAAACAGTTGTCTACCGCACTCAGGGTTGGTGTTGGGTGCATGTGCTGCCAGTGATACTATCTACTGATAATATTTTTTTTTCTTTGATGCGAGTTGGATTTTGACTTAAACAAGTTTGCTTAGAAAGGAGAGTTTCTATCACGAAATAGGAAGTCAGAATCATCTGCCACATGTTGTGTGTAACCAGAACAACAATGCAAGGAAAACATATCTATTAAATGAGAAGTGCCTATCCATGGACCCCCTAAGATAACCGTAGACAGCATGAATGGTATAAGTGTATGCAAGAAATAGCAGGAAGTTGTGAACTTTAAAAGAATTAAAACTCTGAAGATAGCTCGTGACAGTTGTGTGGTTTTACTATAAAATGAAAGAGTTTTTTTTTTTAATGTCAGTAAAAATCCTTATGAAAAAAGTCTCTGATATCTTTCCCTTCCTTCCACGCATTCTAAAATAAAATACGCCACTGTTTTGTGTAAAGCAACCTTGTGTGGGCAAAATATTCATGACAGGCCCAGGTCAGCGGAGGTTTCTGAGGATAGTTTAGAAGAAAACATACATCGTGTTTTATACATTTAGCATCTCCATATCTGAGACAGTGATATCTGGGGTCACTGATTAAAATTTAACTCAAATATCAGCCAGTGGAATTCCAGCATCACCTTTTTTAGAAAGAGTGATTATATAATTAAGTTGTATTAATACTTTTGTGATGATGCAATTAATTACCCGTGAAAGTTTAAGTACATAATATGACATTCGCAAAGTGCTACCCCCGAAACTCAGAAGTCCACAAGTCAATAGCTTTATGACTGTCTCATGGACACCACAGTCACCACTTACATAGATATTTCCCCCACAAGGGACACTGCATGATTGTCATGATTTTTTTCAGGTTATGGAATCAACAGTAAAGCTTGCCAATTTGCTAAAGCATCTCCAAACATTTCAGAGAGAAACCATGAAATTCTCAAAGAAAAGTCTTAAAATGTAATTAACTGCAATTCACATTATATGAACATAGATGTCTAGTCATCAAATTGGCCTTAAGCATTTAAGTGACCTACTTTGCTGGAATAGTCAATAAACCCATTCAACGCTTTTTGGAGGACTTCCTGCCCCCCGCTGTGCCTGGAACTGGGTCCACACTATGGGTCAGAGAAGCAAGGCTCTTGGCCTCATGAAGGCACCATTCTCATGCAAGAGGAGAAATGCAAGGACCATACTAAGGGGACGATAACACAGGGCAGTGTGATACAGAGTAATGGGTGGTGGACTGGCTGATCAGAAGGACTTCCTGAGGAGGTGGCATTTGAGTGGAGACCTAAACGATGGGGAAGTGTCCAGTGTTTGAGAATCTGTGCACGTGGCTTGGGTTGAGGGGTAGGGAGAGTAGATGGCAGAGTACTCCAGACAGAGCAACAGCATGGGCAGAGGCTTGAGGTGAGGACTAGCAAGATATCTTAAAGGAACAGAAAGAAATCCAGGGGGGCTGGATCTTTGTGACCAGTGAGGGGGAGTACTGAAAGACAAGGTCAGAGGGACAGGAAGGGACAGATAACCAAGGGCTTGAAGGTCAGTCCAATGGACACGAATTTATTTCAAGTTCAACCAGACGTTGAAAAAGCATTTTAAGAATGGGAGTGTCATGTTCTTACTTACCTTTAAAATTGTTTTGATTTTTTTTACAATATTGCATGGCCCCTTGGGAATTTCAGTTTCCTTTGTCTGAGATGAGGGATTGTGATCTGGCAAGACTACTAATTTCTTGATTCATTTTAAAGTCACCCGTGCACTGCTAATGTCAGACATTCCCTCTGTGCAGATAAAAAATATGCAGAAGCGTGTCAATACCAGTGCATCAATAAGGCTGCATCAAAGAGCAAAAGGTGCAAATCTTCAGGCTCTAAAGGCTTAAGTAATGTTCTTCAAAGCCTATAGGAAGGCCTTGATACTTTTCTTCTATACTTATAGAATTAGTGTTTACGGACTGGACCCTGGCAATTTGTTGATTTTTCTGCTTGTGGACAAGACAGTTCTCCAAGCGGGACTTGTCCTCCACTGTCTATTGAGAGAGAAGCGAACTAAATGCTTCAGTATCTTAACACATGACCCATATGTCAAATAAGAAGTTAATACCTACTGTGCATGATAAACCCTCACATCCAAAGGGTTCAACATAGCAGAAGTTTATTTATTTGTTTATTTTATCGAATCCAATCAGTGGTAGTGATGGAGGCTAGAAGTCAGCTTCATGCAACATTCAGGGACCCAGCCTCTCTCCCTTCTGTGACTTTAACCTCTTCTAGAACAGTGCTAGCCAGCCAACAGAACTTTCTGTGGTGATGGAAGTGTTTTTATATTTCCCTGTCCAATTTGGTAGCCACTAAGGACATGTGGCTAGGGGGCATTTTAATGACGGCTCGTGGGACTGCAACTGAATTTTCAATTACATTTAATATTTTTAAAAGAAAACATTGAAGGACCTTTGCTACCTGGTTTCAAGAATATTTTATAGCATTTAAATATAGCTACAGAAGTCAAGACAGTGCTATTAACATATGAATAGCCTAATAGATCAATGGAACAGGAGAGAGTTCAGAAATAGACCCACCATATATATAGTCAATTCATCTTTGGTAAAGGTGCCAATGCCAAGTTAAATCAATGTCGGAAGAGATCGTTTTTCAACAAATACTGCTGGGACAACTGGATATCTGTATGAAATAAAAATGGAGAAACAGATCTAAGAGAGACAGTGACTCTAATATGTGTAGGTGTTATTCCCATAAAATTGGTGAATGGAGTTTGATGCATCAGCAGCAACCTTAAAAGGGGAAAATGAACGCCCAGAAACATTAAATAAAAAGACTATGGGGGGAGGGTATAGTTCAGTGGTAGAGTGCACGCTTAGCATGCATGGGTTCTGGGTTCAATCCCCAGGACCTCCATTTAAATAAATAAATAAATAAATACATAAATAATAAATAAATAAATAAACCTTACTACCTCCCCCCACCAAAATAAACCAAACCAAACCAAGCAAAAAAAATAGACTATGCTCATGTAACAAGGAAACACTGAAGCAGGAGTCAGACTGGCTATCTACGATCTAAAGTTGCCCCGCGATAGTTAAGGAGCCTCAGTGCAGGAACAGTGGTGAGGAGGTGATGAGAAAAATCCTCGGTTACAAATCAGCCAAGAGCTGAGCTCTCTCGCTGGCTCTTTTCCTCTCTCTCTATTTTTGGGTCCCATTCAACTTCCAGGCACAAGGCAGAATTAGGGGATTCTCTAGTTTAATTTCACATTTTACTTTTATTTCACTGGATTTGGGGAAAGGAAGGAGTTATGTGAATGTGAAACTGCAATATTTCCTTATCCTTCATTTTTATTTAATTTTAATTAATTTAAATTTAAATAGCCATGTGTGATTAATGGCCATTAGTAGCTAGAGCCTTAGCATCCTCTCCATACAGCTGGCATATGAGGGAAAAGAGAAGTATGATCATCTGGGAGGTTTCTACAGGTGGTCCTAGAAGTTTGCACTTCATTTCCTCTTTCTCTCCATTGGCTAAAAAGGAACCATGTGGCCACACCTAATTGCAAAGGACGCTGGGAAATGTAGTTTAGCTGTGTACCCAGGAAGACGGGGTTGGGGGATGGATTTTGGCATGCACGTAGCAGTGTTTATGATTCTGGGACTGAAGTTTCAATAAATGCCAAAATGTGCTCCTCTTCTTTTTAAGGCAACTACAGGAAACAACAGGAAAACTACCAAAAGAAATTACACAAGCACAGTGTAAAAGCTAAATTAGTTAGAATGCTAACTTGCAAAAGGGTATTGTGTTCAGCAGTAAGACAATTAAGATTTGAGGAACATATATGCTCAACTCGTTGTTCAGTCAACATTTGTCACATGCCTACTTGGTATCAAGTAGGCAAAGATGGACAAGACACCATCCACCACAGATAATTTTTATTTAATGTAGCAGGTGTAGCCTCAGAAGTAAGGATAAAATGCAGTGAAAACTCAGGCTACAGATTCTGAATTTTTCTGGGGATGGACAGAGGGAAGATTTCAACAAGTGAGTGCATGTGTATGTGTGCAGTTATACACAAACCTTGCATAGAACTTTTTAGAGACACAGGACTGTCAAGGAGTGGATGATAAAGTGTCTTCAAACTGAAATCAACAGGGGACAGATGTCATAACTCCAATAAAGATGTGGCATTCTCCTTATGTCAAGTTGGTTGCTGACCCGAATCCCCTCATGGGCTCAGCTAGGTGTACAAGTTCGTCAGTTACATTTCACATCCCTCTAAGGCATCACCACGATTTCATCCTGAGTTGAGTACATGGAGCAGAAACCGGAGTCTCTCTTCTGATCTCCCCTGGAACTACTTCTCCATCTCCTCTTTGCTGTAACACTTTCCCTTCTTCCTCATTTTAAAGTGAGTTATTTGCTCTCTGATGCTAAACTGTGCATCCCTTTGCTTCACTGCCCATGACTTAATTACCTTGACATTAACACCGGGTTTGCCTCACTGACTTCTTTGTGCCTTGGTCCCCCAGTCATTTCACCTCACTTCCAATAATGGCAACCTGGGGGGGATTACTTCTCCCTTTATGTTGGTCTTGTTAAGATTTTAAATCATGGTGACAAGAATTAGGCTCTGGACACAAGCCAGGGCAGTCAGCCTGTCTCTCCTGCGTGACTTTGAATCTGGAGAACAGTGACATGAGGTCAGGGAGGTGTTTGGAGCTCAGCCCCTCAGAGAGGAGAAAGTGCCTGACACTTCTTAAGGCTGAGTCTGCCTGAGCCCTGGATCTATCTTGTTTCCAGTCTCTTTTGAGCCAGGGTCTTCACCCTTCCCATCAATTCTTTGAGCCCCTGAGAGATTTCCCACAATTTTCCTGAATGGACATCTGTAAGGGCATATGGAACATGTTACTAATGAATGTCATATAAGACTAAATGTAAAATCCCTCTTTATGGACTAGTGTAATCTGCCTTACATAGAAGCAAAATGAAACACATCCAATGTATATTGGAATCCATGATGGGAATGGGTTTCTGACCAGCTGTTACTTTCAATATGCCTGGAGATGGTCTCACTTGACTAAATATAGAAAGAGACAAGGAGAACTAAGACCTTGGATACACCCCATGACCTTTCCAGACTGGGAGAAACTTTAAAAGGCTCAGGAAGAATGTCCAGGTTCCCACCCTTCTGCTTCCCAATGCACATCAGTTGATTCCTTCCTCCTTAAGGTCCTCCTGCCCCTCTCATTGCTGCCTTTCTGCTCCAAGATTGTTTTACCCCTAAATATCCTCCCTCTAGACTGGAGCTTCAAGAGGGAAAATTGGTCCTTTTCTACATTTCCTACAGAGCTCAGCACTGAGACTTCTTTCATAGACAGTATCAGGAAATATTTGCTGAATTGGATGGAGATGATTTGAATTATTGAATCCAGGTAAGTGGCTTTGGTAAGTCCATTAGCTTTGCCCTGGAAATCTCAGCCCCTGTCCCACCCCATTTCTATTTGGCCAAATTAACATGACAGAGAGTGATTCAGTAGTCTTCCTTGTTCACTTCGGAGAGTCAGAAATGGGATGTGAAAATGACAGCAAACAGACATGTCAATAAATACCATGTGAATCCAGGGCAGAGAGTCCTGCTGCTTGCCCAGCCTTCACAGGAGGGACCCGTCATGGCCACTTGAATGGAACTCACGGAAATCACTGGACTCAAGGTGACTATGCTGCTCTGGAAGAGTTGACATCTGCGATTTCCTTTGAGGGGACGTTAGATATTCTGTGCCCTTCACCCTCCTGGAAGCTGCACTCCCTTTGAACTTCTGAGCCTTAAGATTGTTCCTTTGCTCATCTCATGGAGCAGAATTTGTTCCTGGTAAGTACTTCAAACATTAGGTTTGGCTAATAAAATAATGAGCCTCAAAGATTTATCAACAAATAAGATGTAAGCCTTCAAGGATTATCTGATACGATGGATCCCTTAGTATTTCTGGGACTACATGTCCATACCATCTTCTTCTAGATAATTTTAACTTTTATAAAGTGTGTGTGTGTGTGTGTGTGTGTGTGTGTGTGTGTGTGTGTGTGTGTGTGTGAAAGGGAGAGAGAGAGAGATGGAGACAGAGGCAGGGAGAGAAAGAAGGAGAGAGAATTAAATATGTAATGTACTTCTGAAAAGCCTCTAAAGACAAGAGAAAAAAAAAGTAAGTTTATATTTAGCCAAGTGTTTTGTGGACTTTTTTTTCTTTTTGAAAAACTCAGTACCAGCATTCAAGCCAAGTAGAAGCCTTTCACTCTGGTTATTTATTTTGCTCTCTCCTTTGGAAAGCAATGCACATGTATTATGAAAAGCAAATATTATAGTCTTTATTGTCAAACAAAGTTTATAAGGTTCATGTGTCAATGATGGGGCCAAAGACCTCACACAGAAAGTTTGCTGTCCCAGAAGAATTTCTCATGAAATATAAAATATGGGAAGTGAGGGCACCCTTTAGCGCCAGAAGGGAGAATCAGCCCCCTCTTAGAAGCACCCCTGGGATTGGACGAGCTCAGGCCCTGACTATCCGGGCAGAGGTGGGGGCTCCTTCTCTGCAGACCAGCATGGGGAGCTCAGGGAGGGGGAAGGACCACAGTGGAAGTTCAAGGGTCTTAACTCAGAGGAGGCTACTTATGTCTAACTCCATGCAGCTCTGACATCCAGATGCATAAGGCAACCAGCCTGTGGGGACACGGGAAGTGGAAGCAAGGTGATGACAAATGAAAGGCATTCTTTGGCCTTGGAGCACACAGGCACGGGATCCGGTAGGAGTACGGTTACTATTTACAGGAAACTGGCACAGAGTTATAACTTTTCCTAGACAGGTTGGTGCCATTGTGTTCTGGCACCATGAAAAGCATTAAATAAGGCTTAGCATTTGTCTAAACCACGCTGGATGTACTATACTTTCTGATATGTATTGCTTTCTCCGACTGGGAGTTTTCACTAAAGTCCCTCCCTGGGGAGCAGAGAGCGGGAGTTATAGTCAACCATGGTTAATTTGCGCTTTGTGCTTTGTTTATCCAAACCATATGTCTAGATGGTTGTAATTCTGTGTCACTGGCTGTGTAATGCTCTCTGTGCTAAGAGCTCTGTAAATAGCAACGGCTCGATGCATAATCACGTTGGCATTCTGAAGGGGGGAAAGGGAAGTTTCAAGTGACGTGTGTTGTGGAGACAAACCCCCGAGGATGTCTCCATCCGTGTCTTTTCAGGCTGTGATCCTTTGTGCTGTAGTCAAGCCGGTCCCCGTGGACCAGACAGGACTTGATAGAAGCCAGATGTGGTGGGTCAATGCTACCTCCCATTCTCATTCTGTAGCCTTAAGGCTCCAGAACACCCCAGATATTAAATCATATCCCTGCTATTCAGCAGCCTTCACAAGTAGCTGGTGTATAGAAGAGAGGTCCTTTTATTTCAGTGTTAAAAAAAAATAAGGTGATGGAGGGGAGGGTGTAGCTCAGTGGTAGAGTGCATGCCTAGCATGCACAAGGTCCTGGGTTCAATCCCCAGTCCCACCATTAAAAATAAATAAATGAACCTAATTACCCCCCAAAAAATAAAAATTAAAAAAGTAAAATTTTTAAAAATAAAATAAAATTAGGTGAATCAACTACAATTGCCTTTTATAGCATTTTCATTAACATTTTTTACTTAATTCATCAAATGTCGATCAACAAAAGACACTGTGCTCAAGGGGGAAGGGTACAGCTCAGTGGTGGAGTTCATGCTGAGCATGCATGAGGTCCTGAGTTCAATCCCCAGAGCCTCCATTGAAAAAATAAATTTAAAAAATAAATAAACCTAATTACCTCCCCACCCAAAAAAATTTTTTTAAGTAGTAAAAAAGTAAATAATTTTTTTTAAAGACACTGTGCTCAAAGGCTGGAGGTGATAAAGCTCAGTATGAATTTCTTAAGTGGCAAAATTCCAGCTAGGATGAAAGCACAAAGATGCCATCTCCCAAGAACAAGCTAAAAGACCCTGGAGGTCTCAACCCATCCATCCATCAGTCCAGAATGGGGCCCAGAGTGACCCCACTCATTCAACAAGTATGAAGCACCTTCTACAGTTAAACAGAGTGCCTGTGTTCCAGAGGCACATGGTAACCCCCTAGCACCCTTGTTCTCAAGAAGCTTCCAGAGCAGCTGCTGACCACTGAAACGCATGGCTGGAGACCTCTGGAGGAGTTGAGGCCAGACCTGTGGATTATGACAAATCCCACCTCGCCCCAACTTCAGCAACCTCCTAAAACTGAAAAGAAGGCTTGAAAATGCTGGCGTGCATTCAGGAGTGAGGCCACCTCACTTCATGTGCCCCCGGAGCCTGACTAGCTGAGCATCCCAAATTGCATTATGGGGATTCCTGCCATAAAGTCAGTTTCAGACAGTGGGGATGGGAAAGGGGCCAACCTCTTTGGGGTCCTGGAGAATGAAGGGAGTGGTCTTCAGCCATCCTTGAGGGGGTGAGCTGAACATGTTTCCCCCCGCCTCGCCAGAGACAGAGCCATTTCCTTCAACTTCTTCACTGGAGAAGAATTCCAAAGCCCGGCTCTCATTCCATCGTCAGCCTCATCTGGGCCACCACTCTGCCCAGCAATGCTGGCTTTTTTCTCCCACCAACCTTCTTACCTCCTCTCTCTCTTGGCAAATGGCCCTGTCTTTTCCCACATGGGGAAATCAAAAGCCATCACACAGGAATATCTCCTTTGCCCAAAAAACACTGATTCTGTCAGCCCCCCTGCACCTGCCCCTCCTCCCCTTGCTTCCCTCCTGTGACAAAGGTGAGGATGGCCCCCCTCCCTCCTAAGGGCCCCCTCTCCTCCCAGCCTCTCAGGGCTTCTTTCAACAGTCACTATTTCTGTCTCCAAAACTTTCCATTTGTCTCCTGTCCTTCAAAAACATCTCCTGGGCTCTTGCGTACTTTGTTCCGGCTCCTGCTTCATCTCCTTACTGTGTAGCCAAGGAGACACGTGCCCCCATGCTGTCCCAACTCCTCTCCTCCTTTCAGTCTTCAACCTGCTCCAAGCTGGCTTCATTTCTCGTCATTCCAGCAGGACTTCTCCTGTCACCCACTCCCAATCCTCTGTCCCATCCCCGCCCTCTCATCTGAGCACCAAACACATCTGATCGACCAGTCAACACCTCTCCTTGGATGTCCTACAGATAAGGTGATAACATGCCTCCATGTGGTCTGGATAATCTCTGTTTATTTTTGTTGTCTTGGCATAATTATTCCTATCACCCCTTTCATGCTCAAACGGGTTTTGGACAATTATAAAGTCGCCTGTCTACCAGCAAATAGTAGGCATCTGTGATTTGTCTGTTTAATCTATTTCTTATCTTGGTAAATGTACCCAGTTTAGCTTTGGAGAACCATCCCTTGCAGCTATGTTCTCTGTGAAGTCTTGTCCTATAACTAGTCTACCAGCATCAGATTGGTATAAAGAGAGGTGTGCAGTCAAAAGTTGGTGCTATTTGGGGGGAGTAGAACTCATTTTTCTACCAGGATTACTAAACTGGTAGACTATGAGCCTGAGATGGCTGAGCCAACTTTACCACCATACTTGGAGGAGAACATGCCTGAGGATAAAAGTAACACAGAGGAAGCACAACAGAGAAGAGGGATTTTGATTCCAATGTCAAGATGGGAGAGAGAAGAAGAGAGAGGAGAGAGATCCCTGATCCGAAATTCAGCTCTGGCCAGTCCTGTTCCTGCTGCCCCCAAGTCTCCTACTTCAACCTAGAAATCTCAGCAGTCATCCAATTTCCTTTGCCAGAAACCTAGGGATCATCTTTGACATCTCACTTTCTCTAATCTCATCATCAAGTCCTATTGATTCCGTCACCAAAATGTATATATCTGGACTCTGTTACTTTCCCTCCACCAGCACTGCCCCCAGCAAAGTCCGGAATACCATCCTGTCCCATCTGGACAATGGAACTGTCTCCCAGCTGGTCTTCCCGTGACCATCCTTGCTCCCCACAACATTCTCCATGAATGCTTGTCCCATCAGAATGGGGAAACACATGGAATCAGCTGTTCATACTTTACTGGACAGTTGGAAAGAGAGCAGAGGGTGCCCAATAACATCCAGAAAGCAAACAAGCCTTGTTGAGTTCTCACAATTCCTGAATTCTTCAGTGATACTTGAGACAATGTCAAGTATCTTTCCCAGCGCAGGTTCCCAGGACAGGTGTTTCATTTTTTCGTTATTATTTGTCTTACTGTGTTTCAGTCAGTAGCTGAAGGTCAAACTCTCTTCCTTTCGTTGAGATATTTGAACACTGAAGGTTGCCAGCGAAGATACTGGGCGAGCCTGTGCGGAAGCATTTCATGTGGGTCAGTGACTGCAGGATGTTTGTAGACTTTTGGTGAAGTCTTCCGTAGACCCTTCCTGGGAAGCAAGTGCTTCAAAGGAGAGGCACAAACATCCTCATCACCCTAAGCTTAGATTAACCTCTCTCCATCTTCTCCCTCTTCTTAGAGGACTTTGGATTTTAAATTCTATGGAAACAGGGTCAAATAACATCAACTCTATCTGATCAGGAAGTTATCCTGACCCAACGGTTTTGGAAGGGAGTGGAAAGAAAACTTGTACTGAGGTGGCTGCAAAGAGACTAGAATAAGAGGGGACAAGTACCAGGTAGCTTCTTCTTTGGAAAAGAAGACTAACAGTTGAAAAGGCATCACTCCAATTTATCGACGTCTGTTGTCATTCCAAACCACATTTTATTAACTTTTCCTTTGATACTTGACAAAGTAATTCTAAATGTCTGGAAGAATCAACGAACAAAATAATTAAGTAGAATTTGATAAAATAGAAATATTAAGGATATTTGCACAAACAGGTATCAAAATAGCTCCTAAAGCTATAGTAACTAAAATAGACTGGACTGGGGAGGAGCAGGGAGAAAGAATCTGTAAGAATGTAGTTCATGGTAGGGTGGGTGTTTCAAATCTCTAGGGGGAAGTGATGCAAGGACAATTATGAAATCCTAAGAATAAACTGATTCGTCACTACTTCACAGCACATCCTAAAATAAATTTCAGGTGGATCAAAGTTTTCAAAGAACACATACAGAATAACTAGAAGTAAATATAGGTGCATGTTTATCTGATCTTGTGCTGGGAAAACCTTTTAAAGAGCCTCTATCATAACATAAATATTGATAAAATTAACCACATATAAATAAAAGTCGTCTACCACAAGCACAATTCAAGGGCAAATGATAAATTGAGAAAAAAAAAATCATGTTTGCAACACAGATAACAAAGGGTTAACACTTCTAATGCTCTGAAATGTCACTGTGGACAAAAGACATGATTAGGAAATTCACCAAAGAAGTACTAACGGCAAAAATATGAAAAATGTTTAACTTTACAAGCTGTCAAAGATGTGCAAACTGAAACAATAGTGAAACACAATTTTTAAGCTATTACATTGACAGTTTAAAAAAATGAAATAAGATTGTCTGCAGCCTGGGGAAATGGGCACCCATAGACTGCTGGCATGGGCTTAAAGTGATACAAGCTTTCCAGTGGGTAACTTGGCAAAATTCTTAAACATGTGCACAACCTATTTACACAGCAATTCTTCTTCTAGGAATTTATCCTTAGAAAATAATCATAAATAACTGCAGAAATTTATTTAAAAGATGTTCCCTGGAAGGTTGTTTATAATAGCAAAAAATTAAAAACAAAATAAATGTCTGACAATATGGAACTGGTTAAATAAATTATGGTGCCATATAATCCACGATCATAAAAAAAATCATACTGAGAACTATGTAGTGACTTTGGAAAATGTTCACAATATATAGTTAAACAGAAAAAAAAATTGCAAAACAACCTGTACAATGTGGTCTCCTTCTTTTGTTTTTTAAAATGTATGTATGTAAATATATGCATAGAAAAAGACCTTAAGAGGATAACCAGAAAGTTATCAGTGATTATCTCTGGGTGACAAGAGTATTGGTGACTTTCATTATTTTCCAAATATTCTGCAATAAAAATGTATTACTTTTGTAACAAGCTTCTTAGAAACATTAGCTTTTATTTAAATTCTGCATAGAAGTCAGGTCTCGAAAAAAATAGCTTTCAGGAGCCTTTAGGGGGAAATTCTTGCAGCTAGAAATTGAGGAATACCAGGGAAAATGGTCCAGCCTCACACAGCTGGAGCAAGGACATAAACCAGCTTCCAGGCTCTACTGCCCAGGAGTCAACAGCCCCATCGCCGCCCCTGCTTCCCACAACTGCTTTCTTTTAAATGAGTCATGGAATGGGGAACTGATGTAGACTGAAAAAAATAATAACAAAAGCAATAATGATGAATTTGGTAATATATCAGCAGATAACAATGAACATTTATTAAGGCACTCAGTATTTCCCAGACACTGAGCTCATTGCTTTACAGATATTATCTCATTTAATCCTCCCAACAATCTTTTGGCAAAGGGATTATTGTCTGCACTTTCTAGATGTGTAAACTGAGACTTGGATGGTGATGAAATTCACCCGCAGTCATGCAGCTCTCAGGCTGCCAAGAGGAATTATAAACCCAGGAGAGTCTGATTCCAGAGCCCCTCGCCCATCTCCAGCGATGAGGGGGACGGAACAGCATTTTTCCAAACCCCCAAGCCTTCACGCCGACATCACCACCCAGGCCTCAATTTCCTTTGTGATTCAGCCTTGTATTATGTAGGCTGACTCCAGTGTGAAAGATTTGTGGCAATTGCGTGATGTATGAGGTGCCATTTGTAAAAATATTATTTAGTGTAAAACATGATGTTTTTCCTCCTGATTTACAAGTTGGATTTATAAATCTGCACTTCTCACTATCTGCGTTATATATCTTGCTGCTGATTTATAAAACTTGCCTATAAATCTTCCCAGCAAAGTTTTGATTCAGAAATCATTATTTTAAGAATTAGATTTAGTTAAAACATTCAACTGCTTTATAGGGGAGGCAATGGATTTACATAACTCCAATCGGAGCTTACAGATCCTACAGCGGCTTTGCAAGTCGTGATCAGGAATTCCTAAAGAAAATGTTCTGATTTAAGGGCATTCACTTCACACTTTAGCTACAACTGACTGATTTACACAGCCAGAGTCGTGTAATAATAATCCATTTTCTAAAATCCCACTTTTCTTTAACTCCAGACCCTGATTTAGATGCCCTGATTAGGTTTTCTCTATTGCAACCTCAGTCATATGTCCCTCAGCCCCAGAGCTGGTCTCGGGGAAAAGACCCAGGAGTCAGGGACGGTCAGAACAGAGTGACCCTGACTCCCTTTCTTGTGGCCTCCTTCCCTTATTCCAAAGGAGCTAAAACATGCAACTCCGTCCCTGAGCCAACGGTGAGTAAGCTTGGGGGAAGGTCTATAAGATGTCACCATCGCCTTGACGGTAATGTAGCTTCACTCTGTCCCTGTTCCTTAAACAAAGAGAGATTGCTCCCAGGGAGAAGAATTAGGCAGGCAGGGAATTCCGAACATATTTGAGAAATGCTTGATGGCGGAATAAATCAATGAACAAATGAACAAACTTTGTTGTTTGTGTTTTAAGAGCAGAAGCTAAAAGGCATTCAACAGACAGCAAAGAGTGACAAATAGCATAAGTGACTGAGGAGGGGCGGGGGTCTGTGGGGACTTTAGAAGGATGCTTGTCCCATCAGAATGGGGAAGCCACGGCTTAGGTCCACCTGGTTGTCACTATGTGGACTTGCTTGCCTAGCATTTCTAGATCTGGCTTTTCAAGAGAATCCTAAAATCCAGATTTTTATGTTAAATGCACCCATTTTAAAATTGATTTTATTCAGGTCTGATTTATAGTAGTAAAATTAGCGTACTTTAAGTGCACGCGTCAATGATATTTGACCAAAATTTACACCTATAGAACCACGGACCCAATCAAGTTATAGAATATTTCCATCTCCCCAGAAAGTTCCCTCCTGTACCTGAAGTCAGTCTCCTCCCTCCCACCCACTGCTCCAGCATACCACAGATCTGTTTCTATCCTTACAGATAAGTTTTACCTGTTTTCAAATTTAATGTAAATGGAATCATACAGAATCTTTTTTTTTTTCCTGCTCACCTTCTTCTATTCAACATGATGGCTATGAGATCCAGCCATGTTGTGTGTATTAACAGCCTGCTCCTTTTTGTGGTTGAGTAGTAGTCCATTGTATGAATGCATCATAATTGTTTTCTCATTCCCATTTGTGTTCTTTCCAGATTTGGGCTATTGCCAATAAAGCTGGAATGTACATTTCTGGACAAGTCTTTTTATGGACATGTGTTTTTCTCATTTCTTTGGGGTAAAAAAAAAAAATCTAGGAATTGCTGAGTCATTTGAAGAGAGTATGTCTAATTTTATAAGAAGCTGCCAAACAGTTTTCAGAAGTGATTGTACCATTTTACACCCCCGCCCTCCAGCCCACCCAGTAATATATGAGTTTCAGTTGCTCAACATCTTTCCCAATGTTTGGTATTATCAGCCTTTTTAATTTTAGTCATTTAGTCATTTCAGTCATAATTTTAGTCATTTAGCTATGAAGTGGTATCTCATTAGATTTGCATTTTTCTAATAACTAATGGTGTTGAGCATCATTTCATGTGCTCATTGGCCATCTGTATATCTTCTTTTGTGAATTGTCTGTTCAAATCTTTTGCCCGTTATTTATTAGTTGAATGCCTTCTTATTACTGAGTTATAAGAGAGCTTTATATAATCTGTATACAAGACTTTGTCAGATGTGTGTATTGTAAATACTATCTCCTAGTCTGTGGCTTAACATTTCCTTTTCTTGTTAATGTCTTTTGAAGGACAATTTTAATTTTAATGAAGTACAATTTGCTAATTTTTTTCTTTAGTGAATGCTTTTTATGGCCTTAAATATTTTTCTACCCCTAAATTGCAAAGTGTATCTCCTATGTTGTCTTCCAAAAGTTTGTTTTAGGCTTTATGCTCAATTCTATGACCCCTTTCCAATTAATTCTTGAAAACAGAGTGAAGTAAAGGTTATGGTTCATTTTTGTTCCATACAGATACCTAGTTCTTGTAGCGTAATAGAAATCAGGTAGTATGAATTCTCCAATATTGTTTTTATAAAATTGTTTTCGCTATTTTAGACCCTTTGTCTTTTTAGGTAAATTTTAGCATTATTCTGTTCACTTATACAAAAGAAAAAGCCCACTGAAATTGTAGTTGGAATTCTATTGAATCTATAGGTCAGTTTAGGGACAATGGATATCTTAACACTACCTAATCCTCCAGTCCATTAACAGGATGTATCTTTTAATTTATTTAGATTTTTCTTAATTTTTTCAGGAACATTTTACAGTTTTCTATGTAGAAATCGTGTACACCTTTCATTAAATGTACTCCTATTTTATTTTTAAATTTTACTTTCTAAATATTAGGTGCTCATATATAAATAGGATTAATTTTGTGTATTTAACTTGTATTTTGTGATCTAGCTAAAGACACTTTTAGATCTAGTAGGTTTTTGTAGATTCCTTAGGATTTTCTGCCTAATCATGTCATGTGTTAATAAAGAAAGTTTTATTTCTTCTTTTAAAAGATTTAGGTCTTTTATTTGATTTTCTTGCCTTATTGCACTGGCTAGAACAACCAGTACAACATTGAAGATAAAGATGAGATTGAATATCTTTGCCTTTTGCTTTAGGGGAAAGCATTGAATCTTTAATCATTAAGAATGATGGTAACTGTATGATTTTCATAGATTCCCACCATAAGGTTGAGAAAGTTTCCTTCTATCTGTAATTTGCTGATTTTTTATTATGAATGGGTTTTGGATCTCATCAGTTCTTTTCTGTGTCTATTGAGATGGCTATTGATTTTTTTCATTTATTCTGCATTGTAATAAATTACACTGCTTAAATTTTCAGTGTTAAAACATCCTTGCAACCCTAGGGTGTACCTCTTAAAGAGTACTGAATTCAGTTTGCCTAGTATTTTATTGAAGAGTTTGGTTTGTATGTTCATGAGAGATTTTGGTCTGTGACTCTCTTTCCTTCTAATGACATTGTCAGCTTTATATCAGGGTTATGCTGGCTTCATAAAAATATGTTAAGGGGGCAGGGGGTGGGAAGGGAAAGACTGGGATTTCCAAATATAGAATAGATAAACAAGATTATACTGTATAGCACAGGGAAATATATACAAGATCTATGGTAGCTCACAGCAAAAATAAACGTGACAATGAATATATATATGTTCATGTATAACTGAAAAATTGTGCTCTACACTGGAATTTGACACAACATTGTAAAATGACTATAACTCAATTAAAAATGTTAAAAAATAAAATAAAGTAAAATAAAATAAAATAAAACATGTTGAGAAGCAGTCACTCCTTAATTTTTGGAAAAAGTTTGTGTAATATTATTGTTATTATTTTTGAGAAGTTTTGACAGATTTCAATAGTGAATGAACGCTCTCAACACAGAGCTTCCCTTGTGGAAAGTTTTTTGATAATAAATTTAATTTTTTTAATATGTATAGGATTATGCAAAATTTTTATTTCCTGTTGATTAAGTTTTAGAAGACTATGCTTTTTACCACATTTGCCTATTTCACCTAAGTTGTTAAATTTATTGGCATAAAGTTGGTTATAATATCTTCTAGTTATTTTTCATCATTTTTCCTTTTCTTTTATTATTAACTTTAGGATATATATTTGCTATTACTTTGGATATATATTGATATTTTATAGAATATGTATTAATATCTCTATTTGTATTTCTGATATTGGTAATTTGGCTTCTTTCTTTGTTCATTAATTATTCTTATTAAAGGTTTTTCAACTTTATTAATCTTTTCAAAGAACCAACTTTTGGCTTTGTTCATTTTCTCTATAGGAAATATTCCTGTTTATTGATATCTAATATTTATTAATTCTTTCCTTCTATTACTTTGGGCTTATTGTACTTTCCTTTTTCTATCTCTATAAGATGGAAACAAATAATTGATG
The DNA here is from genome assembly GCF_009834535.1 of Camelus ferus. Classification (NCBI taxonomy): domain Eukaryota; kingdom Metazoa; phylum Chordata; class Mammalia; order Artiodactyla; family Camelidae; genus Camelus; species Camelus ferus. Next base: position 24,842,779 of record NC_045704.1, on the reverse strand, counting down.
TGAAGTTTTTTGCTTTTCTAAAATGGATGTTTAAAGCTATAAATTTTGTTCAAAGTATCGCTTTGGCTATATCCCACAAATTTTTAAATGTTATAGTCTCATCTTCATTAGTGTCAAAATATTTTAAACTTATCTTGTGACTTTCACTGACTTATGAATTTTTTAGAAGATTGTTATTTTATTTCAAAATATTTGGAGATTTAATTTATTTTTATATAATTTCCTTCATCCTAAATAACATCTTCAAGCATTTTTTTTGTAGTGTAGATATCCTAACAATAAATTTTACAAATTTTTATTTGTCAGAAAATATCTTTATTTTATCCTCATTTTTGGAGAAAACTTTTGCTAAGTATAGAAACCTGGGTTGACAGAATATTTTTTCTTTTACATTAAAAAGATGTAATTCAATGATACCTTAGCCTCTGTTGTTTCAGACGTGAAGTCAGCAGTCACTTAGTTGACTTTTTCCCTTTTTTTCCCCTGTACATAATGTATGTTTTTTCATCTGGCTCCTTTAAACATTTTCTTAGTTTTAGTTCTAGACAATTTAACTTTGATGTTTTACTTTGTATTTATCTTGCTTGTAGTTGACTGAATTTTTTCTAACTTAAGTCATTGTATTTCACTGAATTTGTTAAGTTTTTAGTCCTTGTTCCTTAAAATTTTGGTCTGCCCCATTATCATTGTCTTCTCCATCTGGAACTCTAATCAACTACTATTAGATAATTTTTTTTTTTTTACACAGGTCCTTGAGGCTCTACTCACATTTCTTTTTCAATCCTTTTTCTTTTTGCACTTTTGGTTGGAAAATGTCAATTGATCTGTAAACAAGGCCACTCTTTGTCCATTTAAAAACCTGCCATTAACTCTGGCAAATTTTTCTATTTCAGTTTTTATAATTTTCTGGTCTCTAATTTCCGTTTAGTTCCCATTTTATAGTTTAGCTTTCTTTGCTCAAATTATTTTTCTGTTGACTCATTAAGATCATATTTTCCTTTAATTCTTTGCACATAATCATAATAACTGCTTTAAAGTCTTTGCTAATTCCAAAATCTGGGCCATCTCATGTAAAGTTTCTGTTCACTACATTTTCCTTATTTCTGGATCATAGTTTCCTGTTTCTTTGTATGATTAATGACATTTGATAGAATACTGTACATTATAGGTGATCTGTTATAGAGAATCTGGATTCTGTTAGCTGTCTTTAGGAGTGCATGCTTTGTTTTATTAGGCAGTTCAATCACTGGTGGATCACCTAGAACTTATGTTGGCTTAGTTTTATGTTTGTTAATGCAGATCTATGGAAAGTTCTAGATATTTCTAAGCTCCTCTAACTTGTACTCAATCTCTAAACTCTCTACATCATGTTTGGGCTTGAATTTAGACTTTGTTAGGTCAAATCTAGAATTCTTAAACTAAGACACAACTTTTCTGGTGACTCAGTGGATGACTGGGGTGTTAAGGTGATAGAGAGACCTCTTTACTTTGACAGAGCCATGAGTGCAACATCCAGCCCTCATAGGAGTTACTCCACCACTGCTCAACCCCTAGTTTCTCTGTTCTCATTTCAATCCTTTAGCTGCTACTTTTTGGTAAGTATTGGGTAATCTCCATGCATGTGCAGCCTGGCCCTCAGCCACGGACTTGTGTGGCACCCCACCCCCAACACACACACACACACAGTCTCCTTTCTGCTATGTTCCACTGTGCAAATTCCAGGCAACTGAAGTGATCTCTGTCTCCTCAGTTCTGCTGACCTGTGATGCTCTGCTCAGACACCAGCTTACTGTGCTATGTTTTAACTTGTCCCCAGGCAGAGGGTTAAGTGACCAGAGATCTTATCTCTTGAGTTTCCCTTCTTTTAGGAATCACTGTCTTATGTTATCTACTTTGTATTATCTGAAAATAATTGTCATACATAATGTCTAGTTTTATAGTTGTTCATGGCAAGAGAACTAGTCTGGTGCCAGTTACTTCATCACAGTTAGAAAGGGAAGACTTCCTTTTTAAAAAAAAAAATATTAACAATGAAATGTGAAAAAACGTAAACATATCTATGACCATATATAGCTCATGATCTTCTGCTTGAGACACTTGGTTTACATCTCTTGCTTATCAAAATGTGATCTTTAGAAGCATCAATATCACCTGGGAGCTTATAAAAAATGCAGAATCTCAGGTCCCAGCCCAACACTCAGAGTCAGAATATGCAATTTAACAAGATCCAAAGGTGATCTTGCAGTTATTAACGTTCGAAAAGTTCTGCTTAAAATTTCTGCATTAGTGACCAAAATCACTAAGGTCATAATTCTTATCATCAGGGAAGTTTGGAGAATATTGAGCTATTCCATAAACTTCTGAGGTTCATGGGACCCACGTATCCTGCTTCCATTACGTGATCTGCCCTGTGATACCACTTTGATTCGACTCTAAGCTGACCATTATTCAAAGGATGTAACCCACATAGAAAATTACATGGGTAATTTCATTTCCCTGAGGAACTTTCAGGCCATATTTTTTTAAATGTGTTGCTTATCTTCTCAGGCAGCCAGTGGTTTCCTCTCACATATGACAACTCTGGTTTTCACTTCTTCACTTAAAATTTTCCTCTTCCAGAAAGCCCCCCTAAACTAACCTTTCTGAAGACTTCAACCAAAGTAAGGCTGTTCACATAGCCGGAGACATAGCTATATGGCTGTTTATATGGCCTAAGAGAAGTGGAGAACTTAGTATCTGTCACCAACTTTTCTTCACTACACTTAGAGAAACCACAACCCTAATTTTCTTAGTCTGATCTTAGCACAGTTCCAATCCCGGTACCTAGTATGTTCTTAATCCATGCTGTTAACTCATCCATAATTATACTGTTACCCATTTATGAACAGCACTTGAAAACAAGTTTGTGGTATGTTTCCTTAGTCACACATATTATCTATCCACTTACCTCGGGACTGGGCTGTGTAGATGGGCCCCACTCTACCTCACCAATCATCCTATCCCACATTATAGCCTATATATAATGCTCTGAACTTTGGCAGGTCAGAGGGAGGGGAACACAGGAGGTTGGTATTACAGGGGTGGCCATCCAGCTGCCTGCGTATAGGATGAGTCATCTCGAATAGCAGAAGCAAAGGTGGTGGGGGCAGAAGCATGTCCAATGACACAAGATACCACCCTTGGACGTCCCATGCCTCCCTTACCCAGGTCAGGCGTGTGCAGATGATACGGGGGAACAGCTGACTCGTGTTCATCGAGCAGTGGGAATGGGAGCTGAGTCCCCTCTCTGTGACCTTAGGAAGCTTATGCACCTTGCCAACTCTGTTTTCCTCTTCTGCATTTGGAAACTTACTGTATCTATATTCAGTCATGACTTTTTATGTTTAATGTGTGGGTGACACTGCTCATACCACCTTGGTGGCTGCCTTGTAGGCTTTTTTTTTTTAAGAGCAGAATTGTGTTTTCGGTATTAAGAGCCTAAACATGTGCATAACTCTTGGCCCATGATTTCATCCAATTTTTAGTGATTTGATTAAAGATTTGCATTCAGGGATATTATTTGGAACTTTATTAAACAACTATATAAAATTAGCCTAAATCCAACTACAAAGGATTGCCCAAATTACGATCCATCCTCGTGATGGGATATTACACGATCATCGGAAATCTTACAAAGAAATGTTAATGGCATTGGAAAATTCTCACAATATAAAGCACTCCATTAAATATTTTATATTATCTTGTTATACGTGTATGAAGCATGTAAAAATATATTCAGGGTGGTTATGTCTGGACGATAGTGTTGATTATGGATGATTTAAAACTTTTTTTTTCATGTTCTGTATGTTTCAGTCCTTACAAGTCAATACATGAGAAAAAAAAATCTTACTTGAAAAAGAATCTTGGGCTGGAATTTGAATTCCTGGGTTTGAGTTCAAGTTCCAACACTGGCTGTGTGACCTTAAGTAAGAGAAATCTGCAAAGTGGGGAAAACTCTCCATGTTGGATGGGTGAGGGACTAAAATATGAGAAACTGCAGGAAAAGCCATGCGGGAAGAAAATGGCAAAGAGATTGAAGGACCATTGCTCCCATGAATGGAACTAGAAAGTAAGAAGCTATTCTTATAGGAAATGTTGGTGCAGATAGGACTTCAAGTTGCCTCTATCTTCTCCAACCCAACCTCGAAACAGACAAAATTTTAACAACAACAAAAAAAAATTCATGTAGAAGTTTCTCTTGCCTAGTCGCAGAAATGTTTCTGGGTGATGGAGATGTAAGGTAGAGTTGATAACAGTGTTCCTACCCCATAAGATCTAAAAAAGCCCCCCACCACACACATACCTGTCACCCCCATCAGCCACCTGCTCAGATAGAGGGTAAGATGGTGTCTCTGATGCTTCCAGACACCCACAGCCTCACATGTACACTCCCTGCCTCTGACCAAGGGACAGGGGTCATTCCTCTTCCTGGGTATGCAAGGAAACACCACCAGCATTCATTGCAGGTGGTGTGACACCCAGTGCAGCTACTTTGGAGTGTGTTTGCAATATTCATTTAACTGCAGAATGTGGACGCCTGAGGGTACAACAATCTCACTTTTCTGCAGCAGCTCTAGGGAGATATTTGCACATGTGCATAAGATAGCTGTAGCTTCTTTTTAAGCACTGCCTGATATTCCATAAACTGGGCATGCTAAAATAATATTCAGACAACTGCTCTTAGAATTCAGCATCTCAAATTGAGCTGCAATGAAGTGAATCAATATGTACTGACAAGGAAAATCTCCAAGAGATTTTTTTTTTCTTTTTAAATAAGCAAGTTGCCGATCGGAGTAAACCATGAAACCATTTATATAAATATAACTCAAAACATTACAATTCTAATTACTGTGGGTGTATACAGGCATAGAAAATCTGGAAAGATTCATACCAAATTGATAATAATGGTCAAACCTGAGGGTAAAGGAGAAGTATGGAAGAGAAAATGTAAATGTACTTTACTTGTATTGAATTTTTTTTCAAAATTAGTGTACTTATTACCTGTGCAATTAAAATTAATTTAAAAGGAAAATTAAACTATCTGACAAAATTATAGGTAGCTGACACCCAAACAAACAAATAAATATACTGCAAACAATGGAAACTAGGTGTTTTGTTGTTGGAGAATGGAATTACAAAATTGGAAAGGGGTGGTGGAGATAGAATAAACCCTGTCGTGTTGGATTGGAACTGAACATCTAAGTATGAACTCATGGTTTTGAAAAAGGCAGAAGGAGAAGGGGACGGAGAGAAAGAGGGAGCAGGGGGCAGAGAGCGAAAGAGAGAAAAAGAGAGATTGATTGCCCTTATGTATATACACATGGGCCTGGAAGCAATGCCACCCCAGTAGCAATGAGCATACCTAGCCCCCTAGATCTTGGTGTCTATATGTCATTCTCCACTTAGAAAAAAAGAATACCCCAAAACTCAAAAAACAGAGCCCCAGGCCTGGAACAGGAAAAATACCAGGTAAGCCTGGAACATCTTCTTGTGCCAAAAAGTAAGGAAGTGCTCACAGAATGATGGGGACGTGTCAAAAGGACAAAGAAGCCCATTTGAAAGGTCAAATCTGAGACCATTTTAGCATCAAAATAATGATAGAAAAGAATCGTAGCGCATTGAATGGGAGAAAAATCCATTAAGTTACATTGATATAAATGAGTAAGTGGAAAAGAAGGGAAAGCTCTTTCTTATGGTAGAAAGACAATTAGTTCACGCAGAAGAAATAACAGAAGTAGAAAAAAAATACCTTTAGGCAGCTTTCAAGATAGTAATGAATCAATCAACCAAGAATCATCAATGGATGCTAACACAAGTGGGCTAACATTTGAGGAGTCACTGAGTATTTACATAGTCTCAAAATATCTCCCCATAAGAGACTTAACTAATTACAAAGGAAAAAAGTGTAACCTAGGCATGGAGAAAGCTGGCCACACCACGGTAGCCGAGTGATCCAGGTTAACATACCCAGCTTGGGACAAGCCCATATCCTGTTCCTCTGGATAGGACCCTCAGAGGACAAGATTCCACACCGCTTTGGTGGTACTTCTGCCCCAAATCCATTACCCGAATCTAATCCTAACAAAACAGCAGACAGATCCAGACTGCAGACCTTCAGCGAAGTACCTAGCCCGCTGTCTTCAAAGGTGTCAGTGCCAAGAAGACACAGGGAGCCTGAGGAGGGGCTCTGTGTGAAGAGGGTGAGAAGACGTGGGAACTAAAGGCGACAGGTGATGTGGGGGGGGGGGGTGTCTCTGACTCCGGAAAGGACATTATTAGGGCAGTTAGCCGCATCGGATAGAATCGTTGGGTTAGGTAGTAACAGTGTATCCGTATCAATTTCCTGATTTTTGTTTATTTTCTGATTCCAGGGGTTACATAAGTGAGTGTCCTTGTTTTCAAGAAGTACTTACTGAAGTATTTGGGGGCAAGAGAGCATCGTGTCTGCATTCAATTTTCAGATGGACGGGCAGAGAGGGGAAGAGAGAGGGAAAAAGAGACTAGGAACTAACACCATTTGCAGCAATATGAATAAACCTAGAAATTATAGTATTAAGGGAAGTAAATCAGAGAAAGACAAATATGACTTACATGTGGAATCTTATATGTGATATCACTTATATATAGAATCTAAAAAAAAAAAAATGATACAGTGAACTTATTTACAAACTGGAAGTAGACCCACAGACGTAGAAAACAAACTATGGTTATGAAAGGGGAAAGGGTAAATTAGGAGTTTGGAATTAACATATACACACTACTATATATAAAATAGATAAACAATAAGGACCTACTGTACAGCACAGGGAACTATATTCAATGTCTTGAATAATCCATAATGGAAAAGAATCTGAAAAAGAATGTATGCATGTATGTATATGTATAACTGAGTCACTTTGCTGCACCCCTGAAACTAGCACAACATTGTAAATCAACTATACTTCAACAAAAAATTTAAAATTAAAAAAAAAAAGAGATGAGGATAAAAACTGGCAAAACGTTAACAGTTGGGGAATCTGATGCAGGGAATGTGGAAATTCTCACAACCTTTCTGGAAGCCTGAAATTATCAGCTTAAAAGAAATAACAAATTTAAAGGAAGTAGACCAAAAACCTTGCAGCCGACTACCATCATCTCCAACCCAGAGTCGAGGTTAGAAGCTTGACAAACCCTAGAGCGGCCGTATAAAAAGAATGCGTAAGATCTGGGTCTGAATCTGGCCAAGGGAGAGGTGACAGTAAGACCTCGCAAAGCCTCCGTTTCTAAATAAGACCACTCATCCTGAATCATGGGGACATTGGGGCTGTGGAGTGACATGGTGCACAGTGGGGGGGTGGGGAATGACATCAAGCCAGGCCCCCCAAAACACTCAGTGAACACGAGCCAAGACTAGTCCCTGCTCTCAGCCCCCAAGGCCATCACTGAAATGCTGCTGCCAGGTGAGGTCCCTGAGTCTCTGAGAAACTAAGAAAAACACAAATGAGATCTGTAGCCCCCGCCTAAGGAGGCAAGTAAGTGTCCCCGTTTCTTGTAAAGAGCTCATTCATGAGTCAAGTTATTTTCAAACCACTCAAGCGCTTCAGTTATTTGAAGACTGCTCTGCCCCTAAACAGAGGACGTAGGAAGGTGTGGGCATCACTTTACGCAGAGGGCAGGCTATCCCAACCAATGCCTGCTTCCACGGCTCTCCAGGACCTTAGGAGCAGATTGGGAAACTCCGAGGCATGAAATGCGGACAATCCCAGGCTGCTTCGGCCATCGGTCCTAGGGGGCAGGCTGGCAGGTTCCCTCATTCACAGTGGTCAGCTGAGCTGGACTCTGGCACAGAGCTCAGGGCAGCGGGTTTCAAGCATCACGCACGTGTACACACACACCACAGTAGGTTACGTGTGAACCTATGTGTCTATGTGTGTGTGTGTGTTTATATACGGAGCCTTGGTATATAGAAATATATAGAATACATAGAATCAAAGTTGATTTACATTCTTCTGGCATTTTAACCCTTTCTTTCCTTGACAGGAAAATTCCCAGGTTTCACAAAACCCCGAAGTGCCTCCTCTAAGCCTGGCTGCCCACGGCGGCACTAACACCCCAGGAGCAGGCAGACTGCTGCCCCTTAACCTCCTGAGTCCCAGCACCCTCCTGGGTGAAATATCGTACCGTCCATCTCCTCATGCCACCATGGAGATTACAGGTAACCTGCAGCATCCTAAAATCACTCCATGGTCAATAACTGGTGGTGCTGATTGTGGTGATCATTATTATTTGCTTCCTGGGGAAGGGTACCCAGAAAGCATCCTTCCTGGAGCCCGGTTCCCTTGGTCTCAGAAGAGACTGGAGCTGCTCTGGGCTGAGCTGTTACTGACACAAGTGCTTGCCGGCGGCGCACACCAGCACAAGCACATGCTCCCGGTGCATTTGTTGAGTGAATGTGCGGACAAGCACACCCATGTCATTTTGAAATCTTGTAGGCACTGGAGGAAATTCTAAGTTTTCTTAAAAGTATACCTTTAAACACATATATGAGTGTGGATTTCCTCCTGTATCTGCAGCAGACATTGTATTACCTTTGAGTCTAAATCATCTTCTTTTTGCAGTGCAAAAATCTTCCCTGACAGCCAACAGAACATAGTCTTTTTCTAATTGTTGGTTTACCTCTCACAAACGGTGGTGGATCTCCCCATCTCTAATCCTTACCTGCTCATTCATTAGCCATCAAGTGTGGCTTTTTGGAACAATTATATTCTGTCCTACTGTCAGCTCTCTCTAGGCAGGTAGAGGATTCATCCCGGCTGCTTACACGGGATGTAAATTATAGCTGGCATACCAGTACCTGAAGAATGATTACACCCAGTGCACAGTTAAATAATGAATGCTTAGCATGGTGCATTGTAATAAGCAAATGATATGAAGAATCTACTATTCTAAGTGGAATATGCTAAGCATTTTTTAAATAATAAAACCGTTTGGGGGAAGACAGGCTATTGAATCATGGTCTCCAGAAGAGATGCCCCAGGCGTCAGCTCATGTACAAAGTCTGGCCCGCACTGTCGTCTCATCTGTGAAATGGGAACGATAATCACACCCTTTGTCGAGCAGAGGGATTGCAGGTGGAGGCTTGGCACTGAGCCCGGCACGTAGCAGGTGCTCGGGAAGTGGCTGCTGTAGTCTGAGGAGTGGACTGGCTGTGGGAGGAGCAGCGGGAGCACCCACTCCCTGGTCTTGCATCAGCTCAGTGTCTGACCCAGTGAGAGGCTGACACGTTTTCCTCCGCAAGGCAGTGGTAGGCAGGACCTGTTCTGCCACCAAACATCGTGGAAGGTTCTGGTGGGTTGAGAATAAATGGAGTTAGGGTGGTACCTGAAGACCTTTCTCACTTTCTGAAGCCAGACACAACGGAGCCTCTGGGCACAGAACGGTGCTCAGATCTGGGCAGCTGGGGCTCCTTCCCTGAGCCCCATGCCTTAGAGGACCCTTCTCTGATCCTCAACATGGGGCAAGGACTCAGGATGCCAAGAGCACGTGCCTGCCTAGAGCCTGCACCCTCCCAATTTTATTTTATTTTATTTTTTAATTGAAGTATAGTTGATTTACAATGTTGTGTTAGTGTCAGCGTACAGCGTAGTGATTCAGTTATACATGTATACATTTTTTTATAGTCTTTTTCATTATATGTTATTACAAGATATTGAATGTGGTTCCCTGTGCTATACAGTGGGTCCTTGTTGTTTATTTTTTGTAGAGTAGTTTGTATCTGCTTATCCCAAACGTCTAATTTATCCCTTCCCACTTCCCCACTTTGGTAACTGTAAGTTTGTTTTCTAAGTCTGTGAGTCTGTTTCTGTTTTGTAAATAAGTTCATTAGTATCATTTTTTTTTTAGATTCCACATATGTGATATCATATAAGATTTGTCTTTCTCTGTTTGACTTACTTCACTTAGTATGATAATCTCTAGGTTCATCCATGTGGCTGCAAATGGCATTATTTTATTCTTTTTTATGGCTAGGTAATATTCCATTGTGTGTGTGTGCCTGTGTGTGTGTGTGTGTATCTCACATCTTCCTTATCCATTCATCTGTTGATGGACACTTAGGTTGCTTCCGTGTCTTGGCCATTGTAAATAGTGCTGCTATGAACATTGGGGTGCATGATCTTTTCATATTAGAGTTTTCTCCAGATATATGCCCAGGAGTGGGATTGCTGGATCATATGGTAAGTCTATTTTTATTTTTTAAGGAGCATCCTCCCTATTCTAGAGCATGCTCCTGGTACTGGGACCTTGAATTCCTTGCTGGAATGACCCAGGCCCACCTCCAGGGTTTACAAGGTCCTCACCCCCAGGCCCATCCTCCTGACCATAAACCATGCCACTGACATCCGCTGTTGTCTGCTGAGCCCAAGGGAGGTCAATTAAATGGACAGAGTGAATACAACTTGGACAAGCTGACTGGTGTGGCCTCCTATGTGTCCAGAGGGTGGGCAATGCAGAGACACTGCTCCAGCTCCACAGAGAAGACTCATGTTGAGCTGAGGGCAAGGCACACATCCCCCAGGAGACCAATGCAGAGGGACTTAGGGTCTGCAATGCTGCTCTGTACCAGACTGTGGACCAGGCTCTTTGTAACATTTCCTCACTTACTCCTCACCAAGGATCTTGGACAGTGTAGGATCATGGACTCCAGGGCTGCGTGGGTCCAAGTTCAAATGCTATTTGGTCTTTTTCCTAGCTCTTGACCTTGGCAGGTTAACATCTCTGTGTGGTAGCCTCTCCACCTGTAAAACAGGAATAGGCAAGTTAAGCAGCTCACAGGGCTGCAGGGGGACGATGGAGGAAGCTCTCAGCAGTGGGCTTGGCCCGGCCTGACACGTGTAACGCTTCCAATACACTTTAGCCCCCTTATTGTTAAGCCCATTTTACAGAAAATCAAGTTGAGACTCAGAGGTTAAATGATTCCCTGGGAAGCAGCGGACGTGGTCTTTGTGGCTTCCAAAGCTGCTCCTCATGCAGCCTCACAACGCTGTCTCCACCCCACACCCACCGTGACATGGGTGCTGTGGCTTTTTGCATCTCCCCAGTGGGCACGTCTTCAGCTGAGGAGTCCAGCCCATCTGGGGTTCCCGAGCCAAGGCTACCAGAAGATGTAGCCTCCTGGGCAAAGGGAGAAAGAGCTGTTCCTGCCCTCATTCCTGCTGGCAGATGGGGGGGGGGCAGCTACAGAAGCAGGGGCGAGTGCACAGGCTTTTCAGGCTCTAGAACCTTCTGGAGCCGTCCTCCCACCCCACCATCCTGCAGCCCTGACCCTGGAGCCCATCTGGGCTCACACAGCTTCTCATCAGAGCTCCACCCAGAGGGGCCCCTGGACAAAGCCCACAGCGGACCCCAGAGGAGGCTGGAGCGAGGACCTCTCCACCTCCCTCCACGCCCCGGGGTGGGTGGGCACATGGCAGAGCCCTAGCACCCTGCCCCTCTAAGCCTCGGTGTCTGCAGACATTCCCTAGGGCTGCCATCACAAGTTCGCACCAACTTGGTGCCTTGAAACAGTGTAAATTTAACCTCTGATCATTCTGGAGACTGCCAGTCAGAAATCAAGTTCTCTGTGGGGCCATACTTCCTCAGGAGGCGCTAAGGAAGATCTGTTTTTTGCCTCTTTCAGCTCCTGCAGGCTGCTGGTACTTCTGGGTTTGTGGCCACATCACCCCGATCTCTGCTTCTGCCTTCACGTGACCGCCTCTCTGTGTTGCCTCCTCCGTGGGCCTCTTCTAAGAACACTTGTCATGGGACTTAGGGCACATTGGAAAACCTCCGCTGGCCTCCTTGTCTCAAGATTCTTAACTTTTATCTAAAAAGACCCTTTTTCCAAATAAAGCAATATTTACAGGTTCCAAGGGTTGGGCTGCGGGCAGTCTTTTGGGAGACCACCATTCAGCACAGTATTGTGTCTTCATCTATAAAGCACAAGTAATAATTATATCCATCTCAAGGGGTTGCAGTGGGGACTCAACAAGAAAATGTGTATCAGTCAAGTGTTTAAAAATACTGACTATATTTATTATACTTTTCCCTATACACGCAAAACCTTTAAGTAAAAACAGTGCACCAGTCTTAGTAGAGTCCTCGTGCAGTTTAAACGTTCACTTGCTTTGCTGAATAGAAACAACCCCTAAATTTTATCTGTGTGCTAAGTGCGAGAATGCTACAGATGCATCCCCGCCAGGTCCCAGGACAAGGCGTTCCCAGGGACTGGGAAGTCACGGTCACTCAGCTCTCAAGGTCACTTTATCATCGGCAGGTTGCCACCATCCTACTGGCAGGGTAAGCAGCTAGGATGTAACAGATAAGGTTTATAAAACACACGCGGGCTTTTTGGAGGACGACAAAACAGGGTATCAAAACTTCCAGCACACATCCCTCTGCTCCAGCTCAGCCCTTGTGAGAGCAGGCGTCCGCAGAGATAAGCATTCAAGGATGTTTGCTGCAGCGCTGTTTATAATTGCAGGGGGAGGGGGAGCGAGAGAGAGAAAGACAGGGACAGGGAGGAAAAGAAACGAAAAAGAAAAGGATACAGAAAAGGAAAACTACAGGAAAGTCATTGATAGAGGAAGTGACGGTTGTCCCAAGTGGCCCCCCAGCCCTCTGCTCCTCTGCAGGGCTTATCGTGAGGGGCCTGAGGAAAGCCAGCCGTCAACAATGTGGGCAGAAAGCTCCCATTTTTGTAAAAAAACCCAGTGTCCGTGCGTGCATGGGCGCACTCCCCCGTGCACACGCGCGCTCAGGGTGATGCTATGTTTCCACATCCACCTGCGAGTGGAAAGGGCCTGAAAACACACCAACCCGTCCTTCGGGGGAGGGCTGGAAATACAGAGGGGTGCACTTTCTCTTTCTCTAATGTGCTGGACATAACCCAGCAAGGATGGCAACAGAGCCTACCAGTGTCATCACAAACTTAAGTAAATTTTGATACCCAGATTTGCAGACAAGTCATGTGTTCAGTGGCGGGAACTGGAGGCTCAGAGGATGTCCAGTTGTGACTGAAGCAGAGGGAGCCCCAGACCGTCTCTGAACACCGCTCGCAGCCCCCACAACTGCAGAACAAAGGGGCTCCCATTGCTAATTCTGCTGCAAGGGCCTGGGGACCTGGCCAGGGAGCTCCTCGGCACCCAGTGGGTCTTGACTAGGAGAGTGAGTGACCTGCTGACCAGTGGGCTCCTGAGACCCACCAGCAAACCCCACCTGGCTTCAGTGTTCCCAGGACCCCACTTGCATGAGGACAAACAGAGAACTTTGGGGCCATGCCTGCTTGGGGATGCTCGGTGCCAGGGCCCTGTGCCCGGGGCCGCTCCCTTTCGGGTCCAGGGCACGGCAAGGCCAAGGAGGAGGCGGGAGTGAATCAGCACAAAGCTATGCCGCACAGGTGCAGTGAAACCGTGAGACGCTGGGAACCGCGCCGCAGCTGGGCCGCCCGCCCGGCGGGGCCACACAGCACCGGTCAGATCCCCAGGGTGGAAATATAATAAAACACGCTGGGACTCGCTCCCTCCAAGAGGCGGTCGCGGGCTAGCTTTCATAGTTCAGAGGTTTTGTTTTTCCACAATGGACGCATTTCTGAGCTCCGGCCCTTTGTAAACAGATACTGTTCAGCCAGGCGGGTGATTCTCAAGCCCTGTGGCATCTCTGCTTTCCCACATTTGGAGGCATGGAGTTCAAGTTCTTGACCTTGCCCTGCAGCTGCTGGGTGACTCACCTGGGCTCTGACCCGGTCTGGTCAACCGCAGTCGGGGGCCGGGCCACCTCCCAGGCCGGTTAGGAGGCAGCTTTCCAAAGGTCGTGGTGACACCACTCGCTCCTCCCCCCGCCCCCACCTGTGCGAGGAGCCAGAGGGAACCACATCGCAGGACAGGAGATCCCGCTTAAATTCAAGTCCGCCAAGAAAGACGACGGAGTCTGAGTCAGCGGTCACTTGGGCCACACCTGGATCAGGTGAAACAGGCAGGTGGCCCAGCCGGAGGACCGGGGGAAGTCACTGTCAATGGGAGGAAACAGGTGTTAGCGGGCAAGGTCCAGATTTCCTCCCCTTAGGCAGGGCCTGGGGCCTCTGCAGAGTTGATAAAGGACCTGCTCTTTGGTTCCCTGATTTCCTGGCCCTCCGGGGACTGGAATATGGAGAAGGGGAGGATGAAATTTCACCTGTCCCCAATCAGTGGGGAATGCCAACCGAACGTCCCGGAGCTTTCTGAGCTCCCCTCAACCCTCGGCAGGGGTGGTGGTTAATCCAAACAGCTCACGTCTGGGGTGAAGACTGACTCTAGAAAAATGCCACTCTGAACTGGGCGGGGGCCAAACGCTCTGCTGTCCGCTGTCCACGCTGCTCTGCTCACATCTGTTCCGACACCCCGGCTGCGGAAGGGGGCTATCTCAGGTCCCCCAGACTCTCTGGGCCCTCCTCATCACTCATCACATTCCAGAAGTGTGTCATCTCCAGGACGACCTTGCTGATGGCCTGGGGGATACGCATCTTCTTCACCATCACACCAGGGCCGATCTTCAAGTCACTACCCTGACCACCGAGAGCTGTGCCCTTTTCCTCTGAGGCTTAGCAGGGCCACAGAGCTGATGCTGGCCCCTCCCACTCTGGTCCCACACCCCCAGCACCTGCCACCACAGCTGCTCCCCTTGAGGAAGTGTGTGGTTCGGGCTGGCACCATAGTCACACCAGAGCTCCCGGGCACCTGCGGTGGCACCCCAGCCTCTGACGGGGACAACGGTGGCAGAGTGGTCTGGCGGGGATTCTATATCCTTCCCTGGGGTGGATGGGAAATTCCTCCTCTTAGGAATCCCCCACACAGCATCGGAGGGGAATGCCTGCGCCCAGCTGCCACACTGAGACAGCCAGGTACCCACCGCCCGTGGAGTGCCAGCCCTGTGCTGGCCTCGGCACGGGCTTGTGTTGGGGGATGAGTCAAGCGGCCCCTCCCCTGTTCACAATCTTAGGAAGAAGCCTAGACTTGGGCCTATGGTCATGGGAGATGGATTGCCCAGGGCAGGAGGTGATGGGCCAGTCAGGGAAGAGGGGGAGGGAGAGGCGGTGGGGGAGGAGAGCCGAGTGGCAGGTACAGATTTAGGGGCACCCAGACCTGGGTTGAGGCCATTCTCCACCAGCACTAGCACATATGCGGTTCAGTCATTTCAAGGCTCTGTTTCCCCTTCTGTGGAATAAGTTTATAAAGTGGCTCCCACCTCATAGGATGGCTGTGGAAGGAAAAGTGGTCCTGAGCCTTCACCCAGGGCCTGGCTCCCACAGTCCATCCCAGGGGCCTTGCTCTTGGGTCCTCCTGCCCAGGGAAGCATCCCTTTACAGCTCGGTGCATCCACGCGTGGCTTCCACATACTTACCGACCACCTGACCACACTTAGCCTGTGCCAGACCCCGTGCCAGGTGCCGGAGAGAAAGACTCAGCCCCCAGCTGCTCTCGGGCTCACCTGTAAGCAGATTGCAACACAGAGTAATGACAGCTGTTTGCCCAGGGGGCCTCAGGAGTGAGTGATTGTGCCTGGAGGTACCCCGGGGGCTTACGAGGTGGAGACACTCTGATGCTGTAACAGACACAGCAGACAGGTACCCAGCATGTTCATTCCTGTTCCGTTGTTTGGTATTGACTCTCCATCCCTCCGTGTCCCATTCATTCATCATTTCTTGATTATCTGCTATGTGCCAGGCAAAGAGAAGTTCCCTAATACAGAGAGAGCCCTCCATCCAGAGGAGGTGACGTTACTTAATGGACAGAGCCTTCTCTGGCCCTCAGTTCTGCCCTGCCCGTCAGCCTTCAGGCGCTGGTTTAACCAGGGGTACCCCCGCGGGACTGTCGCCCTACTCCGGCCAATAGCCCCACTCACAGCACATAGCGCCGCCTTTGGTGGGGGTGCTGCTCCAGGGTGGGTGGTCCGCGGCTTCAGGGAGTGTCATCAAAGCGAGCTAGACAGAGACCCTGCCATGCACACTGGTGGGCGGGCCTGTCCTTAGGGAGGGTGGACCTCATGCGCAGAGTTAACGGTATGAGTCAAGGCACAAAGGTGTCAAAGCGACACCCTTTTCAGGGCGGTGGGAAAGAGGAGGAAGGCATTCTGGGGGGATTGTGTGCTATGAGCGTGAGCCCGGATGCAGGCTGGGCTGGCACACCCACCCGGCGTGCATCAAGCAGCCCTCATCCACTTTGGTGCCTTAGCCTGTCCTCCTCTGAAGACAGAGCTGAGACCAAGTTGTGAGAGTGACTCGTTTCTTAGGAAACATTGCCCTGGGTGCAGGAGGACGGGCTGGGGATACAAAAGAGGCAGACACACTAAAGGATGTATAAGTCAAATGGGCCACTGCTGGGGGTGAGGGTAGAGCTGTCCCACGGGACCTTTGGAGGACCCTCTGAAATGTTCTCAGAACCATTCACCCTGGGAAAGGAAGGCACTCCCTGCTCCAGCATTGGTCGCTGTGGTCCCGCAAGCTGCTAATTTGCAGCAGTTTAAGATTGCCAAGGGGCATCTTGTCGGCGCCCGCAGGAGGGGCAGGAATAGGTGGTGGTGTTCAGTTCCAAGCAGTGCACACACGGCGATCCTATTGGGGGTTTGGGGGAAAGCAAAACCCATCAGCCCAGCTGTCTGACAGGAATCTTTGCCTTGGACTCAGCTTCCTAGATTCTGAGCCCAGAATCCAAGGATTCAAGGCAAGTAACTGACTTGGGAAGTGCTGGGAAGACAGGTCTGGGGTTGGGGAAGGGAGTGTCTCAACATCCAGGGGACATTAATAGGGCAGCCAACAAAGCAGGGCCCGGAGCTTAATCCCATGTCCCATGGGAAGACTTGGGGACGCATCTCAGATTTGTCCCTCCGAGGGGTGAGGAGCTGGGACACCAACACACAATTCCCATCTGTCACTGGCGGTTCGCTGCTGCGAGGATGTTCATTCCGGGGCACTAGGGCCAACTCTGAGGGCAGAGTGGCTTTCCGAGGTTTTGGACAAAGTGCTCAGGCACCAATACACAGATTCCAACTGTTCTTTCCAATAAAGCCCTTCCTCGAGGACTCACCCTCGGGGCACCGGAAACGGGTGATAAGCGTTCATCATGGCCACCTTGGAACTACCCACACCCCTGCCCAGAGTCCCAAGTCAGAGGAAGACCATTTTAGTTTGACAGACACTTACTAGATTTCTGGCCCTGGCCCTGCTTAGAGTCCCTCCATGCCCTGTGTCATCCTGCCAGCCCTGAGAGGACACATTCATTGGCTTATTGGGTGGTGGCCTGTCTCCCCAGTGACATGCTAAGCTCCCCAAGGTCAGGGACTTGGTCGAACTCGGGTGCTATTTCAAGTGCCTAGAACAGTGCCTGTGTGTGAAAGACACTCGTTAATGTTTGTTGAATAAAGCGGGAAGGGCTCTGAGAGTCCCACCCTCTATTCAGTCTCCCAGGAGGAAAGCAGCCCCTTGTCTCCTCTGGTTTCCCTGGGATCTTGGGCTGGGACCCCCCAACCCCCCAAGCCCCCGCTCCCCGTGCTCATCCCCGGCCGGCCAACGGGGGATTCCTTCGGGCCTCCTCACAGCCATTTCCGGTCGGGTGGGCTTCCCCTCTGCGTCCCCGCAGGCCTGGGTTCTGTGTCCCGTCCCACCTCCTCCATCTACTCCCCGGTCCCCAACGCCTTCCTTACACATAGTCTTTGGTGTAAAGTCAAGGCAGTATTCAAAAGGTTAAAGCAGAGTGAACTGTTAATTTTAATGCTTTCTCTAAGCTTCAGTTTTAATAAGCGAAAATGATGTTCTTATTTGCAGTAAAGTGGTGTTATAAAATTCTGTCTGTCAAGCTCATTTTAAAACCATGGAAATAAATGATCTGACAAAATCAGGCTATTAGACAAGTGAGGAAGAGTGATTTCCATAAAAGTAGAGGAGCTGTTCCTTAATTTCACACTTGGTAGTCTTTTGGGTCGACTAAATTTTTAAATAAGTGATAAAATTATATTAGCGCAATTGCATTTTTATAGATTTTTTTGGTCATTGTACTCTTTTTCAATCCCTTTATTTTAACTCAAACTGTTCTGCTGAAAGGTTACTTCCAACTTATGTTACCTCGTAACAGTCTCTGCCCACAACACGGCCGGGGGCTCGCAGATCCTCAGACCATCGTGCCAGGGTCTGGTCAGGGCACAGATACAGCCTGGAAATGATCACTTCCTGCCAGACACATAGGCTGGGGGCCTGTGGTCCCTGGGTCCCGAGGAAGTGATGGTGGACCCCTGGGAATGTGCCCTGGGCCGGGAGTGCACCTGTCATGGGCTTCTGAGTCCACTCGGTTTTTTGCTCAGAGGGAGACCTTGTTCTCCAGAAATGCTCGGGCCTCTTATTCAGGATGCTGGCTGTGGACAGGACTGGGCAGGGTTTGCATGAGAAGCTGGGGACTTAGTCAGAGAAAGGGAATGGTGGCTCCTTTGTCACCCTGCATGTGCCCCTCCGACCCTGCCAGCCCCCTCAAATCATCAGTTAGCCAGGGCTGAGCTAGTGTCCTCTCTCAGGCCCTGGGAAAACCCTAGAAGGATGCCCAGAGTCCCAGGTCTCCCGTGCAGCTGGAATATCCCTGATCAGACAGATAGGGACCCTTGGGAGGTGGGGAAGATGGAAGACTCTTCTGGTTTGATTTTTAATAATTGGAACATCATTGGAGGTATGAATATCTGGGACAGCCTCTTTGTAGTGAGTTCCCAGGCCAACTGTTCAGAGCCTAGATGCCTCCCCCTGCAGGTCCCGCCTTGGCCAGCCTCTGCATCCTGTCCCCTCATCCGCTGAGCTCACAGCCTTCTGCTCTTTGCCGCTGGTGCTTTTGGCCAATTCTGAGACCCATCCCAGCAACTCATGCTCACCCCCGACCCAGGTTCCTCTCTTGTTCTGCCCAGGCTGAACCCCGCCTCACACACTCACCAGCCACGGCCACGTCCAGTCACCTCTTGACCTTGGCCCCCTGCCTAAGCACAGGCAGTCTTGATCCTCAGGGGATAGGTCTGGGTTCAGGCTCGGGGACCTGGGGCCGGACGGGAAGCATGGAGCTCAGCCTCAGCACCCACCTCGCCTCCGGGTCGGTCCACCCAGCATGTGTTGATGGGCTCTGGCTATGACTTTGGTCCTGAGGTTGCCCTGCAGGCTGTCCAGGGAGCAGTTTTTAAAAACACATATTTATTCCCAGGTAGTCTGCTTCCAGGGGGAGAAGGAGCCTCGTTCTCAGGGGAAGGGAGACAACACGTGTTTATAGAGCATCTGCGACGGGCCAGGCACCGTGCTAGGCGATGAGGATGCAGACACCTCTTCTGTTTCCAAGTGAGGGGTGTGGTCCTCACCTGCGAAGCAGGGCTATGAGAACAAAGGAGAATCCAGCCGCACAGAGAGGATGGCCTCTTGTGGCTGGGGGCCAGGCACCTGAGAAAGGGAGAGGCTGGACTAGTGGGCCCTTGCTACGGGGCTTTGGAGAATCTTTTTTTTTTTTTTTTTTTTTTTTAATTTAGCAAGGTTAACCCAGCACTTTCTGTGTGCCAAGCACTGTGCTGGCTCCAATAATGGAAGGCTCCTTCCCCCATTCCTCCCTCTGCAGGGAGGCAGAGATGATGCCTGTTTTCATCTGGTGGATTTTCTAGGCTGGATGCTTGTTCTAGGGGGAAGAGAAGCAATCTGGGAACCCACAGCCTCGTCTGTGCCTCAGTCTGCCCATCTGTGCAGGGATGCTTGAGGATGGACTGTCCCAGCCCTGGTACCCTAGAGCTAGGAGATCCATGCGGTTGCCATGCAGAGGTCGGACGGAGTGTGTGCCCTCTGCCAGCCGAGGAACATTCTTCTGACGTTCAGAGGGGCAGCTAGCTTCCAACAGCAGGATTCAAAACTGCATCCTCCCCAGAGTCTCC
Source organism: Camelus ferus (assembly GCF_009834535.1). Taxonomy (NCBI): domain Eukaryota; kingdom Metazoa; phylum Chordata; class Mammalia; order Artiodactyla; family Camelidae; genus Camelus; species Camelus ferus. Next base: position 24,822,814 of record NC_045704.1, on the reverse strand, counting down.
GAGAGGCAACGTGGGCGTGCAGGGGAGCCTGAGAGTCACACACGTGCTTCCTGGGAACCAGGAGGAAGTGCCTGGTAGACAAAGCCTGCAGGGTGGCCTCAGAGGGGCAGGGCTGTCTCTCCCGAGGAAGGAAGAGAGAAGAAGTCCAAATTAGTCATGTTGTATTCCTTCTTTTTATGGCAATGCTCTGAAAGTCTGCAAATGTCAGCATGTTAATTTACTGTCACTCAGTGATATTATTTCATCCTCTCAAAAATGTGTTTCTTGCATTTTCAGTAGCATACTCCAAGTGTTCTCCATCTCGAAGTTTCTATAGATAGTGTGACTACTTTCACTCTGACCGTTGCCAAAATGTAGAAATTCATCGTTGACTGGAGCCACATATATGTTACGAGTGGAGCTGGGGACTCGGGTTTCCTGCTTACAGAAAAAAAGGAGAAGAAGTCTGATTTTTCTCTCTCTTCTATCACCTCTTGTCCTCCTCAAGTGCTCTGGGGTTTCTCTCTCAAGGAACGTGCAGAGATAAATTTAATAGAGAAATTTTCACGAACCAGTCACGGCTGGGTTTGTATAAGCAGGCTGAGCCCTCCCCGTCTCCGAAGCCAGCCCACCCCCCACCCCCGATGCTTCTTCTATGGTGGCAAACTTATTTCAAAAATTCTGATGAAACACTTTGTAAATTTTGTTATTCTGTGATGATAATAAATCATTATAGCCTTAAACACTTCTCTAGCTTGGAGCCTCAGTCACAAATTATCTTGTCATTCTGACCAAAACATTCTCCAAAAAAGCTTGACAAGTGCTAAAACCCAGAACATGAAACCATGTGTTGTTGTGAAAGCAAGATTCAGAAATGTCAATTAATTAGATTAAGAGGCTACTTTTAGCTTTACTCGTGTTGCCAAATAACCCTTAAAATATGCATAGCAGTGGAAACCTACCTCTGCGGTACAGTACTTCTGTGCCGAAGGAAGACAATGGATCGGACTAATGGATAGAATTATTGTATCTGTCAGTCCGCTCCAGAGAATGATCTAGAAGCAAATGTCGCTTTTTTTTCCACAGTATGGCTTCATAAACTGGGTGAATTCTGTCATTTATGAATGCAAGTAGTTCCCCTCACCCCGCCCCTCAGAAATCACGGACAGCTCTAGAAGGAAAAGTCAAACCTTTTTCCCATGTCTTTCATTGTAAGATGGATTTTTAGTGTCTTTCTGTGCTTTTTTTTTAAATTGCATTTGCATTTTGAAGTTGACTTTGTTAAAAAAAAAAAAATACCGTGGAGAAATTATTGAAATGTTTTTTCATCCCTGTTTCTTGAAAATCTTATCTTTAAATAATCTATAGCCTCCATTTTATTTATGCCATAAACTGTTCCTATATTTTAATGGTCTGTTTGCTTTAAAAGGGGTTGTTGGTTTTAATAGCTCAGTTACTATCTTTGTAAACTAAACTCCTTCTGACGAAATTCGAGCAGATCATCTCTGCCTGTGTGTGGAAGGCACATTCCAACCCCTGAAAAGGAAATTTAAGCCAAATAAATGTTCTGCCCAAATTAAAATACATAAAATGAATAGTTTACTTGGACAAGAGCTGATGGACGGGGCAGTCGGGCTGTGGACACGTGAGTGTTGGGAGAGCTGGCTGCCCAGCAGGGCCTTAGGAGAAAAAAAACAAATGAAATTAATTTCCTGTAACCCCCTTTGTCCATTCCTCTGGACGAACTGATTGCAGTGTGTTGGCATGGATGTCTTGGGCGAGCAGAATTGGGCAAGACGCATGGCACTGCAGAGGGTAACGGGAGGCCATCCCTACCAGGGACTTAGAATCACAGCCCCTGCGCTCCAGCCATGGCTCAGTGGCACCCCCATCAGCTCTCCCCAGGGGCACAGGGACAGGAAACTCACCTCCCAATTCTCATAGCAGTTGTACCCACCTTGATTCTATTGTAATCCGTGTGGATTCTGACGCTAACTTGATGACAGGGCATTTCCACCCCGGAGGAAGACACTTCTGTGCCTGCACAAAGAAATGGCAGGGGTGGGGGTGGGGGCAGGGGATGGGAGGAGAGATGTCTGAAGCCCTTTGCGGTTGTATGGAGCAGTGAGAGGAGCCCCTCCTCATCCCGGCATTTGTAACTTCCCACCCACTGCCCGCGCTACCCCAGCCCCAAGCATGAGAAGTCAGGAAGACATGAAGCCCAGCTCCTCTGTCTCTGCTCTGGCTGGGGGTCGGGAGAGCTCACCCTGGCCATCAGGGCTAGAGGTGCCCCTGTGCCAGGGGTGGGACTTCCTGTGGGAGGGACTCCCTGTGTGGAGCCATTTCCTGCGTGCTGTCCTTGTGCGCGGGGCCAGGAAAGGGATGGACATGGGCCTCTGCAGCCGAATGCCAGGTTCCTGCCCCTCACAGTTCCCGCAGGTCCCCCCACTCCCTGGACGTCCCATCCCGCTCAGCCGATCTCACTGTCTCTAGCCAGCAGTGAGGCAATTAATGAGCTCGAGAGAAGCCCTCCGTTATCCCGGAAACGAGATGGGTAATAAACACATAAATAAATAAATAATTAAATGGCGAAATAAAATGAAATAGCTGAGTGAGGCATCCAGCGCTCCCGTCTCCCCGGAACGAGCAGCACGGGGTAGTAGAATCGCGGAGGGCAAGTGAGGTGGAGGGGGCCTGAGTGCTAGTTTCAGCTCTGCGGCTGACAAGGAGTGCTCCCTCGGCCGAGCTGCTCCCCGCCACTGGAACACTCTCACTGAGCCGCTGAATAAACGCCTGTGCGGGCAAGACACCACGAACGTGGGTGGTTTGACGCAGTCGGGTGGCAGCCACCGCTGTGCCCCACCGTGTCCCTACATCTACCCCTTTCCTGAACCTGCCACAGACTTCCTACCACAAGCCCCTGGGTCTCTAAGGCCCCGGGAACACCCCCTTCCAAGCTTAGCCAGGGACGGACAGGAGTCCCGGATTCTCGTGTGCCAGACCTCCAGAGGGCACCCCTCGGAGACGTCCCTGCACAGCCCCACAGAGGTTCCCGGTGAGACCGCGTCCTGGTTGCCCCCCAGGGCAACCTGCTCCTTCATGCATCTGGGGTTGGCTTCCTTCCCTTTTCTGTCTCCTCCCTCCCCCCACTTCCAGCTGCACTTTCTGGGGTCACCTGTCAAGAGGAGCACCTGCACCAAATCCTCATCATCTCAGCGTCCACTTCTGGATGAGCCTAACCTATGAGACAGATAGGGAGCAGCAGGCATGGGGGCCAACCCAGGAGCCCATACCCCACCTAAGACGGGCAGCCACCTGCTGTCACATAGGCATGTGGCATCTAGAGATGCCAGGAATCTCTGAAATCTCCCAGTTTTCAGAATTTGGCAATGAATTCAAATCTGTGTTCTTTTTTAAATGTGGCCCAAATCAAACAATCTGCATGTCACATTCAGTCCACCGGCCACATTTTTGCCGCTTCTACCAGGTAAACGTTCACTGTTAGTTCAGGTGCCAGACAGGCCAATGAATGAAGGCTCCTCATTCTAGTAACTTCTGGTCTGCACCCGTATCAGGGTCTAGGAAGTGACAGTTAGCCTTTGGGTGGAGAAGCCCACTCTCCCTAGACTGCTGGACCTCCAGCTGTACCTTAAGAAGACAGTGGCCAAGAGGTTCCCGAGGTCACTGGCGTCCACCCTGGTACAGTTCTGGCCCAAGGATGAAGACACACACCCCTGGGTCAGGAGAACTGCTCCCGGGGGTGCCCCTGGGAATCCCATAGCACAGTTTCTCATAGGGCTTATTTCTTCTGCTCCCTGGAAAACTGAGATCCCTTTTCCAGGGGAGTCAGTCCCTGAGGAAGCTGAGAGGATCACTGGGGCTTAACACCCATTGGTAAAGCTGAGGCCAGACTGCTTGAGATGCATAGAGGGAAAAAAAGTCTTTTTAAAAAAATGATGCACAGAGGAACACCTACTGACCCATAAACAGGGCCATCTGCCTCCCAGACACAAGCCCTGAGTGTCCAGCTTGAACCTGACATTGGGGCCGAGAGGGTCCGGCTGCTGTTTTGGGCCTGAAGGCAGGTGGAGGGGAGACTGTGACCCCTGGATGATCAGAATCACAGCTTTCGGTCCCAGAATGACCTGGGCTCTCCTGGCTCCCACTCGTGTGATGGAAAGCTTTTTCTCTCAAGGGAAGCTGCTCGAGCACTTAGCAGAAAGAGAGAGAGAGAGATTGAAATGGAGAGGGACGGATTGCTGGGGACATCACTTAGGTACCTGAGTCCAGCAGTAGCTAAGGGCAGTATGCTCACACTTCAGCTCTGGGAGCCAAAGTTCCTTCCTTTGCTTAAGATCCAGAGGCAATCTCTGCCGAAAGCATCTTGACCAACCTCCCTAACCCCACCAAGCTTGGAAACAGGAATGGGTGCCCCACAAGTTACAAGTTCTGGAAGCAGCAGGGAGCAGTGTGTGCTGACTGGCACCCACCCCCAAGGCGTGTGAGTGGACCTCAGAGAGCTCACAGCCCCTGGGATTGAGCCAACGTATAGACGTGCCCACACATACTCAATTTTTTAAATTGAAGTATAGTTGGTTTATAATGTTGTGTTAATTTCTGGCGTACAGCATAGTGATTCAGTTACACACACACACACACACACACACATTCCTTTTCATATTCTTCTTCATTATAGGTTCTTTTTTATTGAAATCTAGTCGGTTTACAATGTTTTGCTAATTTCTGGTGTACCACACAGTCACACGCACATCTTCCTGAGGAGTCTGTATATCTCAAAAGAGACCAGAACTCCTAAATGGTCGAGAACCTATGGTAGAAAATTCTAGAAAGACCCCCCAGGTGGAACAGAATCAAACACACCTATCCCCGCGAGGGGCACAGCAACATTTCGTTTCGGACGCTTCACAGGTGCTTCTCAGGCTGTGACCAGCTATGCCATCCATCTCGCCAACTCAAGGTGCCACCAGAAGGCGGCCGAGCGACCAGGCTTCCAGTGGTTTCCGACGAGGGAGAGGCCCTCCCCTTCCTGCAAACTCCTTATCCTCCCTCAAGGTCCAGCCAGCCCGTCTCGCCCAGAGATGGGCTCCCAGCCAGGGCACTTCAAGTTTCGGGGACAGAGCCTCGTAATCTCACTCTGTGTTTTCTGCCCAATCTCATTCTTAATTGGACGTTGTCATTTATTTGTCACTATTGTTTTGTCTCCTTCCTCCAGCTTGACTCCAAACTCATTAAAGGCCAGGACGTCTCGGGATGGGTCGTAGGAGTTCATTCTTCCTTCTGGGTGGGGGCACGGGGCGGGGGTGGCTGTGCTCCTGTCTCTGAGTCCAGCCCACTGAGATGGGACTTGTGCAGGGTGCCAGGAGACCTCGCCAGTGCCCCTGCCCCATGCCCCACGCCCCACGCCTTGGGCACACAGGGGAGGCTCCTGAGAACTTCTCTCCAGACAAAACCATGTGTTCCAGTGTTTAGGAAAGTTAACCTTGGCAGAGGGTATAATTCAAGTGGTAGAGCGCATGCTTAGCGTGCACAAGGTCCTGGGTTCAATCCCCAGTACCTCCTCTAAAAATAAATAAAGAGATAAACCTAATTACCTCTCCCCAACCAAGAAAAATAAATAAATTAAAAAAAAAAAAAAGTTAACCCCCGCCACCAAGTGGACGTTGTGACAAAGTCCCCCCTACCCCGACCCTGTAGTTGTGATTCTCTGGGCGTCTGGCCCCCACCTTGCATCTGCTCCCAGAGCCTTCACCAGGTGCATGCCCAGGGCACCACCTCCTTCCCCTGCCCCGCTCCACCCTGCCCCCTTGTGTTTTAAAGGTAGAAAGAGAGGGGCGGACTTTCGGGTGGACGCCTCACGTCTCTGGCCTTCTGTCCGATTAAGGACATTTTCTTTCCAGCCTTGAGAGATTCTCACTGCCCATCCCCATCCCTTGAAACAGAGTCATGCAGGGTGGGGATGCAGGGGATCTGGGGAGCAGAGGAAGTAGCCAGAGCAGACTCCTCTGTGATTTTTTCCAGGTTCTCTGTGACCCCGTTGATAATGTGAATGTTGACAATAATTGAGGAGGCTGCAATGAGAAGGGGAAAGCAATGTGAAGTTCAGTGGTCAGACCTTGAAAAGCACAGAGGAGGCAGGATGGGGGCTCTTTTATAAGCTCTCTTGCCCCAACCCTGTCTGTCCCATCCCTCAGGCCCAAGCCCACCCCTGACTCAGCACCCCCAGGGGAATCTGGGGTGTCGAGGAGCCCCACAAGACCCCGGACCCGGTCTCTGCTGAAACACCGGGACCCAGTGCCCAAGCCCTTCCAGACCCATGGCCCTTTGGGGATAGGGGGTTGTGTGGGGTAGGCAGACCACTAGGTTTGCACTTAGCCTGCATTTCTGGTGCTTCTGAAAACAGAAGCCTGGCTGACCTTCCTGACGGCAGCTGTGGGCGGGGGCGGGCCACGTCTACAGATGGGCCCCACAGGAACCCCAGCCTGCCCCTTCCCAGGATGGCTGGGGAGACACAAGAAGAAAACGGACGTGTGAGTACCCAGAGAGAGTCAAGCTTCTGCCACACACGGAGAGGATGCCGCCTCGGGATGGGAGAGGCCTTTGCTTTTGTGACTGTCCCAACAGAACGATGCCCTCTTATGATCTCATTAGGGGGCCTTGACCACGGGGCTTGCTCGTGCCAAATAACTACAGGGAAGGGAGATCCCCCAGGACCCCCAGTTCAACAGGCACGGTCCCTTGTGTCTGGAGCTGGTGTCCTCGGAGCCAAGGATAGGCCGAGCCACGAGAAGACGGCCCGGGCGAGCTTCAGCACAGACACCGAGCCGGCCACGCCGCCCGGCAGGTCCCCGCGCGTCAGGAAAGCCGCCTCTCACTTCCCCCAGCCGGAGCTGCGTCTTTCTGAGGCCTGTCACGGCAGCCCTGCAAACCCATTTGACTGGGTTGGAGCGTATCACACTGTCACCAACTCAGTTTTCATTAAGCGGCTGCTTCTCTGTTAGCCTAGCCAAGCAGAAGAACTCAAACACATGCACAAATTAAATCGACATCCAAACTCCACCAATATACAAAGCAATTTAAATGATATTCATTAGAGCGATGACAAGCCCTGATGAGGCTTTCAGGAGCCGGGTCCTTCAGCTTTTGCCGACTCGGTTTCATGGTCACTGAGGCGGAACTCCGAAGACTGTACCTCCATCTTTTTTTTTTTTTTTTTTTTTTTAAGCTAAGAAAATGACTTCTTCCTGACACACCTACCTCATTCTCCCTCCTTCCCTGCCGGCTCTGTGTTGGCCCAAGTCTCCCCAGCCCTGCTTTCCGGACACAGGTATGGCCCTGAACCGGAGAGTCCCATAAAGGAAAAAAGCAGCCACTCTGACTTCTTTTTTCCATAAATGCTCCAATTAAAACAGATTTCAGTTTCTCGTAATTTCATTTCACTTGGCCTGGGAGATCTCTAACTCACAATTATGACGGTCGTAAAAGTGTCCTGGAATCCTGCAGTGGGAAAAAAATAAAATAAAGTAATGGAAGTGAGCTGTTGAAACGCAATAATTTTTCAAACTTAACCCTCCAAATTTAAAAAGTCGTTTCCAAAGTCCGATTTATATATTTTAATTTTTAAAGAGAGAACAGGATGGGACCCACCCCCACCCCCACCCCCGCCAACAACCCCCACCCCCACCCCCGGCTGCAGTGGAGGAGCTGGAGGCTTGGTGGGGTCTGTAGGCCTGGGTGGGCGTGGGACTCAGCCCCCACGTGTGGATCTCCAAGTCCCAGGGGAGGATTCAAGTCCACTTGGGCAAAGAGAGCAGCAAGGGACTGCCTGGTTCATTGCCAGCTAAGGGCAAAGCAAGGTCATGGCCACATCCATCAGCTCTCTGGGCTTTGGAGTTTGCAGCCCAGATAATACCCACAGCAGGGGGAATGATCAGCAACTTCCTACACTGATGCCTGCACTTCTGTTTATAATTTTATGCTCAAGGTTAATTACATGTGTCCTTGGCTTTGATCAGAGATATTAGCAAGTGAGAATGTGGCCTGTGCCCATACTGGCAAAATAAGGGTTCGTAGAAATACCCGTGGACTGAAAACACACTTTCATCATTAAGGCCTGAGCCCTCAATTAGGAAAAAAAAAACTCTTAAATAACAGGACAGAAAGCACTGTCCAACTGAACCTTCTGGGATGATGGAAATGTCCCGTATCTCTGCTGTCCTCAAAAGTAGCCACTAGCCACATGTGGCTACCGAGCATCTGAAATGTAGCTGGTGAGACTGAGGCACGAAACCTCACATTTTATTTAATTTAAATGTGAATAATCACAGGTGGCTGGTAGCTACTCTATTGGACAGCACAGGTTAGACTGTAAATAACAGTGTATCCTAATTCCTGAGTAGCTAATTGTGGATGTTAATCTCTGGGAAGAGGTCACCTTGCTTATCATCATTATCATCAGAAAAGATTTATTAAGGATATATGAGTACATGGCATTATACGGAGGTGGTGGGAAAGCAGCCCCTCTGATCTTTTATCATGAGAATTGAATTTTTAAAACACCTGGTTCTTTGGACCAGGGGTGGGGCGCAGAGCCCCCCACATGCTGAGTCTCAAGAAGCCGCTAACTTTGATTTAAGTCACTCCTGATGTTCAGAGCCCTGGCCTGGCTGGGTCACCCTCCAGGTGTCCAGGACTGTCGGGCCACTGACCAGCAATTTGGCAAATCCATCATTTGGGTGGAGCGGGGAACATGGTCCCACATCGAAGGTGCTCTGGGATACCTCTGGAACCATCAAAGTCTACCCACAACAGGGTTTATTTGTCTTTAAAATCCTCCCGTCAGATCCTTGGGGATAGAAAAATGGAGCCCCTGAATCCAACAGCATCTCCCTCTGGCTTGAGGAAGCTCGATAGGTGTGGGGAGAACGAACTCCCCCCACTGGAAACAAAACCCTGTTCGGTCCCCTGCTCTGCACTGACAGTGGGAGGCCAGGCCTCGGCCGGCCATGACAAGGTGGCCGCACCACACACAGAGGAAGGTGGGGTCTGTCAGGAGGAGCTTTTCTTCCCAGAAGCTTTATGCTAAGAGACAGAGCTGAAGCCTCCCCTAAAGGAGTGAGACGGTTTCCGAAGCTAACTATAGCGTCTCTTACAAAGGCCAGCGCACCCCGGAATTGCGTGGGACCTCTAACAGGAGTACCTTTGCCGCGTCTCCGAGGTCACCGCAGGCTTGGAAGGCATCGACCGGCACCCGGTCCCTGGGGAAAGGCATTTTCAGGTTTCCTTTTGCCAAAGATTACACGTGCTTACTAATAAATCCCTAGGGAGAAAAAAGGTTAGTGTTTCTATTACCAAAAGAATAACTATCCGGCAGAGTAAAAATGGTAATTTCTCCATTAGCAAAAAGGATAATAGCTATTATTTTAAAGTTAAAGTATTTATTATTAAAGTGGTGTTGGGGTTGGTGTGTTTTCATTCTTATGATTGCTTCATACAATATCAAGTGTATTATTTTTGTGCTAAATAGTCAACAGGATAAAATGTGATCGCAATTTTCCAATTTCAAAAGAGCTGCTGCACACAGAAGAATCTGAAAAAAAATCAAATCATTTGTTTTTTTTTTTTTTTTCCTATTAGATGACTTAGAAATCTCTGGAGACAATCATTTTAACACCGGATTTGTTCAAAGCAGCCTCGTTTCCTATCAGCTCGTGTCCTTCCTCCATCCTCAGGCTTCCATCTTCAGGTTTCTGCTCTGAGCTCTCTCCCCAGATCCTGGCAGGTAATGGGGCCTTTTTTTTTTTTTTCTCCTTTTTAAGGATTCAGTCACCAGGTCTGTGAAACAAGAGGTGGTCAGGGGGTGGGGGCAGTGTGGTCCACCTAGCTGGAGTGGTCTGAATTTGAGAGACGGGATCTTTCCAGATCTGCAGAGACCACAGACCCAATGGCTGCTGGGGAAGGCCTTCCAGAGAGCTAACCACCTCCACCTGAGCTCTTCAATAATCCCCGACAGAGGAGAGCCTCTTTGGTGGTTATCAATATACATATTTTTTTTTCTTTTTGCAGAATGAAAATGCCAGGGAGATCTGGGTCTTCATCACCATCAACCCTCTTTAACTATGGAAGATTTTGGTTAATTATAGAATTCTTGCTGCCTAAAACTTAAAGATACATCACTGATATTTTTGCTGAATGTTGACGGCAGCGAATAGCTAAGATGTGGCATATTGATTTCTTGTTGTGAAGCGAGCTGTTCAAGCCCCATTTAAGATTTTCATCTTGCATGTAGCCCTGAGCACATCACAGCACCATAAATTAGTTAAATTGCACATTTATCACAAATGTTATTTTAAGATACTGCGTAAATGTGATGGCCGCAAGATCTACAGCAGGGGCTGCAGGAGGCCTGGGCTTGGGCGGGGTGAGGTCGGGGTCACCTACACACCTGTGATTAAAACCTCCCTCCCTTGGCACCATCCCTCCTCCTCCCTGGACTCATTTAAAGAGTGGAGTTGGGTGACCCATTGCTTCCCGCACTCACAGTCTCTGTTGACAACAGGAGAGCTAGTACACAACAACATTGGACTTGGAAGGGCTTCCCGATTTATCTCAGGAAACTCTGGGCCATTCTGGACTGTGAATGGAAGGTTCTTGTGGACAGCAGCCCATCCTCCAGGCCGGAGAGGGTTCGATGACCTCTGGGATACCTAGCCCTGCATTTGCAAGTGGGGTGAGGCCCGAGCCAGCCCCTCCCCTGCCATGATGCATGGTTGGGGGACTGTGGTTGTGCCAGGTTAGATTTGCATGCATGACTAGGGCCCTCAACTGCCCAGTTACTGTGTTTCCTCTAGAGGTAAAATTAATTCCTGGGCCGCATTACTATGAGCCATCGTTTCCTGGCTATGGGCCCGGGGGGCAGAGGGGTGGGGAGTGAGCCACATAACCTGCTACCTACCTTGGTGATAAATCCTCATTTCTACACCCAAACTAAAGTCCTAAAGCTAATCCCAGGAGTGGGGTGAGGAGAAGATGGGCCAGGCATCAGGTTCTTCTCCCAAACTGTAAAGGGGGGTGGGGTTCCCACAATCACTTCCACGAATCCCATCTCCCTTCAAGCCACATGGGCCCTGGTGGTGATGGAAGTGTTGTCAGTTTAATCTGTTAGATGCAGGACTTTGGATTCTAATAAACCGATGCTATATTTAACCTGTGAAAAATTCAAGAGTGGAAATCTGGGCTTCAGGATGTGAAGATGCGGAAGGCACGGGGAGGGAGGGTGTCTCCGTCCCCTGAGCCAGGTTCTAGGAGGAGCCAGTCCCCCAGGGACACGGATGGTGTCCCAGGCCTCCTCCCAGGTAAGGGTGGACGGGGCTGAGAAGTGTTCTCGGAGGGACCGCAGCGGCCACCAGGGAGGAGCCGGGGAGGGGTGAGGCCAGAAGCCCTTTCTGCACCGCCGGAGGGCACAGCCCAACCATGTACCGCCACAAGGCGAGGGCAGAGCCAGCACGCAGTTCCCTTCTTGCCAAAAACCTGTTTTAAACTCTAGTGAGTTTTCCTCTAAAAACCCGGAGAGAGATGGATTGCCGAGACAAAGTAGAGCAGACAGAAATTTTGGCCTCATCTTGACAAAAAGGGGTGGAGATGAACGGAAAAAAAAAAAAAGTAGGTGTGTAGCCGAATGTCTCTCAAAGGGCTTAATTTAAATTTTTAATAAAAGACTATTTTTTTTAACATGGAGGTGTTTTATATATTACACGGATGTGATACATCTCTCATTTGTATAATTCTAGGTTAGGAGCTACGATTCCACATAACCGCACGAGTAGTTTGAATATAGTAATAAAGGTATTTTACAATTTTACATGATGTTCCCAGCGTTTTGTTGGCATGATTTGCCAGGGCTAATAAAAGCTTGTGATTATCATATAAATGCTCTCCCCACTCCTCCCGTGGATGGGTTCAGGCTCCCCGCTCCCCCTGCACCTCGTTATCAGTGGTTGCTTTAGCGCAGGAGAGAGTGGGGACCCCAAAGCCCACCTGCCCAGCTGGGCTCTGCTTTCTGATCCTTGAAAATCCCGAGACAACAAGAAGGCATCGCCCTGCACAGAGTCTGCCCCAAACCTTTCCTCCCATCTGCCTCGGGCAGGACTCAGAATCCCGACGTGGACTTCTCTGATCCGGCCCCCAGGCAGGTCACTGGGTGTGACTGAAGCCCCGCTCCCGTATTTGATAACAGCGCCTTCCCAGAGAGAAGCTAACCTCCTGGGACCATCTTCCTTTCTTTTACATTTTTATTCTTGGGGGAAATTCTGTCCACGCCGCCTCTGAGTGAGTGCTTGCTGCTCTCCAAACGCCAAAGTTCACTAAAGCTCCCCGATTTACGGGCGGTTTCTGACTGCCAGCACCTGGCATACACAGCAACCAACTCAGTCGTAAACAGATCGCATACAATTTAATTTTAATGTGCTCGTTAGTCGTAGCACATTTCAGACATAATTGTGAACGCAACACAAAATTATAGCAAAAAGACAATTTTAATGCTGCCGTAGAAAAGAGGGTTATATGAAGAGTCACATAATGGTGGTTCATTGTCAACAACAGAACAGGGCACAGAGTGTGTTACAGTGTCTGTGCTGTTTACATGCCAATATTTTATACATAGGTTCTCATATGGTGTCAGCTGTCAGTTACTTCTGCAAATTAACTGCCAAAAATGGAGAAGAACAGAATCACTTGGAGAGCCGGTAACCACGGGTTACCTTTCATAAGCCTAAAGATAAAGCTGCAGTGTGGGATCTTGGGAGGGTAATTAGGAAGAACAAAACAGAAAGTTACCAATTGAAATAAAAAGGCATCCTATAATATGGAATAGCAACCAAGAGGGCTTATAAATAAGTCAAAGAGGTTGTATCACAGAATGCCTCGTGACTTTTAAGCAAAGTATTACAGTACAAACATTTTAAAGGCTTTATCAATGTTTAGGAAATACAGTACAAGTTCTCTCTCTCTCTCTCTCTCTTTTTTTTTTTTGTTCTTTTTTTTTCCTTTGCAAATAGACTTAACCCTTTGAGCACTGAGTTTATTTTGAGCGTTGGTTTGTTTTTTTGTTTTTTTTTTTTTTGATTTCTAATAAATACGTTTAAAAATCATGTGCAAAATAGTTATGATGCCTGCCATGGATGTATTTCCTGGCCTCATTTATTCAGACTGCTCAAAACAAATGATAATATGACACTAATAAATATGTATAATTTAAACATGAACCTCTATCAATATAGATGTACTGTATAGCAAAACAAACAATCATACTTTGCTTTCAGATAATGTTTCTGTATACTTTATAAATGCTATCTGTGGTATCTTCTGTATAATTTACAATGTTTGCATGTAAAAAACAAAACCCATAGACCTTAAAAAAAAAAAAAAAGAAAAAGAAATATACACTGTACATAGGCACGGCTTATGCCCAGAGCATAGCAGGTACATAAAACACTGTTGCTATAAATGCAGGAAAAAAAGGTCATTTAACCACAATCACATTTTTCATAAGAGAGTCTGAAATCTATACAATATATACATCTATGTTTCAATGTGAAAATAATATTCTTTTAAATTTCAAGGCGTGTTATACCCCTGCAGACCTGCATAAATGGAGGTTCATATTATTAATTATAACTAAGCTGGTAAGGAGTTTAAAAAACAGAGCTTCATACATTATTATTATTTTACTTTATTTTTTTTAATCAAATTAATGCAAAAGTGCTTCAAAGTACTCAGAGGGCTAAAGATGAAAGGGTGAAAAATGCCAGCACACTCGAGCCGCGTGGAAAAGTGTGCCCGATTTCGTCATAAATGCTTAATTAAACTGTCTGTTAATGCATGCAGCTTGAAGCATCGGGGGATGCTCACAACTAAATCCCATTTACACAAAGTTCCAAACACTTACCACTGCGTTTTAACCTTCATATTTTACCAGTAACCACAGCTGATGACGCACCTCTATTAAACACTGTACAGTTATACAAAACAGTCCAGCCCAGAGTGATTCTCTGCAGTTAAAATAGGAACATGTGCCAAGAACAAGACAGAGGGGCCTTAAGGTGCCTGCAACAGTTTCCCTCAAAGCAAATGACAGTCATTTTAATCGAAAGCAAATGCTACTGCTTCTCTAGCTCGGAAACGTACAGAAGGTGGTCCTCTGGCGATTTCCCGTGTGTTTTGCTGAGGTGAAGTTTAACCGCATGCTTGCTCGCAAAGGTCCGATTGCAAAGTTTGCACTGGTAGGAGGTCCCCAGGTCCTCCTCGGGGGAGGACGTCA